>NC_069132.1:52748441-53078441 GCF_026914265.1 Mya arenaria | reverse complement strand
CCACTCTGAAATATGGATGTGTCTTAATATCCGCTAACGGTGCTTAGAAGACTTGTATCTGTAGTCTGTATTAAACTTACGAACAAGTTCAAACCATATTATCTTATTATCCGTATTAACTTATTATCCCCTGCCGATATGTAAAGGGGATTTACGCACGTGTGTGTGTTTGTGTGTGCGTGTGTGTGTGCGTGTGCGTGTGTGTGTGTGTGTGTGGACGGGGTGTGAACGGGGGTATGCTTGTGGGCGCATTCGTGCGTGTGTGAATCAACGCAATTTTGTCCGGAGCATAACCGAAACTGATAACTCGAAAAGTCTTTCAAATTTTCAATATTTGACAGACCCTACTTAGCGTTATTGTTGGAATTTTCATTAAAAAAGTGGTTCATTTTAAGGCAGCATATCAATAATATATAACAGATAACAATTATAAATGAAAGGCAGTTGTTTTTTGTAACAATTACAATGTAAAGAAATTATGCACGAAAATGACGCGCAATATCTGTGTAATCACTATATATTTACAGTAAATTGTAATATTTATATCCCGTAGCCCCGATTCAGTCTATAAATATGCTAGTGTGCCGCGTTGTTCCTAGGAAGACAATTGATGGATATTCTATAGAATAGTAACGCTATCTCCGGCTGGCCCTCCATCTCCAGGCAGTGTCCCACCAGGTGTAAATACGTTTCCTTATGGTAGAGCTGGGGACGAAGGCTGTTGTCAAGGAAGCAGTTATTTAAGTTGATTAAAGCTTGTAGTTGTCTCCGTTATTGACCAAGACCGCGGAATGTTAGGTACTGCAGGTAGTAGAGGTAGGGTTGCGCGTCCACCACGGCCCAATTCATGCAGTCATGTTCAGTCATGTGTCTATGATTGATATCCTCACCTATTCCCTTCAGCATCTCGTAGCGCAATATCGGTGGTGCACAGAAGACTTCCTGTCTCATATAGCGAACCCATAACGCGGTTTTATTTGTTAAGAGAACATCGTCGTTATCAGCAACACTGGTAGTACACAGTGGTTTGTGATGTTCTTTATCGAAAGGATTCATTCGTCCACATAAACATACCGGTTGCACGCTGTCGTCATATCTGCGTTCAACATCATTTAGCACCTCCACTGCTCTTTCAAGCTCATTATGACAGATGAGAAAAGAAGCCAACTTCAGTCTTGATGAGGCCACATTCGTATCTAGGGAACTTTCAAATAAAAACAGTATATTTCTAGGAACACCATAACCATTCCATATGCAACATGATGCAGCAGTGGATGCCAAAATGCTGAGAAATTGTTTCGAGGTATAGCGGAAACATTCTTCTATAAGAGGAAACGGCAACCCATGTGCATGTGTAAGCGCTGTTTGAAGATATAGGCCGACAAAAATACTCATTTGTTTAGGCATCAAATCAGACGTCTTAGAAAGAATAACCAGAAGATGTTTATTGATTCTAATGTGAGCGAAAACACTAAGCCACCTACATAAACTATTGTTTGTCGATAAAAGACACCCCTCAGTGAAACGAACAGTTCTGATATGCGTGATCACCATTCGATTGCCCAAATCGTCTGCTTGTATGCAAGCAAGTATTACTAAGTGAGTGTCAATGATGTTTGAAAGGACCTTAGAAAGATGTGGTAACTGCGGATTAGTAATTTTTCCATGGAAAAGATTCACGCCAGCTACAATGTAGTGAGGGCACAAACCGCTTTTCGTCCAGCCAAGCAACAGTTTCAAACAATAAACAATGCAGTCCATCAGGCGGTCTTCCTTCCACATTCCGGGCGGCAGCATTTCCGCGGCGAAAAAGAGTGCAGTTTTGCAATGAAAGCTTGTCAGCTTTCCGTTATTATGTAAACAGGGGTTAATGACGTGAGATTTCAGAATCTTGAGGACCACATAACATTTAAGCTGTAATGTTTTCATGCTGAACATCACGGTTCTCTCAATAAGACTAGGAGAAATTCTCCATTCCACATATTTGTCACGGCTGTCAAAGTAGCCATCAGGAACAAGAAAACATCCACACTCCTTTACGTCTCTTAACAGTTCCGGTGTCGGCCAGTGTCCGGACCTAGGTCGTTCAAACCACCCGTGGCATTCTAGCGGAAGTTACCTGCACCAAAACGCGCACACTAAGTCATACATTTTAGCAAAGCTATGAGATGGACCACTGGAGTAGAAACGTGAATTAGTTGCTACTGAAAATACTTGTGTGGCAACTTTAGCTAGTATGTTGGTAAGTAATACACGGCCGTTTCTGTCAAATACACTAAACATATCACTTGGAATTCTGGCAGGTTCAGGTGAGTCTGGTCTGATCACTTGTAGAAGATAATGTTGTGGAGAGCACGTCTCCTCCTTTACCATCAGAAAGTTTGTCTTCCCGAACTCCCATTCAGACCATGAGGACATGATATTGAAGTTGTTGTAGCAGATTAATTCGTCAATATCGGAGTTAAGTCCCGGCGTTGTTGTTCCCTCTGACTGACTTCCGAAATGAAAGTGGGTAGTATGATTTCCATTTTTTTAACACTAATCGTCTCGCCCGCCTCTATCATGAGGAAAGTTCTCCTTCTTCTCCTCACCATCCAACTGTTGACGCCGATGTCGCTTAACGCCCTCGAAAGGCGGAGAGACATGGACCGGTAAAACTCTGGAGGGTTCTCCATATTTCACAGAGAAACAATGATTATCATATTTTCATTGGACAAAGTATGTATTAAGAATTTATAGAAATTACTGTTAATTTCCATTTTCGCTTTCGAATCGTCTTATAATATCAGTGTATATACCGTGATATCATTTATATTCGTGGGCTTGAAATCTCGTTGTTTTACGAAAAAGGACAATTTCGTGGGTTCTTAAATTCGTGCATTTTTATTTTTTGGGGAACAATGAAACTGCGAACCTAAATTGTCTGCGAATTCACCATGCGCCAATCTCGTGTTATATATCATCTATGTCATGCAGCTTATGATACTACAATGGGACAATATGTTAATTAGCGCAGATACCCATGTCAATTATCGCTTGATCGGTAATTTGAAGTTCATAAAAGATGTTAGGGATATAAGAAAAAAATGAAGCCATTAAATCTTTTTGTTTATTGCAAACAGTGAAATCATAGCAAAGGTGTTCAATTAAATAACCGATTAAACATTTGATCAAAGAAACAAAATAAAGTGACGACGCTCAAATACACGGGATTAATAATCAGCACGATTTATATGTGGCAAACAGGAGGATTGATAATCAGCTTGTTATGTCATACAAAGAACGTAAATGCAAGTACTAATAACTGAATTTAATCATCGAGCCTAAATAATATATAATATAAACAGTATTAACGGTGAAATAAACAATGATTTAGGTACTTAACAAGTTGTATACCGCGACCAGGTATATTCTGTGAAAACATGTATACCCTTATACAAAGGCAGCATTATTTCAGAATTATAGATCAAATTTTCAATTATTGAGGGCGTGGCTAATTTATACTTTAATTAGTTTACCATACGCCTAATGTAACAATTATATGCCAAACTCACTAACTAAAATCAAAGTATACTTACTATTTTCACAACGTGCTGTTATATCATGACATCGGTAATGACCATCTCTCTGTAATTTTCCCAGTTTAGCTGATCATCAACTGCGCAACGGAGTTGGCCAGAGTTTGGATAAGGATACAACTGAAATAAAATATACAGAAAATGTTATATGATTGTTTAATGTATACTTTAGGCAATTCTATTATTCAACATCACACTTTTTCTGATATCAGTAGCCAAAATCAAATATGAGTTTTGGGTGGATGTGTAAGTTTATTTTTACGTGCACGCTGACAAGGTCCATTCGAGTGATCCGAAAAGAATGTAAATCATATTAGGTTTTTGGAGCATAATGCTCAGACAGGCTGAAGCTCTAGTTATAGCTTCCCTGTTTTTTTAACATGCACTATATAGCACTGTCACACGTCCGGGATCCCCATTTAATGTCTCTTCCGGCCAACGATTAATATTTTGTTTTTAGTGGTGCGGCGTGGAATTTACACCACATCGATAGCGACAATCTACGCCTACAAAGTCACATGACCTCTGAGTAAGGGCCCTCCGACAAGTTCGCAAAAGCAGACGAAAATATACAAAAAAAATATACAGATTTAAATTTCATGGAGCATGTTAAAACATAGCAATAAAATCAAGTATAACATTAAATTAGTTCACTGTTATTTATTGTATACAATGTATTATTCTGGTAGAAATAATGTCAAAACAACGAAAATAATTCATTTCTAAATAGCATCGTAATGTTTTACAGTAGAATAACTGTCTCTATTTAAAAACTCATATTTAGGGAAACAAAACCTGTATTACTTTCCTGTACGAAAGTCTACGTTTGTTTAGATCCATCGATTTCGCTGTTTTTCTTCTTTACCTTAATAATCTCCTGTTTATACAATTGCGATGAGTTTTTATTATTGATATAACTACCTTAATGCCCCTCTCAATGAATTAATATCCTTATTAAATGAAATGCAAAACTGTTATACACAATATCGAAATTAAAAATGGCCATAGTCAGTATAAATGCATAGGTTTTTACCTTGATTTTACAAATATAATTTTGCTTTTGGTGACCTTTATTAACATTTTATAAGATATTTTAATTGAAATCACATGAGTTGTCTTTTTCACTAATATATCCTAACAAACTTGAATACAAATCTATATGCTTCGGATTTAAAACTAAACGCACACGAAGAAGACATATTTCAAAATAAAAATAATTCTCAAGTTATCGTCAGTATTATACACTTATATTCATTATGATATTTCTCGTTTTAATACTAACGGAAAAAATACGCATAGTATGTACGGTTACATTTAGACACCTGGAGGTTATAAATAGTCTACTAAAAGGGCCCTTGTTATTAAACAAATGCAAAAAATGCATAATTTGAGCAGCATTAAGGGAAAATCTCAGTATTTCGGATTTCCTTAATTGTCTCTTGTCTTAGTTATGAGAAACATAATTTGTATTAAATATTGAGAAAACAGCGTAATTACACAATTGTTGATAAGTGCAGATCGTGGAAGGTCATGGCGGATATCAATGGCAACTGATCAGCCCCGCCTAGTGTGGACGCTAATTGGTCAGTCGAGAATCATCCAGCTAGTTTGACTGACAGTCCGTGTCCTGTAAATTGAACCTGCGACCCCTGGATTGACAGACAAATGTGTTACAACTAGACCAGGAGTCTGACGCGACTTATTGTGAGTAATAGAGACGTGATGAAATAAAACAATATGAGACTACACGATCAGCAATTGGACCAAGATCCTGTTAATTTTCTTATTCAATGTCATTTATACACTATTCATTAAGATCGATTGTAAATAGAGCTGATAGTTGATAAAATCACTACACGCTTAACAAGTACGGGACAAGGGAGACAACGCTACATTAAACAAAGTCAAACTTCACTTAGTGTGACGTCCATTACAGTATAGTAATTACATCCATCATGCGAATCACGTGACCATAGATACTATGTTAAATTATCTATACTATTTAAAACTTTATTTTGTATTTTCGACTTAATGCACCTTGAATAATTGAAATTTAATACAACTTCCTAAAATGAGAGAAGAAGAAACAATTTAACAATAAAGTTTATATAAATGAAATCCAACGTTTGCAGAGTTCTAGTTTCTTATTCTGCTAGACAGGTGAGATCACAATTGATCCAAGATCAAAATGAACCAAATATCAAAAATCAAAATAAGATTATCGTCTTTGGTATATGAACAATTTAGAAACCGATTTCCAAATAAGTCAATTAAATACAATATTACGCATGCTTCAAGTTGACAACTATATTCCCCACACCATATAGTCACATTCTCCGAACCATCATTTCCATGATGTTTTAGTAACTTATTTCGTAATCGTGAAATACATAAGTTTAAACTAAACTATATACATAGATGGCTGGTCGTTAGAGGAATTGAACTCACAGGAGTACGGTTTATTTTATTGAAACCTTCTGTTCTAAAAATTGCCTACTTTTATTCGAAGTCTGTTAGCTATATCCTTTGTTAGATGGTCCTGGAAGAGTTGTTTGGATATTAACACACACGCAAAGTGTCCAAACAACTCCTGCAGGACCATCTAACAAAGGATATAGCTAACAGACTTCGAAAGGGCAGACCCTTGACTCACATGAAAAAAAATAAAATCGAAGATTTTACCTCTAATAACCGTATGATTTATTTGTGTTTGTTTTTTTACAAGTGCACCCTTGGACATAGCGCACACGCGATCCAAGGTTTAAAAGAGAAATCTCAGTGTGACTGACAGCAATGCTGTTTGCATACACCGGTGTACAAGAGTCATTAAGCCATAATCAATGATATGGGCAAGGCAGTCAACCCCACCTAGCCGTATTCCAAGAGTCATAAAACATATTCACTGATATGGGAAACACTGTCAACGCCTCCTTGTGGTATTATATGTTCAATGTCATCAATCCATATTCACTGATATGGGAAACACTGTCAACGCCTCCTTGTGGTATTATATGTCCAATGTCATCAATCCATATTCACTGATATGGGAAACACTGTCAACGCCTCCTTGTGGTATTATATGTATTCATTAAGCCATATTCAGTCATATATACAAGACTGTCAACGCCCCCCCCCCCCCCCCCCCCCCTAGAACGATCGAAAGCGATATTCTATTTCCAAGAGTCATAAAGATATATTCAATGATATATGCATCCATGTCAACGCCCCCTTACAAATACAAATACAAATACAAAGCATTTATATAGCACAAAAATGTATAAAATATTCGATTGCGCTGTACAATATCAGAACAAAACATCGCATACATACGATCCCAAGCGACGTTCTATGTTCAAGAGTCATTCAGACATATTCAATGAAATAGGCAGCACTGCCATCGTACCCTTACAACGTATTGACAGGTATTCTATTAACAAGAGTTTTAACAAATATTCAATTATATGGGCAACACTGTCAACGCCACATAGCACAGACTTATTCTATGTTTAAGAGTCATTATGACACATTCAATGATGCTTGCATTACTGTGACCCCCCTGCACCAGCACCCGACTTAAGCAGAATTGTATGTTTACGAAGCGCTATCATGACACATTCAATGATGCGTGCATCACTTGTACCCCTCCCCTTAGCATCTACTTAAGCGGTATTCTATATTTACGAGTCGTGAAGCCACATTTAATCACTAGTAACGCCCCCTAACACTGACTGTGTTGTATATGTTATCGAAATACCAAATGGTATACGCAACATTGGTAAACATCCACTTAGAACCGACTTATACGATAGTCTATGTTCACGAGTTAATAGGACATATCCAATAATATGGACAACACTGTCAACGCCCCCTAGCAGGCTCAAGACCACAGTTATCTGCCCCCCATTGACCGGATGTTAATACAGAAAAAAGTGCTTGTGTTCAAGTATCAATATTTTATTAAAATTGAATGAAAAAGGAGCAAAAAATGTGGTTTTTGCAGAGAACTTGACTGAATTTGACACTTTATTGCAGAAATTGATAGTTTTCAGTGTAAATATTGGAAAAATCATAGCTTGTGGAAGTCTGAAAATTAGTTGTTTGTAGCCGATTGACGCCTTGGCGGAAGGGTTCTGTATTTGAACTCAATTTTGACAGTCGGGTCAATGGTCAACATGGTGTTTTCTTGTGATTATATTTTGTGTCTTGAATTGTTCTAGAGATGCCATGTCCTTATTTTTCAATTGGGATGTGTATAAAGTCAAAAGCCACGTAAGTGTCTATATGAAACATATTGTAAAAATAACTGTGGTCTCACGCCAGCACCGACTTGCGCGGTGTTCTATGTTTACGAGTCATAATGACACATTAAATGATGCTTGTATTACTAGTAACGCCCGAAAGCACCGACTGTGTTGTATACGTTATAGACATATCCAATGATAAACGCAACATTGGTTAGTAGCCACCTAGAACCGACTAATGGTGGTATTCTATGTTCTCGAGTATTAAGACATATTCAATGAGAAATTTCAAAACAAATAAAGTAGAATATATTTCAATGATTGAACACATAAAATCCAAAAATATATATCAAGATTTCTATTTTATACAGATATCAAAAATAACAATATAGAATTAAAGAACAAACAAAAGTGAGAAAACTTTTTTTCATAAGGAGTTAAATTGGAAGCAAATTAACATAATGCCTTACGTAGACACAATTGATACATGTATACAAACATTTCAGTTTAAAATAATAAATAGAACCATACCTACAAACAAATATTTGTTCAAATGCAAAGTATCCAACTACAGGCGACGCGACTTGTACTCAAGCAATGAAGAAACAATTAGTCACATGTTTTGGGAGTGCATAAGATCCGTGGAAAAAACATCAAGATCAATCTTCAGATTTAGGGTATACTTATTGTACTTAATCTATTTATAGTTTTATTTCGAGTAAACACCAAATCAAGTAATAAATATAGCAGAACAAACTTTATTATTCAATTGGTGAAATAGTTCATTCTCTGTTCAAAATACCGACAAGCGTTATCAAACTTTCGTAACTTTGAAAGGTACTTGCAAATACGTATAAATATCGAACGCGAAATAGCAATCATGAAAAATAAATTAGAGATCAATTTACTTTAATGGAATATCTTATCATGAATACACACAACAACAACCAAACATGAAATACCAGTATGTCACACAGAAACCCCTTTTTTATTTGCCTTCCTCCACACTTTTCCCGATCCCATTGGATCCACTCTGAAAAATGGATGCGTCTTAGTATCCGCTTATAGTGCTAAGAAAACTTGTATCTGTAGTCTGTATAACACAACTTTAAATCTTATTATCAATATATACTTATTATCCCCCGCCGATAGGCGAAGGAGATTTACGCACGCGTGTGTATGTGTGCTTGTGCGCGCGCGCATGTGTATGTGTGCCTGCGCATGAGCACGTTTGTGTGTGGGGGGGGTGCGTGTGTGTGTGCGTGTGTGTGTGTGTTTGTGTCCGGAGCATGACTTGAAAAGTCTTCCAATTTTACAATATCTGACAAACCCTGTTTAGCGTGATTGTTGGAATGTTCACTGGGAAAGGTCTGTCATATAACGCTAGTATCAATAATATCTAAAGATAACAATTATCAATAAAATGCAGTTGGATGTTTCGTAGAAATAACAATGGAAGGAAATAATGTTTGAAAATGACGTGCGATATCTTTGTAATCTCTATACATGTACATAAGCAGTTATTTGTATTATCTAAACCTCGTACCCATGTTTCAGTCTATAAATATGCCAATGAGCCGCGTTGTTCTCTTAACCTCGTACCCATGATTCAGTCTATAAATATGCCAATGAGCCGCGTTGTTCCAAGGCATTAATGCGACGGATATCCTGTAATGTAGTAACGCCCATTCCGGTTGGCCCTCAATCTCCATGCAGTGCCCCAAAAGGTTGTTATACGTCTCTGGGTGGTGGAGCAGAGAACGGAAGTTCATGTCAAAGGAGCAGTTCTCTAAGTTGTTGAAAGCTTCAACTTGTCTACGTAGTTGACCAAGACCGCGGAACGTCAGATACTGCAGGTAGAAGAGGAAAGGTTTGGCGTCTACCACGGCCCAGTTCATCCAGATGAATTCAGCATGATATCTATGATGGATATCTTCGCCAATTCCCCTCACCACCTCGTAGCGCAATATCGGTGGTGCACAAAAGACCTCCTGTCTCAAGAAGCGAACACATAACGCGGTTTTATTTGTTAAGAGAATATCATCGCTATCAACAACACTGGTACTACACATTGATTTGTAAACAGCTATTTCGTTTTCACCCATTCGTCCACATCCACATACAGCTTGTACGCTGTAATCATATCTACGTTCAACATCATTCAGCACATCCGCTGCTCGTTCTAGCTCATTATGACAGACGAGAAAAGATGCCAACTTCAGTCTTGATGAGGCCACATCTGTATCTAGGGAACTTTCAAACAGAGTCAGTACATTTCTAGGAACAACATAACCATTCCGGATGCAACACGATGCAGCAGTGGATGCCAATACACTCAGAATTTGTTTCGAAGTATAATTGAGGTATTCTTCTCTAAGAGGTAACGGCAACCCACGTGCATGCGAACACACTGTTTGGAGATAAGCGCCGACGAAAACACTCATTTGTTCAGGCAACACATCGGACGTCAATGTCAGAAACAGTTCAAAAAATATATTCATTATAAAGTGAGCGTAAATACTAAGCCACCTACATGAACTATTGTTTGTCGATATGAGAAACCCTTCACTGTATCGAACGGTTCTGATATGTGTGATCACAATCCGATTGCCTAATTCGTCTGCCTGTATGTGCGCTAGTATTGCTAAGTGATTGTCAATGATTTTTGAAAGGATCTTAGAAAGATTTGCTAACTGCGGATTGGTAAATTTTCCATGGAAAAGATTCACACCTGCTACAAGGTAGTGAGGGCACATGCCGGTGTTCGTCCAACCAAGCAGCAGTTTCAAACAATAAACAATGCATTCCATCAGGCGGTCTTCCTTCCACATTCCGGGTGGCAGTCTTTCTGCGGCGAAAAAGAGTGCAATTTTGCAATGAAAGCTTGTCAGTTTTCCGTTATAATTTAAACGGGGGTTGATGACGTGAGATTTCAGAATCTTGAGTACCACATAACATTTAAGCTGTAATGTTTTCATGCTGAACATCAGTGTCCTTTCAATAAGACTAGGAGAAATTCTCCATTCTATATAATTTTCACAGCTATCAAAGTGTCCATCAGGCCAAAGAAAACACCCACAACCCCTTACGTCTCGTAACATTGTCGGTGTCGGCCAGTGGCCAGGTCTCGGTCGTTCAAACCACTCATGGCATTCTGGCGGAATGGACTTGCACCAAAAAGCGTACACAATGTCATACATTTTAAGAACGCTATGTGATGGACCACTGGAGAAATAATGACAATTATAGTTTTCTGCAAGTTGTCTTGCGTAAACTTCACTAAACAAGTTGGAATGAAATACACGACCGTTGCTGTCAACTACACTAAACATATCACTTGGAATTCTGGCAGGTTCAGGTGACTCTGGTCTGATCTCTTGTAGAAGATAATGTTGTGAAGAGCACGTCTCCTCCTTTACCATCAGGTAGTTTGTCCTCCCGAACTCCCATTCAGACCATGATGACATAATGTTTGTTCTATTTAAGCTTGCAAAGAGGTCAATATCGGAGTTTAGTCCCGGCGTTGTTGTTCCCTCTGACTGACTCCCGAAATAGAAATTGGTAACATCCAATCCGTATAGTTTTGAATTGATAGTAGCGCTCGCCTCTATCATGAGAAAATTTCTTCTTCTTCTCCTAACCATCCAACTGTTGACCCCGATGTCGCCTAACACTCTCGACAAGCGAAGAGACATTGGACGGTAAAACGCGGGCAGGTCCTCCATTCTCAGAGGAACGATCTGTAGCTCATCAAATTAAGTAAACTCAAAAACAAAATTAAAAAACAACACGCTGTAGTTACGTGCTTTCCTAAGATTGTTTATGATTATGGTGTTTGAAGAACACATAGTTCATTTTTGTTATCTTTTGTATCGGGTTCCCCATTGTTGAGAGACGATATCAATACAGCCTACATATATAAAGATAAAGCTTAAGGTCGTTAACAATAGATTTCAATATTTGTTTTCGATTAAAATTATAGATATACATATGATATACATTTAAATCTAGTAAAATAGCGAGTGTAAATTTTGCTCTTTTGGTATACATTCATTATGCCCTCCATTGATATACCGTATTATATGAAGGTTTATCACTTTTCTCTTTAACTGTTGAGCCAGCATCGCCCAATGCCCTCGACAGGCGGGGCGACATGGTCAGCTAAAACTTGGGCGGGTTCTCCATCTATCACAGAGATACAATAGTTATCATAGTTTCTTGTGACAGATTATGTATCTACAACTCGTTTTAACAGTTCGTAGAAATTTCTGCTAATTATTACTTTCGCTTTCAAATTATTCATCTCCGTTTAAACATATGCAATTTAAAATTGTCTAATAAAATCAGTGTAGACATGTTTATATATTACAGCTTTACAATTAGAATTTTCATCTTGTATTTGTCAACATGACAACACAATGTAAGGCTAAAAATAGGGGAAAGAAGTAAACTATTATATTTAAGTTAAAGGAGTATTACTAATGGCGTTACAATTGCATTTTACTCAACTAGACAGAGACATTATGCCTGCAAACACTGCCATCAACAATACCTATGTTATTGTCTGCACAACGATTGTCTGACGCCGACGCTTTTGGCCCAATAACTATGACATATTGGACGACACAAGCATAGACAATAGTGCATTTTATAGTATTCAAGATTACAATACAGCCTAATCAGTTATTTTAGTTTACTTTTTGACCGCTTTCAATACAGTCAGCCTTTCAGCACGTTGATTTTGCTGTTTTCCCGCTTTCTATACAGTCAACCTTTCAGAACGTTAATTTTGCTGTTTTCCCACTTTCAATACAGTCAGACTTTCAGAACGTTAATTTTGCTGTTTTCCCACTTTCAATACAGTCAGCCTTTCAGCACGTTGATTTTGCTGTTATACCGCTTTCAATACAGTCAGCCTTTCAGAACGTTGACTTTGCTGTTTTCCCGCTTTCAATACAGTCAGCCTTTCAGCATGTTGATTTTGCTGTTTTCCCGCTTTCAATAAAGTCAGCCTTTCAGCACGTTGATTTTGCTGTTTTACCGCTTTCAATACAGTCAGCCTTTCAGAACGTTAATTTTGCTGTTTTCCCACTTTTAATACAGTCAGCCTTTCAGCACGTTGATTTTGCTGTTTAACCGCTTTCAATACAGTCAGCCTTTCAGAACGTTGACTTTGCTGTTTTCCAGATTTCAATACAGTCAGCCTTTCAGCACGTTGATTTTGCTGTTTTCCCGCTTTCAATACAGTCAGCCTTTCAGTACGTTGATTTTGCTGTTTTCCCACTTTCAATACAGTGAGCCTTACAGTGCGTTGATATTGTTGTTTTCCCGATTTCAATACAGTCAGCCTTACAGCACCTTGATTTTGCTGTTTTCCCACTTTCAATACAGACAGCCAAAGAGGGCGTTGATTTTGCTGTTTTCCCGTTTTCAATGCAGACACCTTGAGTACTTTGATTTTGCTGTCTTCCCGCTTCCAATACAGTCAGCCTAAGAGTGCGTTGATTTTGCTGTTTTCCCGCTTTCATTAAAGTCAGCCTAAGAGTGCGTTGATTTTGCTGTTTTACCGCTTTCAATACAGACAGACTAAGAATACGTTGATTATGCTGTTTTCCCACTTTCAATACAGTCAACCTTTCAGTAAGTTGATTTGCTGTTTTACCGCGTTCAATACAGACAGCCTAAGAGTACGTTGATTTTGCTGTTTTGCTACTTTCAATACAGTCAGGCTTTTAGTACGTTGAATTTGCTGTTTCCCCGCTTTCAATACAGTCAGCCGGCCAATAAAGTCAGCCTAAGAGTGCGTTGATTTTGCTGTTTTCCCACTTTCAATACAGTCAGCCTTTCATTACGTTGATTTTGCTGTGTTCCCGCTTTCAATACAGTCAGCCTAAGAGTACGTTGATTCTGCTGTTTTCCCGCTTTCAATACAGTCAGCCTAAGAGTGCGTTGATTTTGCTGTTTTCCCACTTTCAATACAGCCAGCCTTTCAGTACGTTGATTTTGCTGTTTTCCCGCTTTCAATACAGACAGCTTTACAGTACGTTGATTTTGCTGTTTTCCCGCTTTCAATACAGACAGCCTTTCAGAACGTTGATTTTGCTGTTTTGCCACTTTCAATACAGACAGCCTTTCATTACGTTGATTTTGCTGTTTTCCCACTTTCAATACAGTCAGCCTTTCATTACGTTGGTTTTGCTGTTTTCCCGCTTTCAATAGTGTCAGCCTAAGAGAACGTTGAATCTGCTGTTTTCCCGCTTTCAATACAGTCAGCCTAAGAGTACGTTGATTTTGCTGTTTTCCCACTTTCAATACAGTCAGCCTTTCAGTACGTTGATTTGGCTGTTTTCCCGCTTTCAATACAGTCAGCCTTTCAGTACGTTGATTTTGCTGTTTTCCCGCTTTCAATTCAGTTAGCCTTACAGTGCGTTGATTTTGTTGGTTTTGCCGATTTCAATAAATCAGTTACAGATCGTTGATTTTGCTGTTTTCCCGCTTTCAATACAGACAGCCTTACAGTGTGTTGATTTTGCTGTTTTACCGCTTTATATACCGCCAGCCTTACAATATTAACAGTGCTGACCCTTATTATTTTGTTTTATGATAAAATATCATATTAAGATGATTGATATTGACTATCTTGAGCGTTATGTCTTAATTTTTAACCTTTACCTATGCTTCGGAAGTATAATGATATCTAGAGTTTAGTTATTTACATTGATCACAATACATTTACCTTCATTCACATCGGCAAACATTTAAAACATACTTTAAATAGTCCATACATGAACCAACTATTGCGCCAACATTCAGTGGAATTACGACAAACGTTAACCAGTTACGTGTTACAACTAGCCTTCTATTTTATTTTTATTTTTGATCACACGCTTTTAGCACTTTTCATTACGGCGAATCTGAAATCGATGTGCACGCACGGGCATACTAAAATATATAAATAGGTTCGGCCCTGGTAGCCGGTCTAAAGTGTAACAAGAAGGCAATGGTGGACCTTAATCGCTCTCCAGAGAATCATACACAGAAGTAATAGCAACAACCAAAGGCTATGACTTTTGGTCGAGGCCTAATTAGATGACCACCAGACACAACTTTATATCAAAATATCTTGCGGACTATTCGGGTAAGTCCGGTTAAAACAATCAACAATTAAAATACCTTAAAGGCCTATTTTAATGAATGTTAAGCATCATAAACTCCTACTGTGCATCTCCTGTTAATTGCGTTTATCATTTAGGCTGTGCACGTCCTTTAAGTTTATACATAAATATCCACCCCAGTAGCCATTAAATCATCATAATTCCTATATCAATGATAAAAATAGGTTTCATTGATAAGGACTATTTAACACACTTTTTCCTGACGCCGATTTTTTTTCCATAAAACATTATTGTTCCAAAGAAGAAAATGAGGACGCAATTATCAATACGCAATTCTTAAGAATAGGGGCTGTAGTTTTCCAAAGAAGTGGCTCCTGTCCATAGAAAGAAATATTCAAAACACGTATATTATACAATCTTTATTTCAGACAAATTTGGATATAAATATAAAAACGGGCAAGGCTATTTATTATGACCAGCATTGAAAAGACCAATAATTTATTACCTTAAAAAATACATGTAGGGATTTTATAATACATATACACACAGTTCACCATTTCGTTACCCGAACAAGCAGTCTACGGTGTGAAGAAACTGAATAGACTTCATCTATTCATTCCAACACAACTCACATCAACTCATCAATCAAACTTAACTTAAAAATGATACGATATGGCTTAAACTGTGGAGCAAAACTTTATATTTCAGTAGACAGTCATATCAAGTTATATCAACATGCTTTGCAAGCATTCGGAACACCTCGGCTATTTTCCAGCGAAATTAACCTCAAATGTAAACGACTTACAGTGTCAGAAACCTTTTCATTTAACTGCGCTGCAAGTAGATCGCGTAGTAATTCCAATTTATGAGTTAAACTAAATTCTTAACTCTTGGGATTTTTTATCGTTAATGCAATAATTTATTTTATTGGCAATCAATTTAAACTGAAATATACAACATACATGTTAAAATACTACAATAATTAAATACTATTTTTCAAAATCTTACGAACTACTTTATTGATGTACCGACACAACCGAGGTTTTTTCTATGGAAAATGGCCGAGAAGTTCCGAATGACATTGCAAGTACGCATATGCTAAACACTTTTTTTAGTTTTATGAAGCTGTATCCTGATAGGATGTTAAAGGGACTAGACACCATATGGTCCCAAAATCGGCAAATACAGCATTTTCTTAAAACAAGCCTAGAATTATCAATACGAGCAAGTATGAAGGTGATAATAAATCATTTTTCATGGCAAAAATAATATTTTGTCGCTGTTTCAGCTGAGTTTAACCGTTTAAAAATAGCGAATAACGGTTTCCCTGTTTATGGTGTGTATATTTAGCATGATTAGTACCGATACATATTCCGACGCTATTATTAAATTTACTGGAATTAACGTGGTAGACAAACCCAGTAAATTTCGAATTAGAAAAATACGCAAAAACTTCGAAAGATACATGTGTCGTAAGCGATGTGATACATAAGAAAGTTATATTCAATGCGTTGTGTACAACGATATCAATTTTATGTAGGTTGTTGGCGATCTTCGTTTTATCCATTGGTATTATCTGGTGCTTAGTCCCTTTAAAATATGTATAACACCTTAAATTGATGAAACATAAAAATGGTGTTTTCGAAACGTCGCTTTCAAAATCTGATGTCTTTCCTACACGGAGCATGTCTGAATAAGAAAATTTCATGAACAAAGGGAGGTAAATCTGCAACAATGAGACCAATAGTTATAGTTCTTGTGCTGTGTACACGCTAACATTACCATCTAAAATAGTTCTAAGTCACAATTACTTCCTTTGACTATTTTCTTTTGTAATTGGTTGGACCAATTTAGTTGACAGTAAATTAAAATAAAAAGGGGCGATAACATTGCAACAATTTGCTGTATAGTTATGATTCTTGCAAAGTGCACAAATTCGCATTGCCATATATGCTTCGATTATCTATCAATTCCTGCAAGTTATTTGCGAGTACTGCTTTAGACAAAAACAAATGGTTAAAAGGTAATGATAATAAGAAAAACACTGCCAACAACTGTATGTCTCTCTTTAAGAATAGTCTACGCCGCTCAAGAGTTTTCAACAACGGCACTGGCACATGATTTTCAGAAAGAAATTATCAAAACAAAGTAAAGCCCCAAGAATAATCATTTAATTCCAAACTAAAATTTACCATGCCAAAAAACTAATTTCTTTTTACTGAAACCTATTTTGTTTATAAGTATTCACTTTGAACTGTCTATATATATTCTCTGAGAATAGAATATAAAGAAAATATTTTTCAATACAGAAGAACGTTTCTAATATCCGATTTTTTTGACTGGAGTTATACTTTTTGTTTTTGGAATAAAAAATAAATAAAATCAGAAAATCATAGCTAGTGATATACACGACCAAAATTCAAAACGTAAAACAAAGTTGTTTTCCGAAAGGAATGGAATTGGGTGCTGAGTTGACGTTTACAAGGTATTATAAGTAGATCGAAACGTACGCCATGTTTCCCATTTCGTTGAACTTGTCAGTATGAAATTATAAAACGTTTTCAGTTGACTTGCGAGTTCATCTAATTTGCATTTATTAAAGCATAAGCAATGCAATTATGACTCATGGTTGCTTTTTTCACAACGTGCTGTTATTTCAGGACATCGGTAATGACCCTCTCTCTGTAATTTTCCCAATTTAGCTGATCATCAACTGCGTTACGGAGTTGGCCCGAGCTGGGATAGGGAGACAACTGAAAAAGATATTAAGAAAATGCAGTTTACCAAGACAAACTCCTAGAAGGGTTACTTCCCTTACAGTACAGTAATCACTTGCACCATGCAAATCACGTGACCATGGATGCTGTGTAACTAAGCTTTATTTTGTTTTTAACTTAAACTCTGTGCAGCTGGAATAATTGAAATTTAATACAGCTAACTAAAAAGTAGAAGTAAAAACATTTAAATAAAGAGTGTATATAAATGAAATCCAGAGGCTATAGAGATCTATTTACTATCTACTTTTTCAGGGATATCATTATGGCCAAAGCATCGATTTAATCAAATATCAGAATAAAATTATCGGCCTTGGTTTGTGAACAATAAGTCGATTAAATAAATATTACCCAATCTACATTACAATTTCCTTTCAGCACAAGATCACATTCTCGAGTAACATAATGCTAACGCAGTGGTTAATATAATGTACATTTTGTAATACATGTAACTTGTTTCACTATCGTTGAAATAAAAGTTTTAACTAGACTAATCTAGACCTAAACGATATAGATTGCTGGTTGTGAGAATACATAAAATAACATAAAGTATAGAAAACATGCTTTCATGAAAACGTATACCTTCATTCGAAGTCTGTTGGCTATATCCTTCGTAAGATGGTCCTTCAAGAACTGTTTTGATATCAACACACACTCTGCCCCGTGGCTCACCTGAAATAAATAAAACGAAGATGTTCTTTTTGACACCTTAAACATTGATTTGAGTGCAAGTTTTACAGAATAAGTATATTCTGAAAATGAGATATGGCTTAAGCCGTATTATTTGTTCAAGTGCCATTAAGATATATTCAATGATATGGGATACACTACTGACACCCCTTGCGCCGACCTAAGCGGTATTCTATGTCCAAGAGTCATTACGACACATTCAATGATATGTGATACACTATTGACATCCCTTCAACCGACTTAAGCCGTATTCTATGTCCAAGAGTCATTAAGACACATTCAATGATATGGGATACACTATTGAAACCCCTTCAACCGACTTAAGCGGTATTCTATGTCCAAGAGTCATTACGACACATTCAATGATATGTGATACACTATTGAAACCCCTTCAACCGACTTAAGCCGTATTCTATGTCCAAGAGTCATTACGACACATTCAATGATATGTGATACACTATTGACATCCCATGCACCGACTTAAGCGGTATTCTATGTCCAAGAGTCATTACGACATATTCAATGATGTGGGGTACACTATTGAAACCCCTTGCACCGACTTAAGCGGTATTCTATGTCCAAGAGTCATTACGACACATTCAATGATGTGGGGTACACTATTGAAACCCCTTGCACCGACTTAAGAGGTATTCTATGTCCAAGAGTCATTACGACACATTCAATGATATGTGATACACTATTGAAACCCCTTGCACCGACTTAAGCGGTATTCTATGTCCAAGAGTCATTACGACACATTCAATGATGTGGGGTACACTATTGAAACTCCTTGCACCGACTTAAGAGGTATTCTATGTCCAAGAGTCATTACGACACATTCAATGATATGTGATACACTATTGAAACCCCTTCAACCGACTTAAGCGGTATTCTATGTCCAAGAGTCATTACGACACATTCAATGATATGTGATACACTATTGAAACTCCTTGCAACGACTTAAGCGGTATTCTATGTCCAAAAGTCATTACGACACATTCAATGATATGTGATACACTATTGAAACCCCTTGCACCGACTTAAGCGGTATTCTATGTCCAAGAGTCATTACGACACATTCAATGATATGTGATACACTATTGAAACCCCTTCAACCGACTTAAGCGGTATTCTATGTCCAAGAGTCATTACGACATATTCAATGATGTGGGGTACACTAATGAAACTCCTTGCACCGACCTAAGCGGTATTCTATGTCCAAGAGTCATTACGACACATTCAATGATATGGGATACACTATTGAAACTCCTTGCACCGACTTAAGCGGTATTCTATGTGTAAGAGTCATTACGACACATTCAATGATATGTGATACACTATTGAAACCCCTTCAACCGACTAAGCGGTATTCTATGTCCAAGAGTCATTACGACATATTCAATGATATGGGATACACTATTCACACCCCTTGCACCGACTAAAGCGGTATTCTATGTCCAAGAGTCATTACGACACATTCAATGATATGTGATACACTATTGAAACTCCTTGCACCGACTTAAGCGGTATTCTATGTCCAAGATTCATTACGACACATTCAATGATATGTGATACACTATTGAAACTCCTTCAACCGACTTAAGCCGTATTCTATGTCCAAGATTCATTAAGACACATTCAATGATATGGGATACACTATTGACATCCCTTCAACCGACTTAAGCGGTATTCTATGTCCAAGAGTCATTAAGACACATTCAATGATATGTGATACACTATTGAAACCCCTTCAACCGACTTAAGCGGTATTCTATGTCCAAGAGTCATTAAGACACATTCAATGATATGTGATACACTGTTGAAACCCCTTGCACCGACTTAAGCCGTATTCTATGTCCAAGAGTCATTAAGACACATTCAATGATATGTGATACACTATTGAAACCCCTTCAACCGACTTAAGCGGTATTCTATGTCCAAGAGTCATTAAGACACATTCAATGATATGTGATACAC
Source organism: Mya arenaria (assembly GCF_026914265.1). Taxonomy (NCBI): domain Eukaryota; kingdom Metazoa; phylum Mollusca; class Bivalvia; order Myida; family Myidae; genus Mya; species Mya arenaria. The sequence goes on along the minus strand of NC_069132.1, from coordinate 53,058,066 downwards.
TATTGAAACCCCTTCAACCGACGCGGTATTCTATGTCCAAGAGTCATTAAGACACATTCAATGATATGTGATACACTATTGAAACCCCTTCAACCGACTTAAGCGGTATTCTATGTCCAAGAGTCATTAAGACACATTCAATGATATGTGATACACTATTGAAACCCCTTCAACCGACTGAAGCGGTATTCTATGTCCAAGAGTCATTAAGACACATTCAATGATATATGATACACTATTGAAACCCCTTCAACCGACTTAAGCGGTATTCTATGTCCAAGAGTCATTAAGACACATTCAATGATATGGGATACACTATTGAAACCCCTTCAACCGACTTAAGCGGTATGCTATGTCCAAGAGTCATTAAGACACATTCAATGATATGTGATACACTATTGAAACCCCTTCAACCGACTTAAGCCGTATTCTATGTCCAAGAGTCATTACGACACATTCAATGATATGTGATACACTATTGAAACCCCTTCAACCGACTTAAGCGGTATTCTATGTCCAAGAGTCATTAAGACACATTCAATGATATGGGATACACTATTGAAACCCCTTCAACCGACTTAAGCGGTATTCTATGTCCAAGATTCATTACGACACATTCAATGATATGTGATACACTATTGACATCCCTTCAACCGACTTAAGCCGTATTCTATGTCCAAGAGTCATTACGACACATTCAATGATATGGGATACACTATTGACACCCCTTGCACCGACTTAAGCCGTATTCTATGTCCAAGAGTCATTACGACATATTCAATGATGTGGGGTACACTATTGAAACCCCTTGCACCGACTAAAGTGGTATTCTATGTCAAAGAGTCATTAAGACATTAAATTATATGGGCAACACTGTCAACGCCCCCCCCCCAACACCGAATTAATTAGTATTATACTATATCAAAAGTCATTTAGACATATTCAATAATCATTACATTGTTGGGTCGTTCATGTTTATGCACTTGAATATCATTTAAAGTTAAGTCATACATACCAGACTTAAATTTGGCATGTCTTCATAAATCAGCTGGTGTAGTCCCTGAAAAGGCAATATATTACAGTGTGAGGTCATTGAAGACAACGTCATTATCATCGTTTTCCGCTACGTTTTTAATATTGTAAAACAGTGAACGCAAATATATAAACCACTTCATGAAAAAATATCGGAAATACTGCATAATAAAACAACTTACAAAAACTCCCTTTTCCATCACAGTTCCGAGGCGTACGTAGAAAGTAGAACCAATCGTATCTCGCGGAGAATCACTCCCTGACCAATCAGAATGCGACTTTTGATTGTCTGAATCGGATGCATTCGATTGTTTCCGATGTGAAAACACTGACTCGTTTCCCGAAGACACACTTTCTTTCTTCAGTTTTATGTGAATCATTGATTCGGAGGAAGGACTTTGAGACCGAACTTTCTTAGTATGATTTACTGGCTCTGGCGTTTCGCACATTATAGAGTCATTTCGTGATAGTCTTAAAATGTCTGGAGTATTTTCACGATGACCCTTCGATAGTTTTATGTTTTCAGATGTTAATTTCTTCACCTGACGGGGCGATAACTCCTTAGACCCTCGTCTTATATTAGTGGTTGCGATATTTGGGGTCTGAAAAAATAAGTATTTTGTTTTAATATTTCTGATATTTACAAACAAAAAATTTGATCTTAACTATGATTACATCAAAACATTTTCATCCAAAAATATTTCGTTCTAATTTATTTGTTTTCACATTTTTATAAAACAAATAGTGGAAACCGGACTATCAAATTTACTACCGTGACACATACATGTATTTATTAAAAAAGTCAACAACACTTACCTTAAAAGAATTCTTTCTATGCACCAAGCAAGCATTTCCTGAAATAAACATACGCTTGTTAGTGTTTGAAGACCTTTAAAGTAATTTAGAATCGAATACAAATAACTCATTTCTTGAAATTCTAATAGTCTTTTTATTTCGTTCTAAAAAAGGAAAATAATATAACGGCTGTTTAACCAACATGTATCTTCATTCACAACATGCAAACTATAAATTTGAAGTAAAGGATCATTCTTAATTGTATAAAATATGATAAAATGTATTCGATTTGTGATCTGAACCTTATCTAGCTTACGAAAATCAAAACAGACTGTGAAAAAACAAAAGAATATATAATATGATATATCAAATTCGATTATAATGAATCTAAACGAACAATATTGTGCTATTTACGACATGTTTTGCCCATATACAATACATCCATACAGTGCTTTGATTTTGACAAGCTACATGGCGTAAGGGAGAGTAATTTAAGAGTGAAGTAGCGCATACCTGGGGAAAGAGAGGGTAGTGTCAGAGTGTGGGAGCGTTCCAAACCAGGGTGCTGGCCCCTTTTCTTCTTCTGTTTTATTATAAAAAAGGATTTTAATATGATATATGTATACATAGTTAAACCGTCTTGGATTTTGTGTCTGTAAAATTTAACCCTTACATTTCGCTTCGGTAGTTTAAAGGTGATTTCTAGGTTTTAGTTATTTAAGTTATTTACATAAAACACAAAATATATACCTTCGAGGAAATTTCATCAACATCGGCCAACGAGGCACACTTTAAAACATCTGAAATAACATAAAAATGAAGAAGATAATCACAGTACGTCCAAACAAAATAAATATGGTAATTATGCAAGCTACATAGTTTAAAGCAAAGAAAGTACACACTTGTTAAATTACAAAAGGTTTTAAATAATTTTTGATCAGAATGGAAATAATGTTACCCTGTTTAAGTTTGTGTATATTTGGCAGGACGAGCCCGCTGCCTACACGCTCCTTCTTCCGGGGGAGACCGGAAGCCGGGCGACTGTCTGGCATCTGTCGCCGCTCCTTCCTAGCGTCCTTGATCGCCTTATACACCTGACATGATCCCTGTAACACAAATGGTTTCAAAGTCATGTTTAAACCAACCCGCATATATTACTTTCATTTCAAACTAAAAGACCACTTATCTAGCGGATTGAAGAGCAAGTAGGGAAGCCGGGCACACTGTGACCACCCTCCCTCCCCCTTACGTCAATATCTGAGTAAAAATAAGAATATGATACACTTTTCACTTTTATTCACCCTTTCTATCGTCATACAAACAAACCATTTTTCGGTTTTTGTTGTTTTCACTCCTTCAAAAGTTCATCCCCCTCCCCCAACCAAATTTGCGCCCACTCTAACGTAAATTCAGACTATAAATGACCTTGCAAGCACAGCTTTAAGCAGCGAGGTTGAATGAGTATCATAAGATTCACTGAAGGCCTACAGACCATGACTGACATGTTCGCAGGTAACGACTCACAGATGTAGATGGGACCCGTTTCTATAATAATCGTAAGGCTTAAGATCGTAAACTTCCAGTGGTGTAACCTGGGTTGGGCGTTTCAATTAAAGCTATTGTAAAGGCATTTATAGCAGATCATGTCCGTATTTTTACGGGTGTGACTGAACAATCAGACCACTGTGCCATGTGTCAATTAAGATCGTAACTTGCCATGCGTAGCTCCGTTTATTTATTTATTTATTTTTTATTTTTTATTTTGGTTTTGTTTTATGGGTTTTTTGTGTGTTTTTGTTGTTGTTGTTGTTGTTGTTTTTTTTGTTTTTTTTTTTTTTGGGGGGGGGGGGGAACTACGTTGGCTCGAACTTCCAGGGACCGGCGAAAATACCTTGAGACTCGGAAAATTCGAGCTAAGCGGGAATGCTTACGTTCAGTGTTAAGAAATCGGGCCATTACATTCAGTTCGAGCCAACGATAAATTCGAGCCAAGCGAGTTCGACCTAACGGGGTTCAAATGTATACGGTTAATATTCTAACGATTATTTAATTGAAACGCAGTTTACACCCAGAACGATATTAAAACCTTGACATTAACGATCGGTATTGCCAAGAAGCTAGAAGCCTAAATCTAAAGTGTGACTGCTATTGTAACGACTTACAGATCTGACGATGTAGACCCATTCGGAATCGTTGGTATTCTTGACGACGACGGCTCCCCGGCGGTAGTTATGGACGGCCATGGAAAAGTGGTAGGTCTTCAGCAGCTCCAGTGGGAAGTCAGACAACTCGGGAATACCTCTGCGAATAAATGTTAAATACGCCAATATAACCAACCTATTCTAACCATTTGATATCAGCCTCCACCTTCGACCGATTGTTTTGTTATACATGAACACGAATTGAGTATATGATTTTTTTTATTTATACAGTTAAAATAAGGAGACTTTAAATTAATTGCTAAAGTTTCATCCATGGTTTGTCTATGCAATAAAAAAGAGCATATTCAACGGTGAAACAGTCATCTAAATATGTTGCCTCCGGCCCCCATTTTAAGAAAAAAATGGATGAAAAATTAGCACTGAATTTATATTGGCGTGATTATGCAATAATTAAGCAATATAATGTCATTTTCAGAAAAAGAAAATCAAAAAAAACATCTGGCCAGTGTGGGGGTCGAACCCACGACATTCGCGTTATTAGCACGACGCTCTAACCGACTGAGCTAACCGGCCTTGTGTCTACCGGGGCAGAAAAGATAGTACAAATATCATTTCTACTGTACTTAACTCTTCATCGACCATAATAATATATTATATTGGTTTATAAAAGAATTGCCTTGGATAAGATTATAATTTTGTTAATATTCTGTTTAACCATGCATAATAAATAGCATAATAATTGTAACAACCTTTATTCTATTCTATTTCATGTATTGTATATCTTTCGAGCCGATTGCTTTCGGGGCTTACCGGAGATGGCCGAGTAGTTACGATTGGTGTCAAACAGGTTATCAACTTTGGTGGAAAGAGAGGGACATAAAATATATTTTTTATTGTGTACCAACGTGATCACAAATTAATTAGCTCTTACGAGTACTAATGAATTACTTGGTCATGTTACATGGTTGCATGCCTATACGTAAGGCAAAACAATAATAACAAAGGTTTGGTAAGGGTAAGCTAGGTAGGTAGGCTTTTCTATTTTATTATGTTTTATGTAAGTACGTATAATTGTCATCATTGGAGATTGGTGTTTAAGTATTCTGTATAGAGTTTTACCACTTATATAAGTTACATATTTTATTTTTTTACCAACTGACTATGAAACATGGTACTATTTAATTTGCAGACCACGTGATAAATTACGTTATAATATAAATGCTACGTCGGAAGGCAATATTTTGCTTTAATGAAGACTCTGAACAAAGTTATATTCATTTTGGCGGGGCGTGGTCATAGGGGTGTGGCATAACAACGCACCCTGCCCCTGTGTAAATTTGCACATCCTTACCAAAAAAATATCCAGTATTCGAAGAATATGCGTGCGCGTCATAGTAAGTTAAGGGAAATAGACTTATTCTTAAAATGAACTGGGGACCGATTCAGTAAATATACACCCAAAAATCGCTATATCGAAGTCGTAGGAACGTCGGCAGCACATCGAGATAACGAACATTCGATATAACCGAGCTGTAAAAGATATTTAACTAAACCCAAAATATTAAAATCAGTTCGACATAACCAGAACATCGAGATAACAGAGTTCGATGTAGAGCGTTTCGACTGTATAGTGTCATAGTTTCATTATTTTGCTACGTATTTGAATGAACTGAACTTTAGCCAGTTTTACAGATGAACACAAAGTTGAGAAAAAATCAATATGTTGCTTTTACAGATTTAAGATTTCTGAAGCTACAACTTGAAACAGCCCCCAGACTTAAAACTGAACTTAAAATGGAACTTATTTTTTCCTGTCCATGATAACAGGTAGTTATGAGTGTTTTATGTTCTCGTTACAATGTTTCAGGAATATTTATGATGTGTGCGTTGCTTTCCGCCTTTTTTATATTAACATTTTAACTCCAATAACAAACTTGTCTGGCAGGTAAAGCTTAAATTTGTGTTGTGTATGGAATGTTTTAATGACAGGGAAGCCAATTGTTACCAAAACAAATATTAATATTATGGCTAGTAAAACAAATTAAATTAATGCATCTTAATAAGAGTGGTTATGAGCAAAGCCACTTTAAAGGCGCACTATTTACCACTTTTTATACAAATATACCAAAAGGATGAAAATATGTCGAAAACAATAGTTCTGATGAAGGATACCGAGTTTAATTTGAAAGAATGGTGCAGAAAACACGACATTTCTACCATATGAGACGATAGTTGATCACGTTAAACCTTTTAGCACTCACCAATCATTTAATATGTTTGCGTTTTCAGCTATTAAATACACGATTACAATCTTGTTATCAGTAATGAATATTTTCCATCAATGCATTATTTAGTAAGTAGTTAAAAGTTTATCACTCAAAATTTATGTTTGTTATACTTGGTTATGTATTGATTTTGAATAAGAGTGTCACTTTAAAGGCGCACAATAGTATAAGTTGGTGCCAAATCATTATTATTATTTTCTAATTTTAATGCATTTTCATGTTCAAAGTATTTGACTTTTATGATAAAAAAAAAACATTTCATTTCGGTACAGATAAAACATTTTAGCGATATTTAGGCTCTTATTTAACTGGAGAATTTGTGGCTATATCTGTACTTCACTCATGTGCCTTTTTTGTTTTGATCATAAAAGTAAAAAAAAAATGCATTTACCTGTAATGTGCGCATTTAAATGGCCGTCTCGTGTAAGAGAAACGTGTCCCTTCTTATACGCATTTGAAAGCAAAAAAACTGCGATAGTCTCCATCTCCCACTTTGACTTTATAAGCTTTTAGGTTCCGATCAAATTATATATTTAGAATGTAAAATATGTTGTCACTTGTGTATTTGAAATGAAATAAATATGTTTAAACCAGCCCTTAATTATACCTGAGAAATTCTATAGACCCCAGTCCGCCTGCAGCGTTAAATATTTCTAATAAAGAGTCCCGATCTAGTCCTAGCACCTCCACCGGCTCTTTGCAAACCACCGTCGCCGGCCGCTCCTGGCCCGTCAGGATTTCGCGTTCCTGTAACAAAATACAATGTTAAACACTGTCAATATTTGGTCTCAGACGTGTTTAAGTTAACAGTTTTTGTATATTCATATTACAATTGTAACTCATCGGCCATCCCCGGGAAGCTCGGAAAATTCAAAAGAGGACAAAAGCCACCTCCAGAACGGAACATGTCCGTGCCGTCTACCGGGTGTGCGCATGTACGTTTAAGAGAACAAACGCGTAAAACCGTCGTCCTATTTACGCCCCAGGTCAAACGAAGGATGCGTACCCTCGGCGTCCGAGCAACCAGAAGATCGGAATCGGTACAGGCTCCCTCGGGTGCGCGAATGCGCTTTTTTTGGATGAAAGCCGAAAGCGTTCCGATTTATAACCTTTGTCTTCATGCATGCACGACCCTACTGAATGTTTTTTCTCTCTTTTATTTATATACATTGGTTACGTTTTTCAATTTATTTATTTAGTAATGTTTTACTTTATGTCACGTGATCAATTATGTTAATGCAATTAATCATGAAACAAACACAATTATAATCATGTTAACGTTACGTTTGAATTGTGTATCCTATAAACCGAAAGCCCGAGAAACTGAATAAATTTTTAAATACAAATTATAATAACACTATTACCCCTAGAGCGTCCCCGGGTTTCAGATACGAAGCGACCATCTTGTTTTCGGCTGTGTTCGTTTCGTCAACCTCGGTGGTAATATCCCGGTACACCGCTGAAATTTGGAACATCAAATTGTGTTCATCAACACATGTAGTGAAACACTCGATAGGTTTTATGATAAAGGTAAAATTGTTTTCCCACTGACGAAAAACATGCTGCATTTTAGAACAAGAGTATGCAAGGAAAACATTGGCAAACATTAAAACTTCATTTAAAATCGTTAAAAATGTGATAAGCTACAGTAGAACGGTCATAGTAGAACACTATATATTAACGGTCGTAATATATGACATTCATCAGGTGTGTATAAAGTAATGGGTACGAAAGACTATGGGTACGGAAGAGCAAGGGTATGGAAGAAAATGGGCACGAGGAGCATGGGTACGGAAGAGCAAGGGTACGGAGGAGTATGGATACGGAAGAGTATTGGTACGGAACAGTAAGGGCACGGAAGGATATGGGTATGACAGAGTATATGGGTACGGAGGGGTAAGGGTACGGGAGAGTATGGGTACGGAAGAGTATGGGTACGGAAGAGTATGGGTACGGAAGAGTATGGGTACGGAAGAGTATGGGTACGGAAGAGTATGGGTACGGAAGAGTATGGGTACGGAACAGTAAGGGCACGGAAGGATATGGGTATGACAGAGTATATGGGTACGGAGGGGTAAGGGTATGGGAGAGTATGGGTACGGAAGAGTATGGGTACGGAAGAGTATGGGTACGGAAGAGTATGGGTACGGAAGAGTATGGGTACGGATGAGTATGGGTACGGAAGAGTATGGGTACGGAAGAGTATGGGTACGGAAGAGTATGGGTACGGAAGAGTATGGGTACGGAAGAGTATGGGTACGGAAGAGTATGGGTACGGATGAGTATGGGTACGGAAGAGTATGGGTACGGAAGAGTATGGGTACGGAAGAGTACGGGTACGGAAGAGTATGGGTACGGAAGAGTATGGGTACGGATGAGTATGGGTACGGAAGAGTATGGGTACGGAAGAGTATGGGTACGGAAGAGTATGGGTACGGATGAGTATGTGTATGGAAGAGTATGGTCATGGAAGAGTATGGGTACGGAAGAGTATGGGTACGGATGAGTATGGGTATGGAAGAGTATGGTCATGGAAGAGTATGGGTACGGAAGAGTATGGTTATGGAAGAGTATGGGTACGGAAGAGTATGGGTACGGATGAGTATGGGTACGGATGAGTATGGTCATGGAAGAGTATGGGTACGGAAGAGTATGGGTATGGAAGAGTATGGGTACGGATGAGTATGGTTATGGAAGAGTATGGGTACGGATGAGTATGGGTTCGGATGAGTATGGGTACGGATGAGTATGGGTATGGAAGAGTATGGTCATGGAAGAGTATGGGTACGGAAGAGTATGGTTATGGAAGAGTATGGGTACGGATGAGTATGGTCATGGATGAGTATGGTTATGGAAGAGTATGGGTACGGATGAGTATGGGTTCGGATGAGTATGGTTATGGAAGAGTATGGGTACGGATGAGTATGGGTATGGAAGAGTATGGTCATGGAAGACTATGGGTACGGAAGAGTATGGGTACGGATGAGTATGGGTATGGAAGAGTATGGTCATGGAAGAGTATGGGTACGGAAGAGTATGGTTATGGAAGAGTATGGGTACGGAAGAGTATGGGTACGGATGAGTATGGGTACGGATGAGTATGGTCATGGAAGAGTATGGGTACGGAAGAGTATGGGTATGGAAGAGTATGGGTACGGATGAGTATGGTTATGGAAGAGTATGGGTATGGAAGAGTATGGGTACGGATGAGTATGGTCATGGATGAGTATGGGTACGGATGAGTATGGTTATGGAAGAGTATGGGTACGGATGAGTATGGTTATGGAAGAGTATGGGTACGGATGAGTATGGGTTCGGATGAGTATGGGTACGGATGAGTATGGGTATGGAAGAGTATGGTCATGGAAGAGTATGGGTACGGAAGAGTATGGGTACGGAAGAGTATGGGTATGGAAGAGTATGTGTACGAATGAGTATGGTTATGGAAGAGTATGGGTACGGATGAGTATGGGTATGAAAGAGTATGGGTACGGATGAGTATGGTCATGGATGAGTATGGGTACGGATGAGTATGGTTATGGAAGAGTATGGGTACGGATGAGTATGGTTATGGAAGAGTATGGGTACGGATGAGTATGGTTATGGAAGAGTATGGGTACGGAAGAGTATGGTTATGGAAGAGTTAGGGTATGGAAGGGTTTGGGTATGGAAGAATATTGGTATGGAAAAGTTAGGGTACGGAAGAGTATGGTTATGGAAGAGTTAGGGTACGGAAGAGTATGGGTACGGCAGAGTTTGTGAACGGAAGAGTATTGGTATTTAAGAGTATTGGTACGAAAGAGTAAGAGAACGGCAGAGCATGGGTACGGAAGAGTATGGTTACGGAAAAATGTAAGGGTACGGAAGAGTATGTATATGGAAGAGTATGGGTGTCACTCACCAACACCGGAGAGTATGAGATAGTAGAACTCGGCTTTACATCCCTCCTTCACGATCACCCGGGTACTCTCAAATCTGCGGAGATAGTAACACATTTAAAAGTAAATGTTAAAAATATCCGTTAAGACAAACATGTTTGCTTCCGGTTTCCCCACCTACTCTATGTTTTCATATCTCTTTTTTTACTGCATCAGAAATTATTTAAACATAAATAATTGTTTCTGGGTCCCGACACATGATATTTTGACTCATTGAGGCCTTACTTTGTATATCACCCCGGCATAAAGAGGCCCGCGTGGAAGCCCAGACATATAGTTACATGTATATACCACATAAAATGTGTCGAACTTAGCCCTTACTTGGCGTACCATCCCCGTTTACAGAGGCCCGTCTGTACAGCCTGTGGGTAGTTGGAAAACTTGCTGAACCCGCGCATCGTGTGCACCATCTGTAAAGAAGACAGACATATAAGTTCAATCTATCTGAAATCATCAGTTTAATTGGCCATATAGCAAAGCTGTCCAGTTGTTACTACTAGTGATGTTGCGATTTTCGAATACAAACGATTGATCTTTGATGGTCGCCCATCATCAGCGATAATCAATTATGATCATCTATAATCGATGTTTATCATTCATTTCATTGTTTTTCTTTAAATGAAATTAATACACATGTGTAACGTGTAATAGTAAGACTAATTTTGTATTAGGTCTAAAAAAATATGTCCGTTTCGGGTAACCCGACCCTACCCATAAAAAACTAATTTTTTTCCGTTTCTGAGCAAAAAAATATTCGTTAGCGAATAGAGAGTTACGAAAGGCGGATAAATGCAGATTTTAATCAGAATTATTGTTTATATGATAAAACAAAGTCAGGCAATGACATTAATGTAGGAAAGACTGCCATGTGCAAGAAAACACTCTGAACTTACGACAGATTTTGAAAAAAAAATAATAAAAATCCCTATCTACCCTACCTAGAAATTTTGTGAAGGTTACCCTAAATAAACATTTTTTTTGGCCTTACATGACATGTGCTCTGCACAAATATGATCATACAAATGTACCATAACATATGACCCCATGTTGGCATGTTCCTTCAAAATACCAAGTTTCCACACTAAAACAATGACTGGTTGTGTTCAAGAAATTCAAGAACATCAAAAACATGAAGTTATTTATTATTAAATGAAAAAACAATTGTTGAGTTATTACATAATTTAACCAAATTAGTGCTATGGACGTACAAAATATAGCTCACTTTTTAATTAAATGATTCTGTCTTTTAAAGCTGCACTCTCACAGATTGAACGTTTTGTTATTTTTTTATTTTTTTTGTCTTGAAACAAGCCATTTTTTGCGAAAATCAATGGAAGGCAGTTATATAAGACTGCTGACAAAAAAATCAGATCGCAGATTTTTATATTTAAGTTTAAAAATTGATGTTTTATGCATATTTCTTAAACCGTTAGTAACGGTTTAAGCCATAAAACGGTAATTTTCGAACGGAAATATAAAAATCTACAATCTCATTTTTTGTCAGCAATATTTTATCATTGGTTTGCAGATATTAACGCAAAAATTTGCTCTTTCCAAGACAAAAAAATAAAAAAAGTTGTAAAAATGGTAAATCTGTGAGAGTACAGCTTTAACATGATGAGCCAATTATGAAATATATACGATAAAGTAGATAATGAAAAACATGAATGCTGAGAAAAAACACATTCGTTAATTTCATATTCGATGATCGATTATTGCTGTTCATTATAAATCGAGTATAATTATAATCGATTATAAAATATGGCCGATCGTCCAACATTACAATTTGTTTGTCACTAATTGTTATTGTTAATAAGAAAAACTGTGTTGACAGTAACTAAGCAAGAATGAGAAACAGTATGTAACAAGTTTTCCGTACATTTGTTTCAGTAAATTAGAAGTCAACTGTTATTGATTTTAATCAGGTTGAGCGGAAGAGTGGTCAACAGTATGTTTTGTCGAATGAGAAGACAGTATTCCACACGTTTGTAAATACATTTGTTTCAGAAAATGAGCAATCAACTGTTATTGATTTAATCAAGTAGAGCGGACGATATGAAACCGTGGCTGGCCCAGTTAATGATGTTTTGTTATATAATGCACACCACTAAAAATATCTTAGATTGTTAGTACAGTGTGCGTATACTACGTGATAAATTGTGTCATATATGCTGCGTCGGAAGGCAATATTTTGATATGAAAAAATGACTTTAAATAAAGATAACTTCAATATTTCTTCACCATTTTTAATAAAACATAGCGCAGTGTAAGTCGCTTACGGAGCCGCACATTCGGTCTTTTACCAGAATTTGATTGAGAGTTTAGTTAAAACACTTCGACAAACCTTTTCATAATTCGGCCGTCTGACGGAGCACTGTCAAAGGATTATTTTGGAAACAGGTTTATCGAAGTGTTTGATGAAACTAATGAACTCATCAAATTTCGGAAATAAAACAAATACGGGGCATTTTAAGCGGCATAGACTGCCCTTTGTTTCATTTAAAATGGTGTATTAAACGAAAAGTTATTTTTGAAAAGTCTTCATTTTAAGCAAAGTTTTGCCTTCCGACGTGGCATGTATGACGCAATTTTTTACGTGGTTTACACACACTGTAGTATGTACACTTACACATAATAAATGGCATGTCACTAGGTCACATCAAGCCACGATTTTGAAATTACATACTAAAATCTGTAACGTTCATCACAAGTGTACGTACGTGGTTGATTTGCGCGTCTGTCCGCTGCGGGGGAGGTATATCCAGGCACGACCGAACGCTCGCCATCTTCGTTTTCTGAAGAATTTCACAGAAAAGAGTTTGGACAATTATCTAAAGACAATTATCTAAAACTATTTCAAGAAGATAAACTTAAATTGTATCAGGGTGCTGTTATAAGACTGCGACTGAGTAAATGTATAATGGTGAGTGTGGTCTAGTGAAATATGTTTCCGCCTCTAACCTTGTGGTTGCGTGTTCGATCGTTGTCATGGCTTGTCAAAATGGACATCAGAAACGGTTTCTACCCATGAAACGGACTCACGAGTGATTTATTTCAACTCCCGACACAGATGAGTGAAAGAAATAAGTATAAACTAAATAACACGAATATGCATTCGATATCAAATCCCGCTATATGGAATGTAGAGGGCATTGTACATTCGCTGTCCGGGATAGTTACTCTTAAACGTTACATCCTCATTTCATTGTGACTTTCCTTTTATCAGTTCACTGATGGTAAACTGTGTTGTAAATTATTTTTTATTTGGTAGTTTCATCTTTATTTACATAGAATTGGTAAAATATATGGAACAAAGATGAGTTTGTGTTCCTAAATAAAAATGATTTTCCAAGTCTGATTCTAGCCTCAGACTTGTGACTGTTCGTAATCATTGACCAAGATGCATTGGCCTTTTATTTTCATTACAAATGACAGTTTAAATTGCATAATTACAGTAGAGTTCACAACTGTATCATAAACAAAACATCGCCATATACATTACCTGTCCGAGCGACTTGAAGGCATTGACGTCAAACTTGGGCTGCTCTCCGTCCACGTGTTCGTCCGTCTGTCTGTCCAGGAAAAACAGGATACTGTCCCGCCGGCTCAGGCTCACTGATCGCCGACTGGAGAAAACATTTTTACACATATGAGGTTTATACAACAATAGCTCATACAGTATTATGCTTGACTCAAATGCGTTTAAAGACCCAAATAAGATTTACCACAATTAATACAATTGTTTGAATATACCATAAAAGATAAATAAATGTCAAAAACAATGGTTCTTATAAAGGATAGTAGTGTTTGAAAATCGGACTCCATTTGCTATCGATAATCGAATCGTATCGGACCAAGCATTTCGATTTACTATCGGACAATAATCGTAGTTCATACATTGTACTATCAGTAAGGAATACATTCTTTATAAAACTGTCATCATGATCATTTAAATGGTTTAACCTGGAATGAGTACGTGTGATGCTATAGTCATGCTTTTTGCAACAGTACTTTCCATTACCTTTTCTGTCTTAAATAACTTAACAAAAACACATAACAACACAACACATACTTTATAAGTGCACATCAATTGCAAAATGATGCACACCGCATCAAGCAAGTTACCTTAGCATTTTATACTTGTAAAAGCGTATTAAATATTTATTAACCAGCTTAACATTCAATAACCTGTTATATTAAACAATTCATTAAATCTATATTTTAATATATCTTTCACAAAAAAGTAAATTAGTTAATTACAAACGGTACCAAAAAGGTTTCAAATACAGAATGCATCGAGCCGAGATCCCCGGTATTTGCAGGTAAGACCGGACCCACTTCATCATAGAGACAGGTTATTTATGAAGGTGTTATGAAATATATAAACACTTAAAAACCATTTGTAATTTTGGGAGAGCTTGTAAATTGTTAAGCAAAAGTGTTAATATTCACCGCAGTTGTATAAGAGAGTGATCATACTAATTAAAATAAACTTAACAGGAATTTACCGGAAGAAAATATTGACATTTACTCAACTTTTACCAAAAAACAAAACGAAAAAGGTAGATACCGAAAGTAGCATTAGCGACATGATTTTAGACAACCACTATCGATTGTCGGCGACATAGCATTGACAGCGACGATTAATCGATTATTCTCGATAATCGTTTCATCACTTAAGGATATACGAGTTGAATTCAAAAGAAAGGTGCTGAAAACACTGTATATTTACTGTATATGAGACGATAGTAGATCACAATATATCATAAATATGTTAAAATTCATTGAATATTTTTGCGTTTTCAGTTAAAACTTATTAGATACAAGGTTGTCGGTTATTAAAATTTTCCATAAATGCATTATTTAGTAAAACGTTTAAGGTTTATCACTCATAATTGATGTTTTGTGTATGTATTGATTTTTAAAAAGAGTGTCACTTTAATGATCAAAACAAAATAAGTTTTTGATTTGTGAATAGATAAAAACACATTTTTTTTTCTAAACACCATTTTAAAAAAATCTTGTATCTCGTGCCCATGAAATTTAAACTATAAAATGTTTATATAAATTTGTAAAAGGTAATTAAACAATGTCCATTTTTCTTCTTCTTGTGCTGGCTTTCAACAAGGGGAGATCGTATCTCCTTTACTATTTTCATTCGATGTTAATGATTTGCATCAATATTTTTCTGAATAGCTTAATTGTATATCGCATTGTTACTTATAATCATGAAAATGATTACAGATTTATCGATTTTTTAAAAGTTGTTTGTACAACTTTATGCTGACAATACTACTGTATTGTATGTATCAGCTACAGATTTATAGATAATACGTAATAAGAAAACAATTGTTTGCAGTGGAGTTTAACTATTAAAATGTCAAAAACTAAGGTTGTTTTCTCCAGAGGTAGATTCAATGATTATGCATTTTCTTTATGTAATGATGCAATATATTTTGTTACCGAATAAAAATATGTATGTGTTATTTTTGCTAAAAGTGGCTCGTTTTGCAAAGCAAATGACTATATAGCTTAACAGGAAACAATGTTTTGTCTGCTTGAAAGGCAAAACATTTATCTTAAAGTAATGATAAACAAATATTTGATTTACATATATATTTGTTTACTGACACACTTCTTGAACCTATTTTTATTGTACGGCTGTGAGGTTTGGTGATTTGGCAATAATTATGTACTAGACAAGGTTCAAATGAAATTCTGTAGTACGCCCACATGTATGATATATGTTGAAACGGGTGTCAAACCTTAGCAAAAAAAAATATAAGACTAACTAATCGCCAATCATTCCTTAAATGAAAAGGTGAACAAGTCTCTTTAATAAAAAAAATGTGTATGAGTTTCTTGAATGAAAACGTGAATCTCTTGAATGAAAACGTGAGAGAGTCCCTTGAATGAAAACGTGAGAGAGTCCCTTGAATGAAAACGCTGAAAGTCCCTTTAATGAAAACGTGAACGAGTCCCCTGATTGAAAACGTGAACGAGTCCCCTGATTGAAAACGTGAACGAGTCCCGTGAATTAAAACGTAAACGAGTCCCTTAAATGAAAACGTAAAAGAGTCCCTTGAATGTAAACGTGAACGAGTCCCTTGAATGAAAACGTAAACGAGTCCCTTGAATGAAAACGTGAACGAGTCTCCTGAATGAAAACGTGAACGAGTCCCTTGAATGTAAAAGTGAACGAGTTCCCTGAATGAAAACGTGAACGAGTCCCTTGAATGTAAACGTAAACGAGTCCCTTGAATGAAAACGTGAACGAGTCCCTTAAATGAAAACGTGAACGAGTCCCTTGAATGAAAACGTGAACGAGTCTCCTGAATGAAAACGTGAACGAGTCCCTTGAATGTAAACGTGAACGAGTCCCTTGAATGTAAACGTAAACGAGTCCCTTGAATGAAAACGTGAACGAGTCTCCTGAATGAAAACGTGAACGAGTTCCCTGAATGAAAACGTGAACGAGTCTCTTGAATGTAAACGTGAACGAGTCCCTTGAATGTAAACGTGAACGAGTCCCCTGGATGAAAACGTGAACGAGTCCCTTGAATGAAAATGTGAACGAGTCCCCTGGATGAAAACGTAAACGAGTTCCCTGAATGAAAACGTGAACGAGTCCCTTGAATGTAAACATGGACGAGTTCCCTGAATGAAAGCGTGAACGTGTCCCCTGAATGAAAACGTAAACGAATCCCTTTAATTAAAGCGTGAAAGAGTCCCTTAATTTAAAGCGTGAACGATTCCCTTAAATGAAAACGTGAACGAGTCCTTTTAATGAAAACGTGAACTAGTCTTTTAAATGTAAACGTGAACGAGTCCTTTAAATGAAAACGTGAACGAGTCCTTTAAATGTAAACGTGAACGAGTCCTTTTAATGAAAACGTGAACGAGTCCTTTTAATGAAAACGTGAACAAGTCCTTTTAATGAAAACGTGAACGAGTCCTTTTAATAAAAACGTGAACTAGTCTTTTAAATGTAAACGTGAACGAGTCCTTTAAATGAAAACATGAACGATTCCTTTTAATGAAAACGTGAACAAGTCCTTTTAATGAAAACGTGAACGAGTCCTTTTAAATGTAAACGTGAACTAGTCTTTTAAATGTAAACGTGAACGAGTCCTTTAAATGTAAACGTGAACGAGTCCTTTTAATGAAAACGTGAACGAGTCCTTTTAATGAAAACGTGAACAAGTCCTTTTAATGAAAACACGAACGAGACCCTTTGTTGAAAAAGTAAACGAGACACTTTAATGAAAACGTGAACGAGTTCCTTTAATGACACATAAACATACGTAAAATACATCAGAGGCCAAAACCATATTGTATTTTAGAAAGAAAGAATTATTACCTTTGCATGGGTAATACTAACAAATAATACGCTTTGTTTATTTGATTGTGTATGCTTCGCAAGTGCTTCGAGCAATAAATAACGCTGAAAACGCATTTTTAAGCGCAAAAAGATTATCTCATACTTAGTAGATATTTTACACGATTAGATAGTTTAGTTTAGATTAAACTTATTTGTTTTACAACGATTGTGTAACATCATTATATTAATCTCGTTGGTATAAGTTTACGCCAGAGAGTGGTAATGTGCTATGGGAGGAAATGGGAGTACCCGGAGGAAACACACTTGTCCGGCTTGGTGACCACATACCAAACTCGCATGCGCCCAGGCCGGGAATCGAACCCGCCCGGGACGCCTAGGTGAGAAGCGAGTGCGCTAACCACAGCGCTAACCGGACAATGATTAGATAGTAAGAGTAGATGGTAATTAAGTTCTGGCTTACCATGTGAAGATGTGCCGCGCAAGGATGACGAACTCCACCAGCTTCCGGAACCGCGCAACGCCCTGTTGGATCATAAATGCAGCCTTTAGTTTCCGTGCACGTTCATATATCGATGCATTGCTTGTTATAGTCGAACGAAAGTTTGAGTATCCATCAACTGGTAAACGCTCTTTTCCTATATTTAAACACAGCCATGCACTAAATATCGGCTCGTTTTAGTTAAAAATAAATCCAGTGTTCTAGTCTGTTCTGAAGTTACGTAAATCCACAAGTCCATGAAGTCCACAAAAAATAATCTTTAAACGGAACTCATAGATTTGAGGTTAATACCTTTCGTAATCAGTCATCATATTTCTATTCGGAAGCAGATGTTTAACTACATCATTTTTTTTCAATTGGGAAAAATCTAACACAACGCAAAAAAAAGCGCTTGTAAAAACGAAACGAATGATCGAAACAAACATTTTAACATGATTCAGTCTCTTTTATTTCACTTCAATACAATTTATTTTTGAGATAACGATATATAAAGTATCTGAATTTCTTCTTCAGTATTGTTTTGGGCTGATATTAAGATAGTTGTTGTCAATCGAGTTTATACCTCTTTGTTTATCAAACAATACTTCAGACGTATCATACAATTGGAGAATCCGAGTGCTAGAGTTGAATTGGGTACCCTGTTATCTGAACTTGAATAATCAAAAACATTTTTATCTTGAAATAAAATGGAAAATATTTCTCTTCTTGATATTTCGTTATCTTCAGAGCTACAACTTAAAATGTCATTCTATTTGCATTGTTGATGCAAAACAGTAGTTTAAAACTATAAACATGGACTCTGCACCTTTTAAAACACAAATAATTTGCTTAATCTAAGTAAGTGATTTCAATTGCCATCAACTCAACATTGAACAAAATCCTGTCAACCAATGATTACCCCATGACTATGGCAAACATTTAAGAAACATCATTTAAGCGTACAGAAAAGTGCTCATAGTCATAAATATTAGTAGGCATTCTATACATGTATATAAAATATAAATGGTATATAAGAATTAAACAAGTATATAAATTAAGGGTATTCGTATCTTAATTTGCATTAGAGCGACAGCCACTGGGAAAATTTGCTAAATATTTCATAATCACAAATCAAACCCCACGCTTCTCAAATCATCTTCAATCACTGAAAAAACGACGTAAAATTAAGCTTATATTAACTACCTTATTTCCGGCTGTAAAGCTCCACTTCCTGGTGTGCCGTGTTTTTAGCGTGACTTCCTGCTCCTCCTCTTCGTCGGAGTCTAGGGCCCCGAAAAACACCGGGTTCTTCGACTTCTGTGGGAGTTCTTTGCCCTTGTACTCGTTAAGCGTCTCTTGCACGAGCTTCTGAACACGGTCAGACTTCCGGGAGAGCGGCGGTGTGCCGGCCGCATAGTGAGTGTCGCGCGCCTTGGCGCCAATAATGAATGGACTCAGCTTGGTTTCCGGTTGGGAGCTCTTGTTTCCCTTTCCGTCGGCGGCGTCCTTTGCCTTCTTCCGGCGCGTGGTGCTGTGAGTGCGGACCATCTTCCGATGGATGGTCGTGAATTCTTCTTCCTCGTATCGGACTCTCTCCTCCACATCGTCCATAGTTACGTCACTTCCGCTTTGTTTTCAGTTAATTAACCTATTAATACTGCTATATTTGTTAATTCCGTTCTACGTTAACTTGATAAAGATACCCTCTAAAGATAACACATTAATTATGCACTAATACGCTTAAATACAACACTTTATAAGGTTATTTGCTTAGATCTTACAAACCTCTTTTTATGTAAATTAAAGAGCTCCATCCTTCGTCCGAAAATAAGGTTAACTAACGAACGATATAAAATAAATGATAAATAAAAATCTTGAATAACATTTGTCAATAAAACTGCCTTGGAGACAGCTATTGAGATTTGGGGAAACGTCAAATTGCGTGAACAACTCGTACAGCGACCGGCATGACAGCTTCAAACAGTCGATTATTAGGATACAATGCATTATAGCCCGAAGTCGAAGTGAGAACAACTTTTTATCAAGACAGTTTCGACGTATCCGCAATAAGTTGGATTTATATTGGTTTGTTAATTAAATCAATTTATTAGATATTATGCTATGTTCGAACTTGTAAACTCGAAAGTTTTTCAGTTCAACAGAAATGCTACCATATTATAGTGCCCTTCGATGACCCAATGACCAGGCATCTGAACTTTTACGAAAATCATACAGAAAAAAAACTTTTTCAAGGAGCGCAATTTTTACCGTCAGGAAAAAGGAGGAATTTTAATCACCTCAATTAATTGTCTGTATTGAATTGATTCATTTAATGACAGTATGTAAAGTCTAATATAGTTTCCTCTAAATACATATATATGTAGTACAGTCGACCCCGTTAGCTCGAACTCACTTGGCTCGAAAACCTCGTTTGCTCGAACTGGATGTAAAGAACCGATCTCTTTAAACTAAAGCTAAGATTTCCTGCTTGGCTCGAGTTTTTCTAGGCTCGAGGTATTTTCGCCGGTCCCTTGGTGTTCAAGCGGACGCTGAACTGGTTGATCGACTTTTTAGAGAATTGTTGATAATCGCCTCAGGATTTTAATGTATGAATAAAAAACATTGATTTACCATTATTTTCCAAGAAAACGCATGAACAGCTGCTTCGAAAAAGAATCTCGGCCAATAACTTTACGCCGCTAGGCCGCCAGGCCGCCAGGCCGCTAACTTCATGCCGCTAGGCAGCTTTGCCGCTAACTTCACGCCGCAAGGACGCTAACTTTACGCCGCTACATGGCGCTAACTTCCTGCCGCTAGGCCGCTAGGACGTCAATCTCATTAAAATCGTTAACTTCACGTTCATATGCTATCTAACCGAATATGTTTTAATTATTAACCGTTGTACAGTTCTGTTCATTTTGTTTTTCTCATTTGTGGTGTAAAAAATACAAAGGGTGTATCGATTATTTACCCCCTCCACGTGATCGCTCTATCGATCGGATAGCGTCATTTATGTAGGAGGTGAGATATAAATATATTTATGTCACGTGACTAAACATATACTACAATTCATATAAATTAAAGGCATACATTTCTTATAAACTATATATTCTGATCAGCAACGTATATTTATTTGATTAAGTTAAGACTTATTTCTAAATGCCTAATAGCAACATGAGCTGTTGAATAAAAAAAAATAATCACACATCTTGGTCCGGCCAGGGGGTGGGCGGGACGGGTCAATAAAGATCCAAGTGATTTTATTCGTAAATTAAAATGTTCTTAATAGTATCATAGTTTCATTAAATTGCGACATATTTGAATGAATTGAACTTCAGCCTATAAAAATAAACACAAAGTTGAGGAAATCAGAAATAGCAATGCTTTTTGTATTTGTGAAGTTTATATAGATTCAAGATTTTTGAAGTTACGAATAAAATCCATTATTGAAACTGGGGCCCTACATCTTAAGGGCGGCCCGAATGAGGCGTATCGCCATTGTAGGGTGTCAAGTCAATGCACAAGTACCGTTTAGACTTTTTTTATTGTGCTCATCAAAAGTTTTGAACGACGCCAACAACCACATTAATAATATTAAAGCTAATAACTTGGGACATTCTTTCTGAGCTTAAAAGTTGTTGTAGGTTTAAAGAAGTATAATATAATAGCTTAATGCGAAAGGAAATTGTAATTTAAATGCCTTATCATGTTTAACTCATTTGACATTAATGTTTAAAAAAATAAAAAATATATACTTATGATTTGTGAACAACTTTAAGCATTTATCCTTTTTTCTCAATTAATGACCACGTGGCCACGAATTCGCCAGATAAAAAGGTCAATATTACAAAGCATTTGTTGTTGTTTTTTATCACTTAAATCAATTAAGTTAAACATAAAATTGCATTTAACTGAAAAAATAACATTAATTTGGGCATCAATATTTGTCATCAGATAATTGCTTAAAACTTCGAATTTTTTTCCGAGCTTAAAAGCTAGTGGTTGTTTAAAATATTTATGATATTTCAGGGCCGTCTCCAAACAAGTCATCATTGGTGGGGCTTACAAGGGGTGGGCTTTTTGGGATGAAATGATGCATTTTCCAGCACTTCTTGGCTACTTGATATTCGACTTATTGCAGGTGCAGTTTTTGTGGGTTAACATGTCTTTTCCTCTTCAACCCACAACTAGCTGACTTGTAGTGGTTATTATAAACTTATATTAAATTGTACGAGATTCATTGTTATAAAACAGCGAAAGGGACCCAAAGTTTTGCAAACTACAGAACTTGGTTTCATACATAACTTTGTCTCATCATCATCATACATAACTTTGTCTCATTGTCATATAGAACTTTGCCTCAATATCATACAGAACTTTGTCTCATAATCATACAGAACCTTGTCTCATTATCATACATACCTTTGTCTTATCATCATACATAACTTTGTCTCATTGTCATACAGTACTTTGCCTCAATCTCATACAGAACCTTGTCTCATTATCATACATAACTTTGTCTTACCATCATACATAACTTTGTCTCATTGTCATACAGTACTTTGCCTCAATCTCATACAGAACTTTGTCTCATAATCATACAAAACTTTGTCTCATTGTCATACAGAACTTCGACTCATCATCATACATAACTTTGTCTCATTGTCATACAAAACTTTGACTCCATTTTATACAGAACTTTGTCTCATTATCATACAGAACTTCCACTCATTATCAAACAGAACTTTGTCGCATTGTCAAATAGAACTATTATCATACAGAACCTCCACTCATTATCAAAAAGATATTTGAGTCATTATCATACGGAACTTTGTCTCATTATTACATACAATATTGCCAATTTAACAATTTCATGTAATTTAAGGGCGTTTTTGTTGATACCAAACCAGTTTCAGTTTTGGTGTCAATGGTTTCAGCAGTTTCGAACTCGGTGTTGATAAGTTGGCTTGAAGTAACAAATGCATGGTTTTGTGGACAGTTTAAACAACATGGTGGGGCTTATGCATGTAGCCATTATTTCTTATTATTACTATAACCTTTATCATTTAGCTCATTTGCCCATTGTAAGGCATTGTTATCAAAAAGACTGAGTTTCAACAAAGGTGGCTGATAACTTTCCGCCATGTTGGTTTCAAAGTTTTCGGATGGAACGAACCGATGAAACCGCCTCCGGTAGGGGTCTCGATAGTTTGGAAAACCGGTTTCGGTTTTCGTTAAAAAAACCGATAAAACTGGTTTGGGTTTTTATTTGAAACTGTTACAAGAAATACACAGATCGTGAAACCGATATAAAACCGAAACCAGTTTATAACCAACAAAAACGCCCCTAGTTTAGGTATACATCAAATGTATCGCTGATTATGCTAGCAAAATTTATTAAAACACAATCACAACAATACCAATTTTATTAATAAAATTACCAAAATGTGCATAAGATCACAATAAAATAAACACGAATGAAGCTTTATTTAAATGACTGTAAAAGATATTCCCTAAATTATACACAAGGTTTGTTCACTAACTGTATAAGAGAGTTTTACATTTCAGATTCAAAGTATATTTCTAGAAAATTATTAATGGTTTGACAATAAATTGATCAACCTAATGGTTTGATCAAAACAACAAAAAATCATATTGTGTGTGGATAAAAAAGTAATAGCCTTTATAAAAAAATCAATTAATAACCACGTGGCCACACTCCCCACTTAAACAGCGCCAATATTTTTATATGTTCCCCAATTCATACTTTTTTGTTTTGATCAATCAAGTCAATTTAGTAAAACATAAAATTGCATTTAAATGATTTTTTATTATATATTTGGCATCAACCTTTGCCTAAAAAATAAAAGCTAATTACTTTTTTGCGAGCTTAAAAGTTGGTTGTGGTCAAGATATTTAATGTATTCGACTTGCTGCAGGTGCAGTTTATTGTCGGTCTACAAGTGTGTTTTTTTTTCATCTTCAACCCACAACTAGTTGACGAGCAGTGTATATTGACTTATCTTAAATATACGAGATTCATTGTTCAAAATAAGCGATAAGCACCGGAGTATTGCAGCTGAAATAGTTCAGATGGAAAGAGAAATTGATAACTTCCAGAACGTTCACACCTTCGACCAGGTGATTGAAATCTCACCTTTCGGTACCATCAATCAGTTGTGATTTGTACTCTACTGAATAAACGTTATTCCAAGACCCAGTTATATCTTGTCCCGGCAATAAGTAAAAATGAAATTTGCATAATGGAAAGTTATGATTTTAATCTCACATTTTAGGCGGGTCAAGTGGTAGATTTTGTATTATTGCATGGAATTTATATATAAAACTATCAAGGTTCATGTTTCCGTTTGTTTATTTGTGTTTTATTATGTTTACCTGTATATATCTGCCTAATGGTACTGAAGTTACTGATGCTAAATATGACACCTGTTGTTTATTTTTAGCTTCAAATAATTACAATATATCTGTAGATTACCTTAAAGCATGTTACATGCATTTCTGTTTTTAATTATTTCCTTAGGCTTAGCATTCCTATATGAGGAATAAAACAAGTGCGCCAACTTAACTTCTCTCTAAGATCTATATATGTAAACAATTGAAGTGAATTCATTTTGGACTTTTCAAGTTATGCGCCGTTAAGTGTTTACGCATTTCGAATTAAAAAGGTCATATTTCAAAAAAGAAAGCTATAATTATACTTACGTGTAAGACATGAGCATATGTTTTCTGGCAACATTTGTTCCAAGTTTCATATGGATATCTTGACCTGTGTTTGAGTGTGTTTTCTTGGAAATCAAATCATTGTTTTTATTCATACATTAACATAGCAGTCTTAAATTGTTTTCTACTCAGAGCATTTGTATGCGTTTTCTTCTAAAACATTAATTAATTAACCATTTTAATGCACATCAAATTATCAATCTGAAGCGATTACAAAAAAGTTTTTTTTTTCAAAAAAATCGAACAAGCAGTTCAGCAGCCTAGCGACCTAGCGGCCTGAAGTTAGCGGCCTAGCGGCCTAAAATGTTATCCTATTTTAAAGCCTGTATACATGCCTTTTCTTCTGAAAACAATGATTTATTAATTGTTATATGCACACATTATCACTCTGGAGCAATTCTCAACATTATTTTCAAAAAAGGTCGATCAAGCAGTCAGCTATTTCAGAGCATGTTGACATACCTGTTCTTTTAAAACAGTGATTTATTTAGAAGAAAACGTACAAATGCTTTGAAATAGAACCCAAGTTTATGCCGCTAAACCGCTAGGCCGCCAGGCCGCTAACTTCACTCCGCTCGGCAGCTGAAGTGCTTAATCGACTTTTTGAAATAATGTTGATAATCGCTCCAGATTGATAAGTTGTGTACAAAACAGTTAATATATCATTGTTTTAGAAGAAAAGGCATGTATACAGGCATTAAAATGGGAATTTGTTTAGGCCGTTAGGCCGCTTACTTCAAGGGCAAGGGGGGGGGGGGCTCTTTAAGCGGCATAAGCTGCCATTTGTTTCATTGAAAATGTTGTAGTAAAAGAAAAGTTATCTTTGTTTTAAGTTTTCATTTTCAGCAAAATGTTGCCTTTCGGCGTAGCATATATGACGTAGTTCATCATGTGGTATACACACACTGATAAACGCCGATCCCGGACAGTACGGGACGCCAATTATACAATCCCTAGTTCGAGTCAGTAAAATTTAAGGGAAAAGAGAGTGTCGGCGGGGAAGAAAAAAATGGTGGTTGTTTTGCTGTTCCTATCATCTTTTTTGTTGTAAAAAATATTCTTAAGAGTGACTTCCTGAGTTGGGTGTCTGTTTTAATGGTATAGCCCTAAATTTGGTAAACGTCTATTGCATGAGACAGTCTTTTGTTAGCACTTACTAATTTCACAATAAAATGAAGACATTGCACATGAGTCTTATGAGGATATAAGTGGTTTAACAAGGTTTTATAAAAAAAACACTTTCAATCCATTCTACATCATTATCATTCAGAATATTGTCTCGATATCAAACAGATATTTGTCTCATTATCATACAGAACTTCGTCTCATTATCCAACAGACATTTCACTCATTATCATACAGAACTTTGTCTCATTATCATACAGAACTTTGTCTCATTACCATACATAACATGATCTCATTATCATACAGAACTTTGCCTCAGTATCATACAGAACTTGGTCGCATTGTCATACGGAAAGCTGCCTCATTATCATACAGAACTTTGTCTCATTATCATACAAAACTTGGTCTCATTATCACATACCACGTAAGAGAGTTTTGCACTTCAGGTTTATAGTTAAGGAGCTACTTATACCATATTTTAACGTCTTTCGGTTTGACGCGACCGGAGTTTGAACTGGCGACGCGCTCTACCCCCGAGCTATCGTGGCATTCAGAACTCCTCGGACATTTTTATCGGACACAACCCGGGTGTATTTTGACGGTTTACGTTTAAGTCCGCTGCAAGTAGATCGCGTAGTAATTATATTTAGCAGCAAAACTTTTTGACTTAACTCTTGGGAATCTTCATCATGTTTGCAATCATACACTTCACTGGCATTCAATTTAAACTTAGATCAATAAATACAACTCTATTAGAAAGAGAGCTACGTTGGGGAAATCCCTACGATGAATAACTAACTATTAATACGCTGAGAAAGAGGCCTACGATGAGGAAGAGGCCTATGATGAGGAAGAGGCATACGATAAGGAAGATGCCTTCGATGAAGAGGCCTACGATGAGTGAGATACATATGATGAGGGAAAGGAATCCGATGAAGGAGATGCATATGATAAGAATATCCCTTCGTAGAGGAAGATACCTACTATGAGGAAGAAACCTACGCAGATGCGGCCTAGGATGAGGAAGATCGAGAAATATACCTTAGTGTGAGGAGGATGCCTTCGATTAAAGAGCCCTACGATGAGAAAAGACCTATGTTGTCAAAGAGGCCTACGATGAGGAAGAGCCCAGCGATGAGGAAGAGCCATTTGATGAGGCAGATGCCTACGACGAGGAGGAGTCCTACGATGTGGAAGATACATACGATGAGGAAAAGGCTTAAGTTGAGGAATGGACGTTAAACGTGAAAGAAATCTATGATGAGAAAGAGACCCCAATGAGGAGGCGAACGATGAGGACCTACGATGACGAAGGGCCCTACCATGTGGAAGAGGAATGCGAACAAGAAAAGCCCTACGTTGAGGAAGAACCCTATGACGAAGAGTCCTACGATGAGGAAGATCGCTACGATGAGGAAGAGGAATGCGATATGGAAGAGCCCTACGATGAGGAAGAGACATAAGATGAGCAAGAGCCCTACAATGAGGAAGAGACCTTAGATGAGCAAGAGGCCTACAGTGAGGAAGAGACATAAGATGAGCAAGAGGCCTACGATGAGGAAGAGACATAAGATGAGCAAGAGCCCTACGATGAGGAAGAGACATAAGGATGAGCAAGAGGCCTACGATGAGGAAGAGACATACGATGAGCAAGAGCCCTACGATGAGGAAGAGACCTTAGATGAGTAAGAGCCCTACGATGAGGAAGAGACCTAAGATGAGCAAGAGCCCTACAATGAGGAAGAGACCTTAGATGAGCAAGAACCCTACAATGAGGAAGAGACCTAAGATGAGCAAGAGCCCTACTATGAGGAAGAGACCTTAGATGAGCAAGAGGCCTACAATGAGGAAGAGACCTTAGATGAGCAAGAGGCCTACGATGAGGAAGATACCTACAATGATGAGGAGACCTTAGAGTTCATGGCAACACCTCAACATTTTTTTGAAAAAAACAAACAAACAACAAACTAAAAATATGTAGGTTTATTTTCAACTTCAGAGTGTGGTTCATTTCAACAAATTGTATATAAAGTTCAAAACATAACGTGCATTTATAAAAATGAAGGTGTATACAAATGTTTTACAAAACATGGAGAACTACATAATGACCTGTATAATCGAACTAAAGCATACAACCCATCCCAGGAAGGCAAACTTAGGAAATTCTTTAGGTTTGGACTGATGCTCTTTGTTTTTGTTTTAGAAAAATAATTATCTAGAGGGAGAATCTTGTTATGTGGGAAAACAACTGAAACAAACTTCTTAATGGAGACAGTCAAACCTGAAAGAGCCTTCCTGGGGTGGGGTGTATGTTTAAATGATATGACCCTTAATTTGGTATAAAATCTATTTCATTAGACAGTATTCTGTTAGCACTAACTAGTTTCACGATCAAGTTTTGACATTGCACATGATTTTTATCAGCATATAAATGTTTTCAACAATACTTAATAAAAACAAAAGTCATAACTTTAATCACACATATTTTTTACACATTATCATACATAACTTTTTCTTAATATCATACAGAACTTTGCCTTATTACCATTCACAACTTTATTTTATTATTATACAAACCCTTGCCTATTTATCATACAAAACTTTGTCTCATTATCATACAGAACTTTGTCACATCATATTCAAATAATGCCGATTTAACCTAAGAAAACACTCTACAAATACATCCACACTAAAATGGCTACATGTGTTATAATCATATCAAAAATTGAATAAAAAAGGTGCTAAAAATCACATTTTGGCGTAATATTGTAAATCAACAAAATCAATTAGGTATTTTTTTCTTAAACACTACATGTACCTCATTAATGTTTAATATGTATATTTATATCAGTTATAACAAAAAGGCAACATTCACAGTCATGGTATTTACATAAACTAGCACAACAATTTGTTTCATTAAAAAGTCTCAGACATTGTCTACAGCACACGAATGAGATTTTTGTGCTCACTTACTTAAATGATTTTCAAACAATCTATTTTCACACATTAAAAAACACACACATATTAATACTTTTCTTTTATTTTGACATTGACAAAAAAATATTCACCGTGGAGTCCTGGGAATATATTCCATATTAAATAATCAACTTAGATCCTACTTAAGTTTAAGGGTTGAATTTGAGTGTTTTAGTTGGAATGTAAAACTGGCCGACATACAGAATGGAATCACCGAGGCAAAGCTAATGATAAGGGTAAGAATTAAATTAAATACTGCCTCTGGCGGCATTTCATGAAGAAATCTAGGAATAAGTTCGTACCTAGAAGAGCTTTTCAACAGTGGTACTTGGGATGATATCTTACCTAGGAAGGATTCTCAAACAGCAGTACTGCACTCTTAAAAATCTCTCCTAGATATGAATTCGCTCCTAGAAGTCTTGATAAAAAGAACCCAATCACTATTGAAAATCTCTTCTAGACTTGAGACCATTCTTAAGATTCTAGAAACAACTAGGTGGAAAAGCCTCCTGTTGCTAAAAAAAACCCCAGAATACCCTTAAGTCACACAATCATTTTTCAACTTCTGTATAAAAACACTCTTTCATTTTAAGGTAAGCCAGCCTTCATAAGTACAAAAATACTACTTGTAAAATTTCATTTTAAAGGTACAAAATATAAAGTGAAGATATTTTTAAAGTGTTCACAGAGGGATTTTGAAAATATTATGTTATTTAAGATAAAAATTAATAAATTTCTATATAATCATAGTCAAGTTTTGTTTTCTTACCTCCCTTTACTATATCATGTCATTATAGTAGCGTCATTATGGTTGTATTCATAAATGTAATCAATGCAAAATTAATATAATGGTTAATCAATATAAATCAAACATAGAAATAATCTCTGATGTTAATATCTAAAATATCACCAACACATCTTTGCATCTTTATAATGGATGGCTTACCTTAATGCACTTACTAATCTTTGCATCCGAATAATGGATGACTTATATTAATGCACAAACATTATATGCATCCTAAAGATGGATTGCTTACCAAAGTTCCACTCACATAAAGGTCTTACATTTTTTTTTAATTTTCATGTAATTCAATTTAGGCAAACATAAATTTTATCGCTGATTACGTGCTCAGCTGTTTTAACTATTATGCCATTAAGTTAAAGCAGAATTTATAAAAACACAATCAACAGTCTACAAATTGTTAAAAAATGCTAAAATGACTAAAAAATAGACCTGATCTATATAAAAAACAAATGAAGCTTTATTCAACTGACTTATAATGCTTGCTTAATAAAACATGAGATGGCGTTACATAATGTATAGGAGAGTTTATCATTTTAGACTCAAAGTATGTCCCTAGAATATCAATTTCTCCAAAATTTATAATGGTGCAAGAAGAGATTTACAAGGTCTATTCTAAAATGTGACTGAAATTGATAACTATGATCTTGTGCCCTTTGGTGCATTATAAGTTATTATAAAACCAAGAGCTGTCACAGAGCAGCACGCTTGACTATTCTGCCACTTTTGGCAGTAATATAACTTGATTATTCGAGTAAGTTGGGTTGTTGAGTACCGTTGTATCAAGTTTCAATGCAATACATCAAGTAGTTGCTGAGATATAAATCTATGTCTGCTTAAATGCAAAATCCAGAATTTAAAAATGAAGTAATTTCGATAGTTTGGAATACATATATCTTAATTTTCAATGCAATACATGATGTTTTTGCTGAGATCAGTGGTCGAAATTAGCACAAGCCCGCAAGCCCTGCACTGGTAAAATGTCTTTCGGGCTTGCTCAAATTCTGAATTTTATATAGCAGGGCTTGTTACAAAATTTGATGCCAAGCATTAGTATAAGCATTCAGGCTTGTTCAAAAGTCTAATTTCGATGACTGTGAGATGACTTAAAAGTGCTTACATGCAAAACCTTAAGGTGTAACGCTGACACCAACTCTATTGTGAGTAGAATAGCTCTCATTATTCATTGAATAATCAAGCTAAAAATACATTAGTGCCACCTAAAACTAACTGAATAATAATCTAGTTTATATTGAAATTGACATCACCATCACGAAATAACGTCATTATACATTTTTATATAAAACTAGTTTTATAATTCTTAGACATGATGTCACAAATAAATAGCACTGAAAAATTTGGTTAAAATTCTTTGAGGCCTTAGTAACATTCTGTACCATGGCTTATCAGCCAATACAAGTTTTCCTTAATGCCACACCAACACAGGTGCCTGGAGTCTCGTTCATGACTCTGGTTTGTCGGACACGTCCTCCTGGTTCGATACAGAGTCTATTTCACTATCTCGCCGCGCACTGTCCAACAGAGGAACATCTGCAAAAACACCAACATGTAATGAATACAAACTTTTTAAGGGGCACAATATTGTAAGTTACGGGGTAAGAAGGTGACCTGATATGGGATATACGGGGCAAAGGAAACCATATGGAATGAGAGCTAAGCTCCAACCCGAATATGGCACTTTTTTAATTGGGGAATCAGTAAAATATGTTGCATGCCCTTTTTGGTAATATGTACATTTCTACGTCAATTTTTTCACTTTTAAGGTATGCAAAATAAAATATCGTGCCTTTTAGGTTTGGATCATAAAATCTGGCCCTTGGGCATGCTACCAGCTTATGCATGTGTCCTTGGTAATGATTCTTCTCTATAATACTACATTTTCATATATGGAGCTAGTAACATCTATCTGACACCAGTTTCAAAACTTCTCAAGTAGATACTCAAAATATACTTAATATCTGTTAGAACTGATGTACAATGATGGTGAAAATTCATCATGTTTAAGAGACCTTTACTTCCATGTGTGATGGTGAAGATGGTCAAAATTCCGCTTGCAAATTCTAAATGTTTATTTAATTATCATCAAAATCTCTAACATGAGATTGTTTTCCTCAGTATAATCTTTTTTAGGACGTATTCTTACCTTCAGTGACGAGACTGCCGTTTGATGAGTTTATGCTGCCAGCGTTGGCCCTGCGCGACATATTGGAATGGTGTGATCCTGTGCTATCCATTGTCTCCACGGTAACAGCCGTACTAGCATCACTCATGCTCACATTCACCGTATCAATAGACCCGAACACTTCCCGATCTGATATGCCATCCCTATTCATTGTACTCGTAGTTAATATCGAATGTCTACTTGTCCCCTCCCCATGGGGTAACTGAGTTGATCGGAAAGTATTAGGAATGCTTGGTAAAGGTCGATATTCCCCGACCTGACCCAGATCGTCATTTCCGACACTATGATGATGACCTTGACCTCTATTATTTCGGTTATTTTCTCTTCTCGTTGCCTCTTCGTATGACGGTAAAGCAGCTTGAGCATTATCATACCCGATTAGCAACATACGATCATGTTCATCGAGAGGAGCGCTACGAACGCGGGAGTAAGGGGGCGGCACAGCTGACGTGCGACATAACCGAGGTGGGTGGGGTTTGCGACGACGGAAAACCATAATGACCATGACAAGCACAAGGACACCAAGAACACTGCACGCGGTGGCTAGGACGACTGCCAAGGTGCTCATGTGGTATGTGGATCCGGATGAATTCATGCCTTGGTCCCCGTCTATTTCTGGTTCTGTAAAAGATAAAAATCACTGGTTATTGCTAAGGCCTAAAAGTACTTCTTGTTTGGGTAATCTGACCGAAACCTACTTGTTTGGGTAATGTGACCAAACCTTCCTTATTAAGTAGGTGAACCTGACATTTTTATATTGAATCATTTTTTGCAGATTCATTTTTCTGTGTGTTTTAATATGCCATTCTTGATCCTACATTGCAGGACCGGACCAGTTTTTGCAGGACCAAACATTTTTTGTATACCGTAAATGACTGGGTATAAGACGATAGGGGGTATTAGACGCAGGGAAAAAAAATCTGTGAAAAATCCGAGAAAAAAACTTTTAATCTATGTTTTTGGTTAAAAGACGCATAGAAAAAATGTCAAAATCGTCCGGCATTTTCAGCCACCATGTTTGTTGACAGTGACAAAAAATATTTTTTTCGTGAAAATGGCGATGGTTATCTTTAAAACCATACTGTCAAGAATGAAAAGTTATGTTAAGCAAAAAATATTTTGACAGTGCCCAACTTTGCTTTTTTATATGTAAGTTTGATTATTGTTTAATTCAATTTATTATTCAAAATAATATTGAATACCGTAATTCACAAGAGTTCGGACACCATTAATTATTTTTTTTTTTCGCTCTCCGAATACATAGAAAATAATCATTTTTACATTTTATTTACATGTTTGTTTAACCTGCCTTTTTTCTTCATGTTTGCTTTTTACCACTTATTAATTTATCCGTAGTAATCAATGGTCATAAACTTATTTATTACGCCTATAAGTGTAAATCCTTCATGAAGTTAATTAAAACACCATTTTATACATGCACTGAACTGAATAAACACATTCTATCGGCTTCAGTTCAAAGAGTCACACTGTGTGACGTCACATAACTTACAGTTATGCCCACGAGGATCTTATTAATTAAAAGTCAGCGCTTCCAACATTGTCTAAAACACAAGAGTAAATGACTCTTGAGATCTGATTTTCAAGAGTCAAAATCAGATCTTCAAGTGTCATTGTCCGTGTTTTTCTAAGTACTTGGTCTTTCTTTATAAATTATAGTTCTCATCTGTCATAAGATGGCAAGGTACATGATTATCTATACTTCCAAATCTTTAATTAAAAAATATTACAATTCCAGTGTTTTATTAGGATCAGCTGTATTAATTCACTTTTTATTCAAGAAAAATCTCAAGAAAGAGAAAAAAAATATCAATATAACTTAATAGTATACCCGTGCTCCAGTCAGTATTTGAAAAGGGTAGGGTGCTAGGCTATTAAAAGGCAATTTTGATGTACATTGAATGACCCTTCATGAAGCATTATTGCAAGGGCCAATGATAAATTCTTATTGTGTATGTGTAGTAACTACTTTCATGCTATGGACACCTTAGCTGTTATCTTTACTTTAATTAGTGTCAAAATTAGGTATATTTTTTATACTTTAATTTCTGAAATACTGCTCTGTCAAACAAAAGGGCACTGAAGGGTGCGGTAAAAAGGCAGTAGAAGGCTGGAAAAGACCTGCAGGTAACCACACCTTGCTATTTAGGTCTACATGTAGCCTGAGCACTGGACTATACCTTGTTGTCTTATTTCCTGCTCTTAGGTGGTTAAAAAAAATCCCAGGGTCAAAACTTGGACATTTATGTTTTGACTCGTATGAACATATTATTTATTTACTGCATGTTCAGTGAAACAGGAATTATGCATGTACTATTCTTTATGTAACCCTATGCATCCTTGTCAGAATCCTACATGCAACAGTGATTGTTGAGTTGCACCGACATCTCTCATTTCTACTTTCAGTTCACTTTCATGTTTTTCATTTTCAAGTAAACAAAAACATTCAACGTTCCTATTGTCAATATTGCAACACTGGTTTTATTTTTTCATAAATGGAATAACAATTAAACTATTATATTATATAACAATACTCTACACTGGCAACGTTTTACACAGTAATCTCCTTTCACTTTCATTAAAATTGACAGAAGGTAAGCGCGCACCTGCTTCCCGCGCTTTTTAGACCATGTGCTACGAAAAATGTTTATCTTTATCAGTAACACATTAAAATCTAATACAAATATATATTTTAAATTGATATAGACATGGTATAAAAAACTTAAACAAAATATATTTAAGCATTGTTGTTTCTTAAACCATCGTACTAAGCGAAAAAGCTGAAGGTATCCGTTATTTTGCATAATGGGCGGAGTTATCACGTCATTGAGTTTGAGTGCTGCTAATTGACATGGAAACCGTATAGATTCCAGATTGATAATAAGTTGTCACTTTGGGTTTTAATTGCTCTTGACTTTAATTGATTAAAAAGGCATTTAGAGCATGCCTTGCGGCTCCTTTCAAATGATAATAATACAAATTTACAATAATATTACAAATTTATTATGCATCATTTTCGGGTCATTTACTATTTCTATTCGTCAAAACCCGAGGAGCTCGGGTCGATAAATGCCCTGATTAAGTTGGTTTGATCAAGTAAACATAGGTAAGTTAATAAAATTAACAAGTTACACGTTTGACACATATTTATTAAAACAGTTTGCCCCAAAAATTATTGCCGGACATGCGGGCCTACAATATAGCTGTGATTATTGGACCTCGCCATTTATTATCGGCGGGAGCCAAGGCCCAGCGAACTTTCATACAGATTGCAAACACGCTATTTTATAGGGCTGAAAAAATACCTTCTCTACCTGTTCAACACTAAACAGCAATTATTTCTAAGTGAAATCTTTTCTACAGCTGGCCCCAATTTCTCGAAACTTCTTAAGTCCCTTATAACAGGATTAAGCTAATCTCACTATTTTTGTTGTTCTATAAAATGTGTTATATTCAATTCTTCAAGAATTTTTAGAAATTATGTAGGAATAATCTGTATGATTATCAGAATAAACCATTTTTCATTTATCAAAATTCATTTTCAGTATGTATTTTGGCTAATTGAAATAAGCGTCTTAAGCCTGTTAAGCTTAAGAAGTTTCGAGAAATTGGGG
This sequence comes from Mya arenaria, assembly GCF_026914265.1. Taxonomy (NCBI): domain Eukaryota; kingdom Metazoa; phylum Mollusca; class Bivalvia; order Myida; family Myidae; genus Mya; species Mya arenaria. The sequence continues at coordinate 53,022,555 of NC_069132.1, read as the reverse complement.
CCTGATGCTTATATATCAGGGGTGAGAAAGGCTGCAAACAAACATCCCTGAATTTCTCGCCCGGGGTCCAGGGTGTCGAGTTACGTCCCATGGCAGGACAAGTGCAGTCCCTTAAAGCTCCTGGGCTTGAAGCATTTTGAGAGCCTAAGACTGCATTTAAACATATCTGCACTACCATACAATTTTGAAACTTTAAAATATTGAATTACGTTTTTTTGTTCTTTTCTGTTTATTCTGATCAATTTTCCACTGCCAATATAACTAAATCCCTCAATAGATGTGAGTAGCGTCCCAAGTCAGGGATGTGATTGACCTGGCAGCTGAAGGGCTGAAACATTTTCGGCCATGGGTTTATGGGGCGCTCTTTGGATCAAAAGCGCACTGCTGTAGAAGAAAAAATGGGTTTTTAGAAGCTCTTTTGAGAGCTCGCCAGACTTTAAATTTAAAGCAAACTTGAATATTAACAACTGAAAGCAACCAAAAAAAAATTTCAGGTAATTTTTTTTATTTATTCATTTATAATTTTTTTTTTTTTTTTTTTTTTTTTTTGGGGGGGGGGGGTCTCTGGGGCCATTTGATCCGCGGAATTCCGCGAATCCGCGGACAAATCACATCCCTGCAAGTGTTTTAAGTGAAATATAAACAAACACCTTTTGTTCAATTTAATTCTCTATTATGCAAATTTATGCCAGAAATGGACTTTGAAAAAAACACGCCAAAAGCCTACTACTAAAGATAAAACCCAGACATCTTTTTGGAGTGAATTTGGGGGAAAAAGAGCTTCCAATACACAGTGATTTACAGAGTCGTTAACAGAAAAATAAGGAGACTAAAATTCAGGTCTGCAAATTCCGAAAGATTCTCAACTCTGATAAAATCATTGAAGTGTATGCAAATGAAGTAAAATCTATCTAAGCAAAGAAAATAATCGAAAGTTCATAATATCATTTTAGAATACATTTTTTACACAAAGAATGATAATTATCATTTCAATGGTTTCACATGGAGTCAGGTAGTGTGATATAGTTATGCTTTTTGGAACAGTCACTAAATTTCAATCAACTTGTTCTGTCTTTGAAAACTAAATAAATGAACAACAACAAATCACTTACATCATAACTGCACATCAGATGCAAAATAATGCACACCGCATCAAGTGCATATATAAGTTTATAAGTTATTACTGGAAGTAACATTAGTGACATCGACATCCACTATCAATGGCCAACATTACAATGACAGCGACTATTTATCGCGTGTACTCAATAATCGTTTTATCACTACTTCTTACAAGAGTATTTAAATGCAAAATTCCAGCAAAAAATAACTTAACAAATATATATGGTAGCATGTCAAATAAATTTACCCCTGATACAGCTGGGCATTTCATAGTCCCAATGCCCATTAGCGCTGCACGTGACAATGGACTGTCCCAGCATGCTGAATCCGTGGTCACACACACACTCTATGTGCAGGCCCTGGTAGAACGGCTCGCAAAACTGCAGGTTTGATTTCGACTCACAATAACACCGACCGTTACTTACAGTGGTGACTGTTGGGCAGTAATGTGCTGACTCTGCAAAACATTATACACTTGATAATTTGAGGTTGTCCGGTTAGCGCAGTGGTCAGCGCACTCGCTTCTCACCAAGGCGACCCGGGTTCGATTCCAGGCCGGGCGCATGTGAGTTTGGTTTGTGGTCACCAAGCCGGACAAGTGGGTTTTCTCCGGGTTCTCCCACAACACAAGACCACACTCTCGCGCAACATCGTGCCAACGAGAGTGACTTAGTATAAGCTATCATAGCTTATTTCACAATCGTTGTAAAATATATAATGGTTAAAGTAATATACTTGATTTCGAGCCATGATGTAAAAAGTGAGATTTTATTATGATTACTAGCATTCTCAATACGAGTCACTCAAAAAGATCAAAGTGTCAAAACGGCAATCTTTAATATATATGTACATTGTAGTTTCTCATCACTAAATCGTTTTTTAAAATCTTATTTACCAAATTTTAATTATCCATTTTTATTTAAATTTTAACATTTTCAAACTTTATGCACCAATTTTAATCATTAATTTTATTTAAATCTTAGCATAGATGACAGAGTTTCACATTTATCAACTGCTGGAATTGTACATGTGGTCTGGTTCATGTATAGAAATCTTCACGATGATGTTCAATTGGATCATTGTGACCATATAACCATGAAATGGATGATCTTAAAGTTTGAAAGTCCGGGTGCTCGTCAAATGGATCCCCCCCCCCCAAAAAAAAATCACTAAAAGTTTGGACACTTCTTCATCGGACACTGTCACATGCATAATTATTTCAGAAATAATCAAAAATTAATGTTGCTTCCTTATTTTCATACATCCAATGGTTCATTAATATTTGTGGAAATCCAAGATTTCAGCCATGATTTGAAGGTTCTCAGATCACATTTATTGATTATCAATTTCCGATTGTATGCTTATATATATGCATGAATATTTTACATATATATATATATATATATATATACAAACCATTTGTATACAAACCATCTTTCGGAATGCACTGTGGTGGGTTATGCGACCATTTGGAATTCTGCTCACAAAACAGAGTGGCGTCCCCTATCAACTTGTAGCCCGGGTAGCAGTAATACTTCACGTGGGAACCTATGCTGAACTCATTCCTGCTTTTCGGCGCTGTTTCAGGGTTTGAGTAGTGACCGTTGGGGACGTCCCTGGGGAGACCACACTTCTGTATGACCACTGGAATGGGAATATGGTCAGTCTTCATGTACATAACAGCGAAAACAAGAGCTGTCACAGAGACAGCGCGCTCGACTATTTCGCCGCTTTTCAGTGTAAGGATTGAAAAGTTTTGGCAAAACATGCATGGATCACTGTTAGATTAGATTTCAATGCAATACATGATGTGCTGAGATATTAACATAAATGTATTTACATGGAACATTTTAACCAGAATTTTTAGTCTAATAACAAAGGGCCATTATTTGCAAAATACAGTTATCTCACTTGGTTTTTCAATTATGTTGGGTGGTTGAATACCATTGTATAAAGTCTCAATGCAATACATCAAGTAATTGCTGAGATATTATCCTATGTATGCTAACATGCAAGACCTTAACAAGAATTAACTCGCATAATAAAGGAGCAAAAAATTATAAAATATGAAAGATAGAGTTATCTTACTTGATTAAAGAAGAAGGTTAAATGGTTGGGAGCATGTGTAAAAAGTTTCAATGCAATACATGATGTTTTCGCTGAGGTATTGACTTAAAAGTGGTAACAAGCAAAACCTTAACCAGAATTACTATGTCTAAAAAGGGGCCATTTTTTTAATATAATGCAAACTAGATTTATCTTACTTGCTTAATTAAGTAGGTTGGATGGTTGAGTACCATTGTATAAAGTCTTAATGCAATACCTCAAGTAGTTGTTGAGATATTAACCTATGTGTGCTTGCACCCAAAACTTTAACCAGAATATCTTAGTTGAATAATAAAGGCCTATTATTTGAATTAAATGCAAACTAGAGTTTTCTTATTTGGTTAATTAAGTAGGTTGGATGGTTGAGTGCCACTGTATAAAGTCTCAATGCAATACCTCAAGTAGTTGCTGAAATATTAACCTATGTGTGCTTGCACGCAAAACCTTAACCAGAATTTCTAAGTCGAATAATAAAGGCCTATTTTTTTGCATTGAATGCAAATAAGAGTTTTCTAACTTGGTTAATTAAGAAGGTTGGATGGTTGAGTTCCACTGTATAAAGTCTCAATGCAATACCTCAAGTAGTTGCTGAGATATTAACCTATGTGTGCTTGCATGCAAAACATCAACCAAGGTGTGACGCCAACGCCTACGCCAACGCTTGGGTGAGTAGTATAGCTCTCCATATTCTTCTAATAGTCGAGCAAAAAGGGACAAGTAATAATAAACAAGTATTGACATGACGACAACCCCCTCTAATTGAATATTCATAACTGTTACTCAAATGACGAAAGAGGAAACCATTAAACTCTTGGCGGTCCATCAGACAAACATAAGAACAAACCGGAGCTAATTGTACAGGTAAGGGCCATAATGGGATTCAATAAAGGATTTTAGTGTTACTTAAATTTTCTTAAATCTGAAAAAATGAAAGAATTTATTTGTTCTCGTCTGTTGATGCTAACCGTACCCAATTTTCCACTGCCAAGGCCTAAAAAAAAAAATTGTTTGGTTAGGGTTACATCTTTTTCAAAAATAGGTAGGGTAGGTAGGCTTTTTAAAAAAAAAAATTTTTTTTTTTTTATTAGGCTTTATATAAGAATATCATTTTCATCATTGGAGAATGGTGTTAAAGTTATCTGCTGTAAAAGCATTTAAGGTTTAAACTACATAATGAAAAGCAATTAAAAAAAAATAATAATTTTTTTTTTTTTTTTTTTTTCATTTTTTTTTCAAATTGACTATAAAAACGGTAGGGTCGGCGCCTATTCCGTAGGTAGGGTTGGGTTACCCGAACCAAATGTAATTTTTTTAGGCCCAATATGTAACTTAATCCATCAATCGATGTGAATAACACCCCTTTGAAGTGTAATGTAAACTAACACCTTCCATGTGTTCAGTAAACGTGTTTGCGGCTAACGTCTGCTGTTTGGTTCCCCGCTTGCAGTGTATGCGCTGCGTTGAAACAGGGATACCAAACAAAATGTTTTTTAGCGTTTTGATTCTCTATATTAAAGTAATTAATTACGTGGGTAAAAAGTGCGTCCTATATATATATACACACATTAATGTATGACATGTTGATTAGAATTAAACAAAATATTAGAACACATACGACAAGCCGGCAAACTGCCAGTCCACTCTCCGTTACGACATGTGAGGTTGTTGGTGCTGGGGTCGACCAGCATGTAGCCCTCAATACACGTGTAGAACGCAACCTCCCCATCCATGAGGGTGGGAGAGAGCTCACTCAGATCTATATGACTGTAAGGCACCTCTGGCGGAGGTCCACACAGAGTGACTGAGGAAAAGAAAGAAATTAAGTATAATATTATGAGGATGTTTATAAGTTATAAGAATACATATATACTGGTATCTATTCCAATACATAAAAGAAATGGTATTGCAAAAACAGGGCCAGGGCTTTTTGAAATGTGAATAAAGCAACAAAATGCCTTATTGTTAATAAACAGTGCTTCCGTTAAAGAAATTTTGTAGAATATTATAATGACTTTAAATAAAAAATTACTCTTCAAAAAAGAAAGTTCAAAATCAACTTGGCAAGGAAGTTCATACATCTTATTTCAAATTCTTAATGCAAGCTCTTACTTAACCATGGTATATTTCAAACACAGGATAATATATATTATATATAATATTATTTTTAGTCCACTCCTAGGTAACTCTGAGGGCTTTAACAGTTGTTTGTTAAAGAGTAAAATAAAAAATAATTTACTTTTTTGGATTGTGGAATGAGGCATTTAAATCTTTGCAGGCAGGATGGTATAATTTCTTGTCTCCATGACAAGAGGGCAAATGGGTGCATCCTAAAAAGGACAGGGTGCAGCATCCTCCCTTAAACCCTCTAGCTAAAATCCCAATCCATACTGTATGCCGATCTATTCAGGGATGTGATTGACCTGGCAGCTGGAGGGCTGAAACCATTTCGGCCATGGATTCTTGGGGCACTTTTAGGGTCAAAAGCACACTGCCGTAGAAGAAAAACTGGCTTTTTAGAAGCTCTTTTGAAGGTTCTCCTGACTTTAAATTTGAAGCAAACTGGGATATCAACTCTAACAACCAAAAGCACAACAGTATCTTTTTTAATCAGCTAAAAAAAAATATTTATTTTTTTGGGGGGGTGGGAGGGGGGGGGGGTCCCTGGGGCCATTAGATCCGCGGAATTCAGTGAATCCGCGGACAAATCACATCCCTGTCTATTAGTATTTACATGTAACCCACAAAGCTACATCAAAAGACAATTTATATTATATGATTTACACATACACATTTTGAGCAGTACTTACTGGAGCAGTCGGGTTTCACCTTGAATCCATCGATAGTGATCCAGCTACCATCCTGACCACACACAAGCTGCAGCTCCTGGATGATTGTGTCGCTCACCCGTAGGGCGTGGTTATCGCTACACTTCACAGTTATCATGTCTCCCACCAGGAACTCCGAACCAGCCATATATTCCAGGTGTCCCTGACGGAGGTAGGGCCTGTCACACTTCACTGAATCTGAAAACAGAAATCAAGATGTGGGACTGTTTTGATCTCTACATAGGAATGAAGTGTGGCATGCCTCATAAAGTATAGAAGATTATTGTTTGCTTCAGTGGAAGATCATAATATATTTCACTGAATGAATATCAAAAGCTGTATTTCATGAGTGGCGTAGTCAGGAGTGATATATTCACTTTTGGTATACAAAAAGGAGAAATATATTGTGATCTTACACTCGAATGACATCATTGAAATTTGGTCCCATTTCCAGCACGATAAAAGTTTGGTTACAATGATGTGGGCTAAATTTCCATAAGAGTGGAAAAAAACAAAATTTTATTTTACTGTCATTGAAGTTGGGTGCCAGTCCCAACACAATAAAATTTTATTTCAACGATGTGGACTAAAATGTCATAAGAGTGAAAAATATCAAACTTTTATTACACAAGGAAAGGTTCTGGATTACATTTTGACTATCAAAGTACCAGTATATGTATCCTGTGTGCATCTTACCAAATTTCTGTATAATTCCGCCATTTTCATTTGCCTTCCTTTCAGACATCGATAATGCATCTACACAAACGGGCAGGCCCGGGGGATTCCACCCGCCATCCTCGCCACATATCTGAACCGTTGGTCCCACCAGTATAAAGCCCAGGTGACAGGTGTATTCTATCTTGTAAGGGCTACCAACACTCTCTATATATTGGCCGTTGTCAAAGCTTTTTGGTGGTTCACAATTTTTTACTTCTGAAATGGATTAACACTATAGTTTTTATACATTTTCAATAATTTAAAGAGTCCTCACACAGCCTTATATATAAACGCGGCTGATGAAATATTGAAAAATCAAATAATATCGCTGAAAGTCAATTTATATTACTGAAATAATGAGAGTCCAGTAACATTACTGTATTTAATCCTTCAGTTCAATTGTTTGTTAGTGTAGAAAAAACAATTTAGCTGCAATTATGTTTAAGTTTCAACTTTTTTGCCTTTCATGTCTTTGAATCATGCTTATCAAATTAAATAATTTTAATTGTTGCTTAAAAATTTAAGCAAAAGCCAAAGATTGTACCTGGTATATATATTTTTTTATAAAAAGGGACATTATTGGCTGACTATCTTTAAGCCAGAGTTATTAACCTTGCTTTATAAGTGCATATTGTTGCTAGCAACATGTATACCAAGTTACATTTGCATAAATTTGAACAGTTCTTCACCTATTGCTTTGGTTAATGTTTTTACACAATGATGCCACCCTTAAAGCTGCACTCTCACAGATTGAACGTTTTTACAACTTTTTTTTTTTTTGTCTTGGAACGAGCCATTTTTTTGCGAGTAATCCATGGAAACCAGTAAAATAAGACTGCTTACAAAAAATTAGATCGCTTATTTTTATATTTTAGTTTAAATATGATGTTTTATGCATTTTTCTTAAATTGTTAGTAACGGTTTAAGCCATAAAACATTTATTTTTTAACAGAAATGTGAAAATCTACGATCTGATTTTTGGTCAGCGAACTTATATCATTGATTTGCAGATATTTATGCAAAAATTAGCTCTTTCCAAGACAAAAAATAAAAAAGTTGTAAAAATGGTATATCTGTGAGAGTGCAGCTTTAACGACACCTAGGCCACCACTATACCTAGATGTTTATTCTTTGAAAGACAGGCAGAATGCATTTGAAGATTAAAACTTTCATGATAATCTTCCAATCTTGCTCTGAACAGATCCAGATGTTATTAAAATTAATTTGTTTCTATAGCTATTGTTCCCATGGCAGTACAAAGCTTGGCTTAAAAATTTAAATGTGAACTCCTTACTGATGATTACAGGGCTTCCATTAAAGGAAGTTTGGAAATATATTACTCCCTAGAAATGTGTTAAAACTTTTTACACTTTAACATGTACATTAAAAATTTGATTCCTCGGAAGTACAAAAACTTTCATAATTTTGAGGAAAACTTCATAAGTCGAAAGCTTGGAAGTTTACAATATCAAAACCTTTTCTCAATATTTCTTTTATGGTAACAATTGTAATCAGTCTTTAAGTAAAATGAATTCTTATGATAGAAGTCTTGAATTTTGCAAGTTAAAGTTGCAAAAAACTTGATTTTAAACATACTAGTTGACAAATAGTGGAGAAAAAAATATTGTAATCAGGAGACTAAAACTTCCACATTTCAGTGAAAAACTTCCAAAATTGATGGACAGGAAGTTCATACTTTAAGTTTCAAATTCTTAATGGAAGACCTGTGAATAGGCTGATGACATGAAAAATAGTAAAATTTAAGTAATCCAGAAAAAAAATGAATGACCAGTACCTTCAGTATCATTGGATGCTGGGGTGGAGAGAACTGCAGCTTCTGTGTAGAATACAGCTACCAGGCTCAGCAGTAAGACCCCAGACCATCCATATTGACCCATAATCCTTGCATCTGTCTGAACTGAAAAAAAGGATTGACATTAGTACAATAGTGTTGTTTTTCAATGTAACCATACGGAGCGAATAGTATCTGTGCCTTTACGAAAGCATATATAAGGAAGCCAATTATTGGTGGATTTTGAGCTCTATAACTGATATAATTGAAGTGTTGACAGCAGCTAGTTGAATCAGTCTGATACAGATCCACAACCACTTATCACTTATCAGGGGGTAATCGGTTTAGATGTCCTGATACCGTTAATTGCACTTGTGTATTGATATTTTAATTGAATAAAGCTATTATTATCAAAACAATCAAGTGTTTAAGGTCCAATATGATGCCAGACTGTTCATCCCATTTCCCAATGCTTTAAGATGCACTCTTAATCCCACATAAGATTTACCACAATCAAAACAATTGTTTTAATTGACCAAAAAGGATTAATGAATGTTGAAAACATTTGGTTCTTATGAAGAATACCGAGTTTAATTTGAAAGAAAGGTGCAGAAAACACGGTATTTCTGACTTATGACACAATAGAAGATCACAGTGAATTTTTTAGCATTGACCAATCATTTAATATTTTTACGTTTTCAGCAATTAAATTTACGGTTACAATTGTGTTATCACAGGGGTTTTTTTCTAAAAGAGGTGACGGGGCCTGGGGCCTTTGAGAAGGGGAAAAATTTGCGGCGTTTTAGTACAAAAGGGGAAAATGTGCATGTTAATTTTTTATTTTTATTTGACTATCATACCCCTTATAATATTTGATTGTTAGATTACAAGTCCATAGTCATAGATCTCTTTTTTTCCTGTTCTTAAACTCCTAAACTAAATAGCCTCAGCACTACTTATAGTTTTTTTTTATTTGGTGGGGAGATTACATACATGTAATCAGGCTCGCTATTACGTCGTGAAAATGCCAAAATTTTACAGCTAAAAGAAAAGACTGTCTAGTCTCCTGCGAATAAGAAATGATTTAATATAAGTTTATTTTCACAAAAAATATCAATCCTTTTGGTGGAAATATCTATTGCAATAATTCATGACAGATAATATTTCATACACTATTCTCTGAATGTGATAAAAATCAATGATTTCTGAGTTCAATTATCAAAGAAACTTTACATCACATTATTTATTAGGATGTCGAAAATGAACCTGTACAGGTAAAAAGATTTTCTAAAAAAAAAAAAAAAAAAATGGATTTTTTTTTTTGAATTTTATCGGAGAGTATTTTTATTTTTAGGGGAAAAACTAGGCTTATTTTCCGAGGGGAAGGGGCCGTTAAACGGCCCCACTCATATAAGGTAAAAAAAAAACCTGTATCAGTAATTAATATTTTCCATAAGACCATAAATGCATTATTTAGTAAGAACTTTATGGTTTATCAAAAGTGTACATGTCATTAGTCTCCTTTTTTGCAATGTTACAGTTCTTTCCTAAAAAAGACCTAAAATGAAGAAAACTACAAATACAGCTAAACATTTTAAAAAATCAGAGTGGCCTAAATACATGTACTGTCAAAGGCTACCACTCATGATTTTGGACCAACGATTAGTTTTCCCGATAATCATTATAATTAAATGCATGTGAAAACATTTATTTCATCATCATTTTTCTCCTTGATAACGAAATTGCAGCAAAAATGCAATAACAGTATACATGAAAAAAGGCTTTTATCAGCATATTCTATGATAGAAGTCTTTAGATAAAACAACCCTCCAAAATGATCACTTAATAAGCGTTCCTAGTTCTTTATTTTCAGCAACAAACAAATTAATGTTGCAATCAATTTTCTTTTCACAAGTTTGATTATCGTTTGATTATCGCGCGGCGCAATCATCATTATCGATTATCGAGTTAACACAATATCACAGGTGAAATATTTAACTACGCACCGGCTGTCAAAACAAAGTGACACACGATTCGCGAATTCATAATACACAAAAACATTTTGACATGTTTGGACAAATATACGTCCGGTTTTGGGAAGTAAAATTACGTTGATAACGAACAAATTTTCTCGATTTTTTGTCCGGTATCCGGAATTCCGAGGTTCCGGTTTTGTAGGGATTATTTTACATTGAAAATAGAAGGGGGAAATCGGGACTCTGAAAAAAGTCCAGTATCCCGAGGATTCCGGTTTTGTGGAGATCCGGTTTAGTGAGTTTCCACTGTATATCTAGGGGACATCTGAGAGCGATAACCATCTGCGTTATTTGACTTCACTGTTCATTACATGAAAGTTATGTCAAATTCGCAGTCTTTTACTCATGAACACAATTGTCCCACTATTTCTACGAAAATCCATTATCATTGTATTACAGTGCCCCAGCCAGGATTTCAAAAGGGCAGGGTGGAGTTTTGAAAAGGCCAAGCTACATGAGTCTTGTAAGGGCGATTGGGGGTGGTTGTGGGAGGGGTCCGCCACTGTCACAAAGGGGGTTTTGGGGGGTCTCCCCCTAGAATTTGTTTTGTGTTCATACTCAATTTAAATCATTTTCCATGATATCCAGACTTGAACAAAATGTGTTTTTTTTCTCAAAATTTAGAAGGGTGTGTTTGAATTAAAATTTGTCTTTTTGTCTGTGGTTGTATGTTGTACTTGTCTGGAGTCTTCTTTATTGCAATGTCACATATTTCCCCTAAAAATCATGTAAAATGAAGAAAAAACAATGACAGTTAAACATTTAAAGCAATCAAATAAATAAATACACAAAAAAAACAAATATGTAGGGGACGAATCTTAGTTTGGTACGATCAGAATTGGGTACGAATGTAACATTCAGCTTGGCTGTTATTCAATTGTCTTTGGTAAAACAATGTTTAATATGCTGATGTTTTAGAATAAATTGACAATAAAAATCACTGCCCTTGCTTAAAAAATCACTTTTAAAACATAGAACATTGATAAAATAACCCCGAAATTCGTTCTGAAAAATGGCGGTTTCGGCGAATTTTGGCATGATCATAGACATGATAAGTAAACACTACATAAAGCATCAACATATTTTTGTTGGTTATCATGATGAATATTTTACAAATAAACTTTCAAAACATTTACTGAAAAAGTGATGTATTTGACTGTGTCAGCGCCACCTTTCTTATGATTACAAATCGGCAGTGACCGTCTGCTTCAAGTCAACAATGTTTAAATTGGCTATTCACGTCTGTACAATACACTTAACAATTATTTAAAAGATTTAATTGTGCTTGACAACATTATTCACCATCCCTTCGCATTTGCTATCACATTTTACGAACTTTCATCATTGAATGAACAAGTTCTCAATGTATATTCTGATTGGCTGACATTCAAAAGTCCCGCCTCCTGGCGATGTTTCTCTATTTGGCGGTTCCTAATTATCGGATTAGAAGATGACCGATTATGAATACACAGGTCGTCTGCTTATCACACAAATACACAATAAGCTGTCATATGACTTGGACAAGGCACATGGGAAGATGAAAGGGCAGTAAGGCATATTTTAAGCAGTCAATGGAGGCATTGTGACACCTAGCGGGAGCACTATTATCATAAGTATTAAGTAATTTGTCTCAATTAAGACAGCGGATTAAGGGCTGCCGATCTTTTATTATGATTTCAATAGTAAAAAGGGCACTAACGGAATAACTGGCGCTAATAGAGCACTTGTGAAAAGGGCACTACTCAAAAAAGGGGCAGGGCGGTAAGAAAAGGGGCACGGGCGCTGCGCCATTGAAAAACGGGCTAGCTGGAGCACTGTATTATAAATAAAATTGTCATTGTTAATCCATGAAAGTATTAAAATTAAGAACTTAAAAACCTAGCCTTGCCCTAATTCTAAAGGATATCAACAGCGACACGCTTGATTAACTACAGGGTTTGAAAGCTGAGAGTGCCGCATACATGTACGTCATTTTGAGAAAATGTAATGAAAAATTTGTTGTTGATATAAAACTTTTAGAAGACCTGATTAAACATATAGATCTGATTTGATTTTCAGTTGAATGCTGATCCACTGTAGAAGCATTAATCAAATAAATAACAACACTGTATCAGTGTTTCACTTTTTGTCATACACATGTATGTCTGCTTTCACAGAATTCAATGAGAATCTCATTTAAAATTAATTTTGTATCAATTACTATCTAAATCAGCTGATATGGCTCTAAAGCACAGCTTACGAGTTGCCATGTCGCAAAAAAATATCGACAGAATACACATCGCAAAAAAGTGTGACACAATTCTTCGGACATTTCTGTAATCAGACTTTTCCAATAAAACGAAAGCCAGCCACTCGGAGGAACTCAGGGGGATGTTAGCGAGGGCAACAGTTTTACCGTCGGAGGAAACCCGCGATCATCGACTTTATCCCTCAGAGTGAGCGAGGAAAGTGGGTCTAACTCGTTGAGTGTACTGTATATATCGTTATGTTTTGACAGAATGAAATGAAGAAAAGCTGTCAAACTCACAACTATAAGTTGGATATTTATTTTTTGTGTACGGAACTAATATAAAATATCATTATCTGGTAATATTTCTTGTTTTTATGATATTTTATAGACGCTATATGCTTTAACCCGGAATCCTGATCAGAACAACTACCCACTTTTGATACTAAACAATTCGTACATGAAGGATTTGCCATATCAAAAATCTAAAAAAAATCCGTCAGCTTACAATTATTTGGACTAGGCTGTCAATATGGCAAAATAATGGCATTGTTTCTGCCAATAATGCTGATCGAAAAAACTGACAGAACTAACAGCTGATTGCCAGGATTCAGTATAAATACAATCCTAAAAACAATAAGCGGATTGTAGAAATTTCGACAATAGGTATGATAACAGCATAAACCTGTTATCCAGGTCATACAAAGTATTAGTTTTCCAAATTACATCATACATGTATCAAATTTCGTGGATTTTCCAATTATTCTTGGGTGTATATTTTTAGTATATTTCATTTTAACGAATTCAGATGTTTCAATAACAAATACTCGTTATCAAAAACATTCTATATAAATATGTAGTATTAGATTCTTGAATAATAAATATAGAAGAACTTACAAGTTAATGTTTTTGTACGTTTTTGTTGTTTTTGTTAGTAGGATGTACTGCGCATGTCAAGGCCTTTTTCCGGTTTTAAGACAAAACGTCCTGGTTTTAGAAAAACGGAGAAAAATGGTGAGTATGGTTTAAATTGCCATGGTCATAATAGCGCGTAACATCTGGGACCAATAACAATACTTCTCCCAGGTAACATTTAAGCTTTTAAGTGACATTGAAAGTAAAAAATGTGTATATATAAAAACTAAAAAAATCTTACCAAATTACACAGAAACATTCTGCATGTTCAGTAGATTTGGTTCGGCATTTTGATTTTAGCGAGTTAACCACTTCAGGTAGTTCATTCAAAAGTAAGCGTTTGCCCCTACATATTTTTTAACTAGCACAGCTTACAAAAGAGATAAAAGGTTCAATAGATATGTTTAAGTATTGCATAATAAGGAATATTGAGCTAAAAATAAAAATCCTGTTTTTTTTTTAATCGCCACAAAACGAGCTGTGTACAGATTGAAATTCAGACACACAAAACCTATTCTAGGCTTGATATATCGTGAAATGGTATACGAGAGAAAAAGGGTGTTCATACATTTACTTTCAAACAGGTCCTTGTTTTGAAGAAATTGTGAATAAAATGTTTGGTTCTTAATCTGATTTCAAAGTTTCCGGTTTTCCCTCCTTGACTTTTTCATAACATGTTTTGTAATAGGTTTCAAAAATTATATTTATTCCTAAAGTCCTATATGCCTCAATCTTAACCAACCAAACTTTGAAACAAGTAAATTTGGCATAGATAAAACATCATTTCGTCACCCTAGTGCAATAACTCAATGCCTGCGTATAGAAACAGAAGCAGATATTGAGTTCTTGCACTAAGGTGATTTATTTTAGGCTGACCTTGAAGCCAGAAATCCTGAAAAACAAGGAACGGTGTTTGGAGTTTACGAGGATTACTATAAATAGATAACTGCAAAATCCTGACGAACAAATGACAAGAATATTAATTGTTAAGGCATAGATGACACAACGGTCATAATGAACTGACTGAAAAGTTGAAGAGCGTTTTTAATTTTGGACGTTTTGACTGTTGCTTGCCGTTTTCAAAGTGGACGTTTTGAACAATAAAAAGATGACAGGTAACCAAACTTTTTATTTCTTTAAAATATGACCTTTTTTCAAGTGTTTTCACTTACCTGTTACAGAGTTTATAAGTTATTTCAATAACCTACACATGAACAAATTGATTGAATCGGAAAGCTTGTCATGACATCTATCATTTGTCATAATTATTTAGTCCTTCAATATTGCTAGCTCTAATTTTTAAAATAAGGTACATGTATGTATTTCTTTAGACCTTGGGGTGAAGGATAATCCGTCAAAGTGCAAGCACTTATTTCCAACGGGGTCCTTTGTTTTTGCTGAAGGGACAGCACACTGAAGTAACTAGTGGGATACAAGGAAGTCCGGGTGCGATACCCTAGCTCTTTTTCGAAGAGACCCCTTGATTCTTTCACGTGCACCGATACACAGGGTACAACTTGCCTGGGTTAACCAATACTGAGTACACCACTTTTCCAAGCCAGGCAAAGGAGCCAATTGTACCAACTTTCAATGTCTTTTGGTATGATGCGGCCAGGGATCAAACCAACCACCACCCGCTCTGTAGGCGGATGCTTAACCACTAGGCCACGGAGACGGTTAAAACTACTGCCTTAACAATTTATCTTATCGTCATTGGACAGTACTTAATAATACTGGTTGTAATCCCAAATATGACTGTTTTCAAATCCCGAGCACATGTTAAAACACTCTGTTGCTTACCATAAAAGATAATTAATTGCTCTCGGTCAATAAAGATGCTTGCATTAGCAAAGCCTACTAGTTTCCTCTTGTTTTGGTGAGTTATTTTCTAAAACAACAACATTGTTCTAACCTGCTTAAATGTCAAAATGTAACACAGAATTTCGTCACAGTGCATACGAGCATCTTTAGGCCCATCTTTTGTGTTAATTAATAACTCATATTACTTGCAGATACATCTGGGTTATTCTGTTTCATAAATATCTTATTTCTGCTTCCTGCGAATGCCAGTGATTGGTCAGGGCTTTTTCTATCCATTTTTGGAAATAGACCTTTGACAATTTGGGAAAATTTGTGATGTAAATTTTACAGATTTGGTTAGAAATTTCAGGCCTTTTTGTCAACTTGGGACAAAGTACTTACAAAAAGTTTTTTACAAGTTGTGTAATAATTTGCAATATTGGGAATAAAAATACTCATAAAATTATCATTTTGGGCAACATTTCTCTGTGAAATTAATGTACTGGGCAGTTGCCTAATTCCGGATCAATTTTTAAGTTTTCTAAAAATACTGTCAGAATTACTATACATAGGTGCATGAAATTTTGACAGAAAAATGTTGGGTCCTAAATTAACCGAAATGGAAAGAGCATTTAAGAAAAAAACAATTAGTTTTTGTATAATTATTAGGAAGAAATGAGGACATAAACAATGTCCGAATTCATGCATTTAGTGCCTAAATATTCAGCTTTTTTTAAAGAACAACGTAAACATCATCAAGTCAATATACAAATATTTAAATGCTATTTAATTGAAAAGCATGCATTCAATATTCCCATGTATTCTTATGTGTATTTTTGTATTTTGTGAGTGATGATTTGTCACAAACTTCGTATAGTAGGTCTCTTATTCAAAGATACCTCTACAGAATCTCAATATAAAAACTCGCGCTGAATGACGTCATCCCCCACTTGACTTAATATTGACATTTGGAAAAGCGATAAATATTTAAGAGGTATTTATTTTGTGATTATACTCACATAGTTGCATTTTTGTTTTGTTTCTGTTGCTATTGAGGTCAGTTGCGTACACTGTGATCATTCTATACTAATCACGGTCATTGAAACGTTTTTTTAACGATTTCCGATTTTTCAGGCAAATCTGGAATAAGGCAACTGCCCAGTATAGTACGTTCCATGAATGTTGCCCAAAAGTGCTGATAATTGCATTTATAATTGTAAATGAACAATTGTTCCAAATGAATTATTCCTGGCTAAATAGCAAAGTGTAAGTCGAGAAAGCAGGCTTTTTGTGACAGTGACTTCATCTCATTTGAGAATTTTTTTCTTAAAATTTTGAATAAATAAACATATTTGGTATTGGGAATGGGTCAGACATTCTGACCCATGAGATGGCCTGTTTGTACAAAAATCCTGTTTTTGACATCTACATCTACTTTGTTTAGTTGACGATAAAATCCATAAATAAGAAAATGTTGATCTTGGTCAGAGCAAAATGTTGAATGAAACCTATTCTCAAAAGCAAGGGAGGTAGCTTTTCATTGTTACTGAACTGATTATGATTAAGTTGCTTCCCTTGTATTGTAAGTTATTTAAAAGATGGCTAATTTTAAATCATGTTTTAAGTGTAAGGGGTATGGGTTTTCCGTGGAATAAAACAGAAGGTAGATTTACTGGACACACAAAAACGGTTTTTACCATAAAATTAAAAAGAATGTGAACCAGTACTTTGACAGATGTTTCCTATAAAACTTATAACAACTTCATCAAAATCTCTGTAGTCTATGACGAAAAACACCTTCGAAAGTGTTTGAATTTGGTATCACAAATTTGTTTGCTGTTGGAACCAATTTAGGGTAGGATCATAGCGGCTTTGAATGAGTAAACTAGACTATATAATATGACAACAATGCCACATTTTCAGATGTAAGGGTTGAAAAGCAGCGCAAAAGGAGGTCTTCAAGTTTTCACAGTTCAAGAAGTGAAGAATATAATGACCATGGTAATACACCATTTTGTTTCCTTGTCTTTTTTATGTTTTTGCGACTCAAATAGATTAATGGTGAGGCCCCCCCAAAAATACATTTGGTTCGGGTTACACGGCACTACCTATGGAATAGGCGCCGACCTTACTGTTTTTATTTTCAGTTTGAAAAAAAAAAGAGAAAAAATAAAGCAAAATATTTCTTTTTAGCTCGACTATTCGAAGAATAGATGGGCTATACTACTCGCCCCAGAGTCGGCTTCGGCATCCGGTTAAAGTTTTAGGGCAAGTTGGGATTTTCACTTATAAGTCCAATACCTTTCATTCAATTGAGTTAATACTTCACACAGTTGTTCAGGGCCATCACATGATGACGTTAGATAACTCCATATTATTCTTTACACAGATTATGGCCCCTGATTGACTATGAAACTTAGGTTAAAGTTTTAGGGCAGGTCGGGATATTTATAAATAACTTCTATACCCTTTGTTCAATTGACATAATACTTCACACAGTTGTTCAGGACCATCACACAATGCGGTTACATAACTCCATATTATCCTAAATACAAGTTATGGCCCCTGATTGACTTAGGTTAAACTTTTAGGGCAGGTTAAAGTTTTAGGGCAAGTTGGGATTTTCACTTAAAACTCCAATACCATTCATTCAATTGACTTAATACTTCACACAGTTGTTCAGAGCCATCACATAATGAGGTTAGATAACTCCATATTATCTTTTATACAAATTATGGCCCCTGATTGACTATGGAACTTAGGTTAAAGTTTGAGGGCAGGTTGGGATATTTATTAATAACTTCTATACCCTTCTTTCAATTGACTTAATACTTCACACAATTGTTCAGGACCATCACCCAATGAGGTTACATAACTCCATATCCTTAATACAAGTTATGGCCCCTGATTGACTTAAGTTAAAGTTTTAGGCAAGTAAAAGTTAAGGGCAAGTTGGGATTTAAATAAAAAAACTTCTATACCTTTCATTCAATGCACTTAATAAAATTCAAAATTATTTACGACCATCTTACAACAAGAAACATAACTCCATTTTAACCCTAAATACAAATAATGTCCCTTCAATATATATATATATATTTTTTTTTAATTTCTTTTGACAGGCACATTTTTACATTCTTAACCAGTTTTTTACCAAGGGAAAACAAGGAGGGCTATGCTATATGGCCCTTGAATTTTTTTATTATTTTTTTTATTATTTCTTTTGAAAGGCATATTTGTATATTCTTTACCACATTTTCATAATGGGAAATCAAGTTATTTGAATGACTTGCGTCATTTTTCGTCTGATGGGAGGGGAGCATCAAAGTCACCGTATGTATTGAATAATTTTAGTTAGGTTTGACATAAATAGACCAAACTTGGTAATATTACATTGTTATTGTATTCACTTCTAAGTCAAAGCGGCGAAGTCGAGCGCGCTTTCTTACGACAGCTCTTGTTTTAATTGCTTTTCAATATGTAGTTTAAAACCTTTAATGCTTAACAGAAGATAACCATAACACCATTCCGCTTTGATGAAAATGACGTTCTTATATAAACCTAATAAAAAAAGAAAAGAAAAAGCCTACCTACCCTACCTATTTTTGAAATGGATGTAACCCAAACCAAACAATATATTTCTTTTAAGGCCTGACTGTTTGTAGTTGTCATTTATTTAATGGAACAGCCTTTGAAAATTATGGTTAAGAATAAGAGTGTATTTTACTTTCTTTTGTAACATTTGTACAATGGTTTGGTACAGGTGGTTTATGGCTTGGCATAGAATCAAGCTTTATAACTTTTATGAAAAAGTATTTTTGTATTGAGGTAAATGTTGTATAAATTATATGCCCAAGTTTTGGTTTTCATATTAAAATACCATGTAAAATTGTACATGTTGTGTATAATATTTTTTAAATTCAAATTCAGAACCAAGAAAGAAGAGAAGACATTCCCACAAATCCAGAGAAGAGTCATCCAGTTCTTCATCATCATCATCCTCGTCTTCCTCCTCCTCATCCTCCTCCTCCTTGTCATCATCCTCCTCTTCCTCTTCCAGTGAATCAGATTCATCATCTTCAGGTTTTACTTTTTGTTTAATAAAAGTTATCCCCGCTCTTCATATCGTGTTATTACATGTAGCTTAGCGAGTCTTTAGTTTTAACTCAATCTTTTTACCAATGAGGAAAGTTACATTAAATGATACTAAGTCAATAATACTTATAATAATAATAATTATACTTAATACTTATATTTCCTGTTTGGCTACCACCAATCAAACTTAATGAGACTTTGCAGGGTGGCAAGGTCTAAGGAATTCTGTTTGACGCAATGCAATTAATGTGTGTGTGTGTGGGGGGGGGGGGCATTAACCAGTACATATGGCCCTTAAAATAGCAATAAATGACATTTCTAAACTTGAGTCACTCAAAACTCAAAAACTGTTTCAACTCAAGTCAAGAAACCTTGGTGGAATTTTATTTAGCTTATTAAGTTTTGCACCTGGGGTTTCGTTTACCACTGCACTTAGTAAAAGCAGAGTGATTGAAAAAACATAAATTTGCATTTCTCGCCTTGATGTACAAATGTCCAAAACTTTTCCACTTAAGAGTCAACAAACTTGGCAAATGTTATAGATGACTGGTTTTTAAATTACCTGATATTTTAAGAAAATATAGTGCTAGTCAGAAAGTCAAGTTAAAAATACCTTAATAACATGTTTAAAACTACGTTTATTATCTGGAACCAAAATCCAACCCAAGATTTTATTTAAAGGTACTTTTATTGGGTTTAAGGGGAATGACAAACCAGGGTTGTGTATTACAATTTTTACTGACTAAGCCATTTTGGACCAAAAATATAAAAAAAAATTACAGACCAAATTTTAACCCTTTTCGGCTACTGGCTACTGAGATCAGTTCGGCAGTGTCAAAATTGGTCCAGACCGGCAAATTGTTGTTTTTTAGAAGCCCTGGTACATATACATACATACTTTATAATTGGGGTGTTTATTTTTATTCAATATTTCCAGATGAGGAATATCGAAAGAGAAAGAGACGCAAACACTCTGGGAAACACCAGGTAACATTGATTGAAGCTTTCACATAATCGGCTGATTGTTCAGAATTTTGTTGAAGTTAACAACATGATAAATGCCATCGTTGTCAACTTTTAAACAATTTGTCAACATATTTAAATATAATTAATACAAGTACAGCTGAAACTGTTTTCTCAAGTTTTGTTAGTAATACTTTGATCAAAAGTGTACCGTAAATGACTGCGTATAAGACGGGGGGGGTATAAAAAGCTGACAAAAAAATCCGTGAATAATCTGTAAACGATAACCTGTCTAGAATGAAAAGTTAAGTTATGCATAAACCTTATATTGTACGGGTTTGTTCTCAAAATGTCAAGCTTGATTGTGACAAAAGATGGTAGCTCATAGCAGATAACTTCATGGGTAGAAACCAGTGTTAATGTCAATTTTGAGAGGCCATGAAAACGCTTTAAAGAGTAAACCCACAACCACTTGGATAAGAGGCAGACACCCATGTCACTAGACCATTCAAACCCAATTTTGATCATATTGAAGATGGTATAGATCTAATCTAAAAGCTTGTTTAACCCTTAGGCTGCTGATGGCGATTTTAAAGGCTTTGCAAACAGCTTGGAACCAGACCAGACACCGAGTAACTCGGCGCCTGGTCAGGTTCCAAGCTGTTTGCCACTCAGTCAATATATCCCAAAAGTTTTAAGTAAATTGAAAGAAATTTAGAATAAAACAGACGACATTTTTGAGCAGACGACAATTTACCCAGCATGCAAAGGGTTAAGCTGACATCCTAACATTATTTTTTTCTGACACATTACAGTGCTGCTAGTGTTATGTGATATCCTTATAAACATTTTATTTATACATTGCTAATTTCTTCATCTATGTAATGCCGACTCATGAGAATTGTTAATAGGAATTGTGTCACATAACAGTTTTTTGGCATATTTTATTATAATAGCTGTTAATTTCTTTTGGTCTGAAAAAGAAAATCATAGTAACTGAAATACTATTCAAGTAATTGATATGAAACTTGGTACACATGTAGCAGTGAACATTGAGCATATATTTAAGCCAAAAACTCTGGCTAATAATTTTTGAGTTATGCCCCTTTTTGACGAAGAAAAACAGAGCGTTGGCAAATACTCACAAACGCTGTAGTTTTAAATTGGGGCTTCTGACTTTGAACCCAATTTCCTGTAATGTGACACATTTATGATTTAAGCCATTTTGTTCCTTGTTACTCACTGTCTGTCTTTTCCATGAATGGGTTTTCCACAACCTGGTGATTTACTGACGATCTATGATGTTTCTGGCTTCGTGAACATATGCAAAAATAAACGACGGCTTTTTGTACTGTCATGGGCGATGTGCATTTGTGGGCTTGGTAGAAGGAAAAGCATAGACGACGAAAAAGTAGCGACAAGGCAGGACCCGTGCAGCTTTCACAGGTTGGTACAGGGTCTAAGTTGTCATTTTTAATGCTTTAGAGCTGCACTCTCACAAATTGATGGTTTTTATGTATTTTTTAGTTTTTGTCTCAGAATCAGCAGATATTGGGCATAACTGCCATCAATTCAGTCATATAAGATAACTCGCAATAGAACAGATCTCATTTTCTTAAAAAAAAAAAATTCTGAAAATTGCAATTTTCTTTAAGCTTTAGAAAAGCTTTTAGCCATAAAACATCAATTATCAACCATTTATTATGAAAAAAATGTGATCTTATCTGTAGTCAGCCATCTTGTATCACTGGTTTCCAAATGCAAAAGTGGCTCATTCCAAAACAAAAAATGAAAAAAATATGTCAATCTGTGATAGCGCAGCTTTTAATGTAATATCTACAAGTTGTAAGCAGAAACATTTCTTTCCTATTGGACGCATGCATATATCTTAATATAATTGTGCTAATAGTTGTATAAGCAGTCATCGAAATAAGACTTTTGGATGAACAAGCCTAAATTCTTATACTATTGCTTGGCATCCAATTTTTTAACAAGCCCTGCTTTATTATGTTCAGAATTTGAGCAAGTCCAAAAGTCATTTTACCAGTGCAGGGCTTGCGGGCTTGTGTTAATTTCAACCACTGTGTTAGTACACAGTGATGTGTCAATGATCGATTATAATCGAAAACTGATTGGTTGGTCCTGAAATCAGTGACAATCGATTGTATTTGGTCATAATCGATCATTGATTCAAGCGGCAGTTGTTTTAATTATTTTCTCTCTTTATTTGCGTTAGGTTTATTTCCCCCAATTTTCTTCTTTGAGTTCATTTGTACAATTGGAGGTGTTCAGTTCTTATCATTAACAATATGGCCGAAAGCAACAACAGCACTTTATTACTTCAAACAAACACATAATATAAGCATAGTTAAGGAGGACAATTTATTTTACAAGATTAAAACTACAATTAAGATATTGTCAAAAAGCTATTGTACTGTTGATAATCGGTCACCTGAGTGGAACGAATTATCGATAGTCAAACTGGAAATGATTCCCAACACTAGTTCATTATAATTCTGTAGTTGATATTTGCTGAAGATGGAGGCCTGTCTGTTTTTTTAAAGAAATATTGTAGGTATTGACATAATTATTTTATTATTGTTGGCATTGGCCTTTGTCGTCAGAGTACAAAAACTTGAACCGCAGTCTTACCTTAAAAAATATTAATATCAAACTTGGTACTCATGTTACCAGAAACAATAAAAATTATGCAAATGTATTGCAATACCCATAAATCTGGCTTTAAAAGAGAATATAATACCCCTTGTTAACCGGGAAAAAAACAACAGACTAACATTGGCGTTCAGTTCGCGGTGCTCTTGTTTTTCTGGCAAATCCATAATTGAGTTATGCGCAAAATTACTTGAAGTTATGCTGATTGTTCAATAAATGCATTTATTTAATGAAAAAAGTTAAAACTGTTCTTTCCTTAATGTCTCAATTTTTTGATGATGCAAAATACCATGGTGTTTCAGTTTATGAAAGGGAAGGGTAAAAGGAAGAAACAGAAGAAAAGCAAGGAGGAACGAAGTGCCTTGTCGGGGCGGAAAATTCACCGCAAGTTGAAAAAGACCAAAATGGATAAAGAGGTATCATCAGTATTGTTTTATTTTTAGAAAAAGTGTTATTTTTGCTGAAAGAACTGAATTAAAACCTACTACTGTTTGTCTATCACTTATTTGGTTGGCCACTTAAAATAATTATATGTTTTTCTTAAGTCTGAGCTCAGACATGAGACTGTTCATAATAATGGCCCGAGAATAATGAAGCTCTAGTTTTAGCCAAGGTTGTTACCATTGTGTTTGTTTTCATTTCAGGGAGACAAAAATAGGGAGGAAGTGCTCAAGTTTCTCAATGCGACCATGTAGCTGATATAATACCCAGGGGTTACTACTCTGCATGCAGTATTTACATTCGGTTGAAAGTAGTTTCCCTTGATCCATTTCATTGATTTTAATATCCACATTTCTGTTATGGGAGTTATTTCCCTTGATCCAGTTCATTGATTTCTGTTATGGGAGTTATTTCCCTTGATCCAGTTCATTGATTTCTGTTATGGGAGTTGCATATTTTGAAGAAAATCAAAATAACTTGCATAAATTCAACATAGCTATTAATAATGTTGAATGCTTTTTAAAGTGACTCATTTATTGTTATTCGGGTCAGAAATCGAAACAATTCATCATAAATTATCATCAAAAGTTCAAAATTGACCTCTGTTGTAAGCAGTTATTTAACAATGCTTGTGAAAATGCATAATCTTTTTAAAAGTCATTAAACGATATTGAAAGTTGCATTATTTTATAATTTGATTTACAAAATTATGTTGATTTCCGTATCTGCTTGTTGCTTTTCGTCAATTGTTCATAAAAATAATTAAAATAACTCTGTTTCAACTCAACGCACTTCTCCCAGGTTTAAACATGTGAATTTTAGATAACTGCTGAGGATGTATTATTTTGGTGTTATTTGTAAGGATTTTGGGTGCAGGAAATGAAAATGTAAATTTTATACAGAAAAATAAATATATAAAACTAGTTTGTTTTTATAATGATTGTAAATATATCAAATGTAATAACTTGATTTTTTATTTTCTATACAGCTGTTAATAATAATAATAATAATAATAATGATAATATTAATAAAACGATAATATTTATTATTTCTATTCAGTTGTTAATAATGATGAAATAGTAATATTATTATTTTATGTTTTCAATTATCAGCTGTTAATGATAATGAAATATAATCATTATATTATCAAAAAGATAATTACTTAAATTGCTATGATAATGGCTGTTTTGTAAATGCTTGTGCATATATAATTCTTCTTTCATGTTATTTGTTAAGAATAGTTTTCCATTTTACATTGTTAAAAACTTAAGTACCGGTATCATGTTTTTTTATCACAACTTTATGTTAAAGTTGAACTTAAATGGGGGGAATATTGTTGTTAAAAGAAATATCAGATACTTTTAACCAAGGCACATATAAATTATGCATCTATTCAATTTGAAATGGCCATACTTAAAGTGGCGCCATTTGATTCGTTGCATGTGATTATGTGTATATTGAAGCGCTTCCGATTTTGCTGGCATATAACCCGGTGACTTTACGTTGACCCGGAATATTCATATTATCTCATATCATATAATTGTTCTCTTTCAAAGATAAGATGAGTTCATCATAGGAGTGATATTGTTGTTCTCTGAGAGACCTAACAATGTTATACATGTTCAGGTCAGAGACCATTAAAAAAAAAATCCTATATATTCTATAGACAATTGAGAATTTTATATGGAAATTAGCACTGATTTCTTGAGTTTTCAAAACCGTTAACACCAAATATGGGAAGAAAGTAGCCAATGGTATGAGATGGTATGTCCATGCTTCGATTCACTGTCATGTGTTAATATTAAGAAAAAAGAAATGTAACAGGGAGAGGTCACTTCCAAATTGGTGTTATATGCCCTTCTGGCTTGTGAATTTAGTTTTAAAACAAGGTAACTTTATTGTAAATTAAGATTCAGCCAAGTAAATTCCTTGTGAAGTAAGTTTCTGCCTAGTAAAGTGAACTTGTAAATGAATTTTCATGGCAATCCACTGTCCTGGACATTTTTTGTTCATCAAAAATGATACTCGAAGTACATTTATCACATTTTTATAGTCTCTCGGCGTATGTTAAGACTTGAAAGTGAACCAGTGTTTTAGTATTGCTATCTAACAGAAGTATTCTATCCATTATGCACTGTGGTATTGTTAAAATAATATGCATTGTACATATTATATTACTTTTTTGTAGTTAAAGTTATAATAATAAATGATAATAGTATTAAGAAAACAAATAATTTTTATAAGATCATGTATGATAATATAACAAGTTGTATAGTGGTTGTATGTACAACCTTAGTAATTGAAATAATACATGAGGGCAATGTGTGAGTGTATAATTTGAATCACAGTGGAAGTGTGTAAATTGTATCTGATTTAAACATCATGTCAAGGACAACTTTCAATAACTACTTTATTAGCGTGGGTATGCAGGCCTGTAGCTTGGGCCAATTTGGGATTTCGCAGATCGATAGACCGGGCAGCGTATTAACCCCTTCCCTTCCCCCCTCGGTTTTTATTTTGAATTCAGGGTTTTTGGAATGACAAAAAATTCGACCTGTAAAAAATTCATGACACAACTGCGTATATGCGTACAGTCAGCTACGCGCCTGGTATGAGTGAATTTTGCGTGTAACGTGTGTTATTTATCCAAACGGTAGTTATTGAACGTTTTTTACGTATAACTGTTTACTTGGTACTATTTAGATATTCGGAACACTCTAAAATATGGTTCAAAAAGTTGTTGACTTTTTATGTTTAATATATTGAATAAAATATACGATGAACTATTGTACATTATAGATTTGTTGACGTGTTTAAATGTATGTGATTGTTCACGTATTAATATTTTTAGGCAACAAAATCAAATATGAAAAAAAGGATTCAAACGAACTGCACACTATGTGCCACTGAAAATATTATGAAGACAATATTACTTTAAGTTCACTCCAAATAGATGTTCCGTATGACCGTCATGTTAACTGATATATGTAAAGAAGTAGGAAATCGCAGAACTATGAGACCAAAATGTGTGCTGTAATGACTGTCTGCTGGAAAATTCGTCCAATCTAATAGTCATAATAATGTGCTATCAAGTAGTCAAGTTATACTGGAAAATGCATCATTTCATACAAAAAGGTCAAAATAATCTTCGAACGGGAGGGCCCCTCCCGAGCCAAACCCTAGTACCCCCCCCCCCACCAAACAATGACTTGTCTGGATCTAGCCCTGACGGACGGATTTCGTTTAAACATATTTATTTCATGAACATATACAAGTGACAACATAATGAAATTTCATTTTAGATATTTAATAATTTGATCGAAGATACTGAAACCTAATAAAGATCATCTTCTTGGCGGATTTACCACACATATCTTTTGAAAACTGCCAACAATAATGCCGACCATTTCTATTTTTCACCAATTTTAAAAAAAAAGTCAGCGAGACTTATAATGTTCTTAATTGCAAAAGTAAAACCACAGCTTTCTTGTAAAGCAATGTTGCATCAAATCGCACAAAAATGTTTTCTGGTCGATCAATTCCGAACAACGTTAAGGTTTGAACTGCACTCAAAGGGCAAAAAAGTTCAACATTTCCATACGGTTCCAAGTACAAATGATATGGGTTAAAGTATGTTTGCTTTTACACGCTTCTGTTCTCTCATAGATGAGAAAAAATGTATATTGAGTTCGCCCTCATGTCGCATTATATAATAGTTCAACATTTCCATACGGTTCCAAGTACAAATAATATGGGTTAAAGTATGTTTGCTTTTACACGCTTCTGTTCTCTCATAGATGAGAAAAAATGTATATTGAGTTCGCCCTCATGTCGCATTATATAATAGTTTAACATTTCCAAACGTTTTCAAGTACAAATAACATGGGTTAAAGTACGTGCTTTTGCACGCTTTTGTTCTCTCATAGATGAGAAAAATGTATATTGAGTTCGCCCTCATGTCGCATTATATAATAGTTCAACATTTCCAAACGTTTTCAAGTACAAATAACATGGGTTAAAGTATGTGCTTTTACACGCTTCTGTTCTCTCATAGATGAGAAAAATGTATTTATTTCGCCCTCCCGTCGCATCTTTTTGCTTAGATACATATAACATACAACAAATAAACAAGGAATGATGCGGCCAACGGTATGACTCTAGATCAGTTAGCCATAATTATGTCATAGTTGGCAGGTACATCGCTAGACCTGGTAAATAAATCCACTGGCTTAATTAACCCTGATGTAACCTGTGCTAATACATAATCATATGTATCTACCTCGACATGCACATCTCATCTGGAAGGAGATATCTACATTACTGTGAAATTGGTTAGTAGTACTTGTACTTGCATAAGACTTGAGAATAATGAGAGTTCTACTCTGTGGGTTAACTTTAGAATGTTGTTATAAGGTGGAGATTTCTGCCAATTATTGGCGAAAGAAGCTTTTTTCGCCTTGGGCTGGCATTCATGAAATGAAACACCCTTGGTAATTTCTTAGCTTGAGACGAATGCCTTTGGGGGGTTTTATAGTCAATTTTAAAGCTGCACTCTCACAGATTTACCGATTTTACAACTTATCTACTTTTTGTCTAGGAATGAGCAAATTTTTGCGTAAATATCTGCAAACCAGTGATATAAGATTGCTGACAAAAGATCTGATCGCAGATTTTCATATTTCTGTTCGAAAATTAATGTTTTATGGCTTAAACCTAACGGTTTTAAGAAAAATGCATTAAACATCAATTTTTGAACTTAAATATAAAAAATCTGTTATCTAATTTTTTGTCAGCAGTAAGTATTATTTAACTGGATTCAATGGATTTTCACCAAAAAAATGGCTCGTTCAAAGACCAAAAAAAAAAATAAGTTGTCAAAACGTTCAATCTGTGAGACTGCAGCTTTAACACACTATTTGTGTAATACATAAAATTCATGAGAAAAAAGTATTTTAGATATAATTGAGTTATTATACTATATGACCAGCGAGATACTTATCTTCAAATGTTTTGACTTAAAGGGACTGTACTCCGTATGATAAAATAGCGGGGGAACAAGAAAATTGTCGAAAACTGTAATAAACTTGGCATCGATGTGTACAATGCATTGAAACTTACTAACTGAAGTATCACATACTTTACAATTTATTTAAGTTTAGCAGTTATTTCGTATTTTTCCATTACAACAGATTACTGGGTATGTCTACCAGGTAGAATTCATTCCTTAAGCTCAGTCGATACGACGCTTGACTGCAATTTTGGCGACACGGGTCGGTGACAAACCCGGTCTCCGACACTTTTGTTTACATTCTGGTACCTTTTTTACAATTATGATATCAAAGCGTAACACATTCTATGAGATAATTGTTCTGAGATTCGTTACAGAAAAAAAAACTTGTTGGTGCCAATCTGGTGTACAGTCCCTTTAAGCTATGAAATGACGTCATCTGTTTTATGAATACCGCCCAGCTACTTTAAGCTGGTGCATTTTTGCGAATACCGCCCAGCTACTTTAAGCTGGTGCATTTTTGCGGAGAAAATGTGACACACGAATAGGCAGAAATCAGCCACCAGGGGTCAAATTCATATAGTTTTTCAATACCAAAAAACTTACCGGTAAGGATAAAGGTTTTTTTTCGGAGTTGAGTTGAAAGAAAACAATGTTTTTACACCAAAATCACGAATAAAAACGAGAAAAGGGTTCAAACTCATACTAGTGTATGAATTAATTTCATTGAAAAATAGGGTTTAAAAAATATTCATTTTTAAAAATTCGAAAAAAGAGTGAAAAAATGCTAAAAAGCTTTAATGCATGATTTTGTACACATAATTATTCTTGTTTTCGTTCAATGGAAATTAAAAATGAAAAAAAAAAAAAAATAACAAAAACGCTCGTTCTTGTTTGTTTTATTTTGACACTATGTTTTGACATAGAATAAAAATGCAGATCTATACAGCAGCTGATCTATACTGCGGTAAGATAATACGTCATTCTTATGAAAGTTCATCAACTTGAACATAGTTTTCAATACTACTTGTAAAGCTGATTTTTCACAGATTGACAGTTTTGACAATTTTTAAAAACATATGTCCCAGAATCCGCTAATTTTGGCATTAATGTCTGCAATTCAGTCATGTTAGATACTTCACATCAAAAGAGATCTGAATTGTTTGAAAATTACGAAAGTTTTTCATTTTTCTGAAAGCGTTAGTAACGCTTTTAAACACACAAAAACATCCTTTTCTAACTTCAATATGTAAAAAAAGATCTTTTGTCAGCAGTCTTATATCACTGATTGCCACACATATATGCAAAGAACGGCTCATTCCAGGACATTTTTTAAAACGTCGAAACGGCCAATCCGTGAGAATGCAGTTTTAATGTTCAAAGGACTGACCCCAATATCACGAAAATACTTAAGTCAAATCTCAAACTCAGTCTCAACTCATTTCACCATATATAAGCATATAATATTCTTCAAAATCTTGCATGTTTATATTTTTTGAAAATGTATTTTCTCATATAATATGTTAATAAAAGAGTTTGTCATTATTTCAAAGAAAACTAATTCTAGAGCAAAAAGTATACTTGAGTTTACTCAAGTAAAGAATACAGAATTGTTACTCAAAGACATTTTCGGCTGTAGAATATGTTTGCCTTTGAATTCAACCAAAGGCTTTTATCAGCATATTCTATGATAGAATGCACTTATAAAACTGTAAAAAACATATATGATTTTTAATAAATATTAATGCTATGTGATAAAATGTGTTAAGACGGAGTTTGAGATTTGACTTAAGTATTTTCGTGATATTTAAGCCTGGTGTTGAAGTTTGAAGTTACTCTTATATGACAGCGGAAAACGGTGAGTAAACAAGCTACCTTTACAATACAATGTGTCGAAACAAGTCGTGTTTAAATTGTTTGACTAAAGTTAATTTGAATTTCAAGTAAAGCCACGTAACAGCTTGCTATCTTCAGTAAGTAATTCTTCATATTGAGAGAATCGTAAATTTCGACTTCAAAATTGAGAAATTATAATACCTTCATAAAACCTCTTCGGCCATAAACGGGCAGTACCGGGTCAACGACCATTAAATGACCATAACTTATGGTCAAGAACAATTCCGTGCCTCAATATGACGTGAAGTTATCAGCTGTGACCGCACGTTACATAGGGTCAAGAAGCAGTAAACCCTAGCTTTAGAACTTTTAATATATAATCTCACCCAGTGGTCAGTTCGACCCGTGGTACTAAATCCAGGTGTAGATAGCCTAACGGCTTTTCCATGTTATGTAAACAATATGTACGGAATATTATGAAAAATCAACGGAAGCTGGAAAAAGGCCAATTAATTATGTAAATATTATCGTGGTCTGCTGTTTCGCACATCATCCTTTAAATGTGTGAGATGTTTTAACAGTGACCAGTTTGGCCTTTGAAATATGTCTTAGGTCTAAGGAAAAAAAGTATTGTTTGTAGTCCTACCTTACATGTGCTGTTTCCCCTTTCTGGCTCCTTCCGTCGTCCGGCAATAACGTAGAGTATCTGATATATCTACAATGTACTTATGTGTTAGTTATGTTTAGTTCAAGTTAACATAACCATAACGAACTGCACTGCACGACGTTGGCTTTCTGATCTATATTTTGAACGCAATGCATACCATAAAAAGCATTGGTAATAATATGCTTCTAGCAGACCTACATTACCTACTTCAGTGGTTGCAGACCTACATTACCGACTGCAGTGGTTGCAAACCTACATTTTCCATAACAGTGGTTGCAGACCTACATTTCCCATAACAGTAGTTGCAGACCTACATGTCCCATAACAATGGTTACATTTCCCATAACAATGGTTGCAGGCCTACATTTCCAGTAACAATGGTGGCAGACCTACATTACCGAGAAGAATGGTTGCAGACCTACATTTCCCATAACAATTGTTGCAGACCTACATGTCCCATAACAATGGTTGCAGACCTACATTTCCCATAACAATGGTTGCAGACCTACATTTTCCATAACAATGGTTGCAGACCTACATTACCGAGAACAATGGCTGCAGACCTACATTTCACACAATATTGGTTGCAGACCTTCATTTCCCAAAACAACGGTTGCAGACCTATATTTCCCAAAACAATGTTTGTAGACCTTCATTACCGAGAACAATGATTGCAGACTTAACATTTCCCAAAACAATGGTTGCAGACCTACATCTTCCACAACAATGGTTGCAGACCTACATCTTCCACAACAACAGACTTACATTTACCAAAACAATGGTTGCAGACCTACATTTCCAATAACAATGGTGACAGACCTACATTACCGAGAAGAATGGTTGCAGACCTACATTTCCCATAACAATTGTTGCAGACCTACATGTCCCATAAAAATGGTTGCAGACCTACATTTCCCATAAGAATGGTGGCAGACCTACATTGCCGAGAACAATGGCTGCCGACCTACATTTCCCACAATATTGGTTGCAGACCTACATTTCCCAAAACAATGGTTGCAGACCTACATCTTCCACAACAATGGTTGCAGACCTATATTACCGAGAACAATGGTTGCACACCTACATCTTCCACAACAATGGTTGCAGACCTACATTACCGAGAGCAATGGTTGCAGACCTACATTACCGAGAACAATGGTGGCAGACCTACAATACCGAGAACAATGACTGAAGACCTACATTACCGAGAACAATGGTTGCAGACCTACATTACCGAGAACAATGGTTGCAGACTTACATTACCGAGAACAATGGTTGCAGACTTACATTACCGAGAACAATGGTTGCAGACTTACATTACCGAGAACAATGGTTGCAGACTTACATTACCGAGAACAATGGTTGCAAACCTACATTACCGAAAACAATGGTTGCAGACCTACATTACCGAGAACAATGGTTGCAGACCTCCATTACCGAGAACAATGATTGCAGACCTACATTACCGAGAACAATGATTGCAGACCTACATGACCGAGAACAATGATTGCAGACCTACAATACAGATAACAATGATTGCAGACCTACATTACCGAGAACAATGATTGCAGACCTACATGACCGAGAACAATGATTGCAGACCTACAATACAGATAACAATGATTGCAGACCTCCATTACCGAGAACAATGATTGCAGACCTACATTTTGAGAACAATGATTGCAGACCTACATTACCGAGAACAATGATTGCAGACCTCCATTACCGAGAACAATGATTGCAGACCTACATTACCGAGAACAATGATTGCAGACCTACATTACCGAGAACAATGATTGCATACCTCCATTACCGAGAACAATGATTGCAGACCTACATTACCGAGAACAATGATTGCAGACCTACATTACCGAAAACAATGATTGCAGACCTACATTACCGAGAACAATGATTGCAGACCTACATTACCGAGAACAATGATTGCAGACCTACATTACCGAGAACAATGATTGCAGACCAACTTTTCTCACCAAAATTTGTTGGAGACCTAAATTTCTCACTAAAATATGTTACAGAGCTATATTTCCCATTAGAAATGAATGTGGACCTAAATTTCCCTCTACAGTGGTTGCAGAACTAAACGTCCCATAAAATTTCACAGAACGGTGCTTTTTGTAGGCATACAATGTATGTCCCATAATTTTGTAAACCTCTTGACCAGGAACCCAATACAGCATTGCTAATCCCTTGACACAGCCTGCTTCTTACCACCGACGGCAGATGGAACATATCCTGGCACTGATCTGGTAATTTGTTAAAACTAGCTCCTATATTTGTAAAGGTTTTCGGACAATAAATGCTGACCAGCATATATTGCTTTTTATTAGTACATGTATATATACGTAACGTAAACGTATATCCCAAAGCTTCTACGTATTGCTAACTAGCACACATTTTTCACTTTATCTTTAACATGTTTTAAACGTATATCCTGGAAAAAAAATATAACAAAAACACGTGCACTAAGTAATGAGTAAGCATTCGAGTATCGCAGACATGTGGAACTCAGACATTTTGCAACACCAAAATGTTGCCATTTACTCGGTATCATGTTGCCATACGTAATTTAAGGCCATATTTTTTAATACATTATCATGTGTAACTTATTTGAATTCAATGATCAAAACAACAAAAACATACGTTTAGGTACAATTTAAAACAGCGATATGTCGGTGCTTTTTAACTGGGGTTGTATTATTGTAGTTCTCCTCAACTCAAATGTTAAATTTTGTACTTATATAACTTGATTTTTGGATGACCATTGACTATGAAATATATGAAATAAGTAACAAATTGATAACACATTCATTATTTGCTGCTTGTGAATGCAAGCGCATAATTTATTGTCTAATGTATTAACTCTACAACATCTTGAATCTTCGAAGAATTAGGAGAGCTATACTCATGAACTACTCATCCTAGAATCGACGTCGACGTCACACCTTGGTCAAGGTTTTGCATGTAGGCACATTCGAGTTATTATGTTAGCAGACACCATGTATTGCATTGAAACTTTTAGCTAAGTATTACCAACAATTTAAGCTACTTAAGTATTAAATGAAGTAAGATAACATAATTTGAATGTAATGAAAATAATGGCCCTTTATTTTTCCACTTCGGAGATCTGGTTAAGATTTTGTATTAATACGTACATATAGTTGAATATCTCAGCAACTATTTGATGTATTGCATTGAGACTTTATACTGTGACCATCAACCATCCAACCTAAATAATCATGTTATAACTACGTTTATCGAATAGTTCATGTTTTAGAGAAACAACATCACAATGGAGCATTAAACAGTTTGAACACGTTTAAAGAAAGGCCTTTATTTTGCAATTTTTACCACAAGATGTTCCATATTGTGATTATTATGGGGTGATAAGTTGATAAAAGGCAATTTACGTTTCATACTTGTGAATTTATAGCTGCTACTCTGCGGTATAAACGCCTCAATTATTTTCTTCATTCTTTGAAAACGTCTCAATTTCGCCTCGTAATTTTATTTACAAAAGCATCTCGCACCTAAATTAACACCCGGCTATTCTGTGCAATTTTCTCCTTTTCAGGCTCTCTCTTAATATATCGCGCGGCGAAAGTTGTCGGAAAGGGCTATTTTAGGGTCACTCGGGGGACGATTAGCCTAGCTTCTTAGTTTATGGACAGATTGAGTGTGCGCTACTCTGCATTTGGCCATATGTCACTCTGTGCAATACGGGGGTAATGTTCGGTCCATTGTTCACGACACTTCACATCATATCGCCCAACAAACACGGACCGCTAATTGAAACACTTGAGAGCTTGATTTGTCCGACTGCTGAGGCCCCGACGGTCAGCGTGCAGAAATATGCAGTCTCTATAGAACCGTGGTCCATGTTGGGGTGTTCCTTTTCCCCTTCTATACATTAACTTCCATATCGGAACGGTGATAAGCAATCTGAATACCTCTAAAAGAATTGTCCCGAAGCTTGCCGGAGATGGCCGACCGTTAGGATTTGGTAACAAGTAGGCGGAGCCTGAATATACTGACGCCTTTCGATAAATGAAAAATAGTTGCCTATATTTTAAACGACGAACTGGATAACTTCTCTGGGTTGGTTTTCAATATTGGTTTTAATATGATCTAGAACGATGTAGCTAATCGGATAACTTGTTATTTATAACTGACCATTAGAGCGAATAAAGTCAAAGATGTATGATTTACTTAAGTTAAATATTAAATATAACACCGAGAACAACGGTTGGTCCAATTGGAGTGAAACATTGCATGTCGTGTGTCAACTAATTAAAATGCATGTTTTATGTAGTCATTAACATCTGGTCCAAATTTCTCGAAACTTCTTAAGCCCCTCATAGCAGCATTAAACTAAGCTCACTATTTTGTGTTCCTATAATGTGCGTAATATTTATTTCTTTAATAGTTTTTAGACGTTGAGTGGGATTTATCTGTATGATATTCACAATAAACCATTTTTCAGTTATCACAATTTATTTGGAGTATATTTCAAGCCCCAATTTCTCGAAACTTCTTAAGTCCCTTATAACAAGATTAGCTTAACTTAGCTCGCTATATTTGCTTTTCAATAATTAGCTTAATATTTACTTCTTTAAAAGTTTTCTTTATATTTTAGATAGGAATTATCTTTATGATAATCTCAATTAACCTTTTTTTAATTTATCAAAATCTATTTTAACTATGTATTTTTACATATTGAAATAAGCTACTTAAGTCAGTTAAGCTTAGGAAGTTTTGAGAAGTTTTGAGAAATTGGGGCCGGACGATTGCTTATATGAGAAAAATAATTGATCCTGATTATAGCATTGCAAAGACCGAATAGTAATGTAATCAAAGTAAAATTGATGTACATTGAACATGGTTATACCTTGTTTTCATAAACTAAATACTTTAAGAGTTCGGAAAAGGGAAAAATTGTTGATGTTGTTTCGAAGCAAAATAGCATACTTCTTTCAACCGACAAATTATGCATATAACGTACATGCAAAGAACGAAGATATCAAATTGTTCGTTCAACGGCAAGATTTCTATTCAGTTGGTCTCAAATATTATTTCGTGAAAAAGACTTTCGAGCGTCGATCGACACTGCACAGGGCCTCTCATGAGAAAATTAAAATGTCCAGAGGAATAGCGAATTATTCTCGTCTTAGACAGCTGCATGTTGACACATCGTAATTTCTATAATTAAACCTTTATAATGTGACCAATTCGTTTGGGCCGAGTTGACCTGATATTGCACCGGTAATGACGTAATTATGCGCAGGTGCAGTGCGCATATCCGGGCACTTGAAGATGTCAAGAAATTGTCGTCTGCGATGCAACTCAGTGGTTTCTTAAAATGTTTCTAATCTTAATCTCATTTCTTTATTTATGAAACATCATCAGTCATTGACAAGACAGAATTAAACGCGAATTACCACTGAATTGTTGACCGCCATCAGCATATTTTAGAGGTAATTGCAAAAGGCATTTTAACCTGATCTAATTTATTTCTGTCCAGTTTTCATAATGCGTGGATGATAAGACGGCGAGATAGGCCAAAGGTCCCCGGTCCACTCTGTGTTCGCATCACATTGCTCAACTTGGATATAATTGTTTTGACACGACCGGTCAACAACAGCAGATCTTAAGCTTTGTGTTGTAAAGGTTGTTGTCCAAGATTGTTTCAGTGATATTTTCCTGCCATACAACTACAGTCGGTGCATGCTAGGTTGATTATGCAAACAGGGACGTAGATAGAGCCGATTTGCTGCGCAAGCGCAAAAGTAGAGGGGTCTGGGGGAGTGGCCTCCCGGAAAATTTTGAAAGCTTAGCTTGCAAATGGTGTGTTTTGGCGTGTATCAAGAGGGAAAATAGACTTAAAAAATCGAAGACTAAGACAGAGTTTCAAGTAGTTTGTCAAAATCAATTTAACAAAATTTACATTTCTTATTAGCTATTTGCCCTGGTGACCCTTGCTAAATCATATCACCTTATGACGACGACGAAAATCCACAACGCAACGCAGATAACATTCGATAAAGCCCCTTTAATGCCCGTTTGAAACAGGGTGACCTTAAGATTGACTTCATCTTGTTGGTATTATGTCTTTGCCACAAGATTTGATAACAATTCGCCAACCGCATTGTTATACTGTGGGAAAGTTCATCGTTTGTGGACATTCTACGTAACTAGGTGATTTTTCAAATTAATTGCGCCACTTATCCGCACCAGTTTGGGTCATACTGAAGGACATTGGTTGCGAGATATGACACAGGGTCTTCTCCAGCTCTAACAGGCCGTGAACGTCAACAATCAACACCATCACTCTAAATGATGAACGACGAATCTTGATTTTAGTTGAAAAAAATTAGTTTTGCACCTACTATAGGTTTCTTTGAATTATTGTTCTATCCTACTATTGGCCATGATGTATTTTGTTCATCATTCTATCGACCATGATGTTGTGTTATTAATCCGAGTAAAATTTACCATGGTATTGTTTTTTCAACCTACTTTTGAACATGGTGTTGTTGTTTTTTCAACCTACTATTGAACATGGTGTTGTTGTTTTTTCATCCTTCTAGTTGAACATGGTGTTGTTGTTTTTTTTCATCCTTCTAGTTGAACATGGTGTTGTTGTTTTTCATATTACTATTGAACATGGTGTTGTTGTTTTTCATATTACTATTGAACATGGTGTTGTTGTTTTTTTCATCCTTCTAGTTGAAAATGGTGTTGTTGTTTTTCATTCTATTATTGAACATGGTGTTGTTTTTCAATATACTATACGTTTTTTTGCTTTTCATCTTACAATTGACCATCAGGTGTCGTTGTTTTTCGTGACGCAAGAGTCTAAGGCACTGTTGACATTGCCGATTCCAACACTCTTCCAACATTCTCGGTTTATTTTTAAAAGATTAAGTGTTAAAAATTTAAACTGATAAATATTTTGGAACAAATTGAATTCAAATATTATAAAAGAAAATGTTAACGATAGTATAACTTCTACAAAATTGAAAAGTGTGCAAAACAATTGGTTTATTCTTAGTCTCTCTTCTAGATTTTGGCTTTTGGCGTGTTTGTCTCCCTCAAATATGTACAAAAAGCCGGGCATTGACTGAAAGACTAATAGGTCAATGCATTTGCCATGTTTGGCGGAATGTGAAAATTGCAGCTTATAACTCCTTTGTTACACCCAAGTTTAGTTGCAGTACAACATTCTTTGCCGTGAATTTTGGTGACCCCACCAAAACCCTGTCTCAGGTCATAGTACCCATTTTATAGCTTCAATAATTTGATTTTAAATTGATGTAAGAAAGTTTAAACAGAGTTTAACTTCTTACCAAAGTAACAATTACACTTTTACCCCGACTGTTGGGGACATGGGCGCGAAGCAGACCATAAGAAATGGCAATATCCATTGTCTATCTTCGCACGTATAAACCATGTGACCCTTTGATAACGCCGTTGACGGAATGCCATAAAAGGTGATGATTTTGCACCAAGATTCTTTTATGAAGTAAACTACTTCAGTCTTATAGAGTCTTCCGGTACTTCATTTCTATGACTCCAACTTGCAATGCACTTCATAAAATTATGTTAATTCTCTCAAACATTTGCTACCTTTTCAACCATAAATTTAGACCGTTAGAAGTACCATTTATTGCTCTGCCATAAGTACCATTTCGTGGAGCCATCTAGATTACATGATAATAACACTACAAGAAACTATTCTGAAAACAAAGTTTCAATGTTCTCCCAACCCTTTTAAGTGAAGTGTGCTCTTCCGCATTTCCGAGTTTCCTTTATTATAATTGACAAGATCAATGCAAATATGACATATTTCGTAAGATGTACTCAATTTCCCAAAGACAGCTCACTATGATGTTTGAATTGAAGCAAATGCATATATATATATGCCTTTTCAGAAAACATGGATGAAGCCATGTATAAACAATGAAGCCATGTGTACAAATACTATTAAATTCATTATAAGAAGCTTTAGTTTAAATCCACTGTACGAATGTCTTATAATTCTATAACGTAATTACGTAATGCATCTAACATCGACTTCGATGAAGCCATTTTGTATGGCCCATGTTGTTTTTATTCTGCGTTTTCTTTCATCGCCCATTTTTATAGCTTTACTATAAAAGGCAAACTTTTGATGCCAATGATATGGTAAACTGAGTAGTGCAAAACGAACAAAAACATGTTTATAACGCTCTATAATACTTGCACTGTTTCATAAATAACTATTGTAATAAAACTGATTACAATGGTCAATTTCATCTGCCGTTATTTGCATTGTCCTTACATTGCAATCAACTTTTCTGGGTCGCCGGGGTCAAAGTCACGTAATAAAATCTTAACAGTCTCTAAAAGTTACGATGTTCAAATACACTATATTGCTTTGTACCCTGAATATACTAAATTGGAACTCATTTCAAAGATATTGGATTGGATACAATATCCTTGGAGTCATGTACATACATCAGAGGTACTTATGAACCATAGTCCAATATTATAAAATGTATAAAATTATGATAATGTTTGTGTCTGGCCAAAGGCATGTATTTGCTGACAATGCCAATAAACTGAAACACCAGTAAAATGCACCAAGTTCGTCTTGAACTCCATGACCAAAGTTACCGACTGTCCTTTTCAATTAACAGAAAGTAATGCGCCTGTGATATATGCAACTCCCAGAACATTTTGATTAATAGATTTTCAGATTTCACAAGAAGTAAATGTGACCGGTTTTTTATTTTAACATTTGAATTGTTTGCAAATATCACTATAAAATAGTTAGCTAAATGAAACCAATATTATCTAACAATATAAGTATTTTCTCTGTATGTTTTGCTAAAATGCAGTCTGTAACAAAATATTCAAATTCAGATGTGTGTATTTCATCTTGTCTGAAAAAGTTCGTATTCATATTTTTACAATATTAGTTTGGATTTATTTGGAACGCATGCATAAGTCATTATTGCTGTCCTCCGACTGTAATTTCCCAGGTCAGAGTTAATAATAAGCCAGATGCATTATCAATCACCAATAATTTCGGTGCAATACCATACCAGTAATTGCAACCTAGTCCTATCGCTGTGTGCTTTACAATGTAATGCTAGCTTTGTCTCGCGTCGTTTGCTATTTCAAAACTCAAAATTCCGTTTGAAGTGACAACGAGATTGGCACTATGGTTCGCGCTATGACGTAATAGTCCCTTTGATCACGTGGTACGCCAGCGTGGGGTCACGGGGTCCTTGACGCAACAGACATCAACAGCTAGTTGAATAGTTAGCTGCACAGACAGCTTTGGGTTTAAATTATTCTTTATGCATATTGGCACATGCATTGAACACTATGAACAGGTTATGTGTTTAAACTTTGTTAAAATCTTGCACAATTGCGTGTTAATATTACGCATGTATCCCTGTATTTCCCTATGTTGTTAATATTAAACATGTATCGCTGTATCTCCCTATGTTGTTGATATTAAACATGTATCCCTTTATCTCTCATATGTTGGCAATACATGTGATATGTAACGTTTGACATACAAGCCACTTGACATATGTCGTTTCATATCCCATATCAGACGGGGACTTGGAGTAAGCTTCGTGGCAATGACGTGTGTTCTTTTGATGGACATGGTCTTATGGCCCTCCTATGAAACCCCTAATCACAATATATCACCGGGAAAACCAGAAGCAGGTGCCCCTGTGACTTATGTGAGTGCCTGTTACCCGCTGTTGGCTTCAAAGGGACAGGGGACGCTGCCTGGCCTTGTTATGACCCTT
This sequence comes from Mya arenaria, assembly GCF_026914265.1. Lineage (NCBI taxonomy): Eukaryota > Metazoa > Mollusca > Bivalvia > Myida > Myidae > Mya > Mya arenaria. The sequence goes on along the minus strand of NC_069132.1, from coordinate 52,981,508 downwards.
CATGTTTGTGTGTTTGCAGAAATGACCCAATGCCAGTTTGTCTAACTCAGTGAGATCATTAGTCGAAAAATCATAAATGCTACTTTCGATCATATTCCTTGGTTTAATGGGTCTGCTGACTGTCTGTTCATTCCTGTCTACAGATCATGCCAAATGTTAAGCACCGATTTCTGATTGTGTTTTGTTGAAGCGTTTCTGTTGAATAGATGTGGATGGTGAGTTGCGAACCCGTGGATGTATTTATCCAAAGGGCTTTGAATGTAGTTATGTATGAAATATATTTTTTAATAAAACATCTTTGAGTTAGGAGTTTTGTCGTCATGTATGCGAAAAAATACTGTATTTTTCCGCATGACATTTTGAACAATGCCTCATGCATATCCGCATCAAATTTGCACGTCTTGAAACCACCTGTAAGAGGCTGGACGCCGTCCGATTTAATTTGAAATTATCGGCATAATGGTTGTCTAACAAGCATCATTTTACACACGCCAATATTTCACGTGAGCTTATCTTATCTCCGGTCCATGATTGGTCATCAGGAAAAGCCAGGATAGCTTATCAGTAGAGATTAGGCACGGTAATTTATTGGAGGCAAACAGACCATTCAAAGTTATGCTTCTGCAAAAGCTCTCTTTATCAAACCATTACCTTATTGCCTGATAATTGTAATTGCCTCATTATTACGTGATGGATATGGGCGATTTGGTTTGATATATTCATTAGATATTCATCTTTGAGTTTCAATGTGTATAAAGTGTAATTCATTTGAAAGTTATCTCAAGTTCACCATGAGGTTTAATCGGCGGTAGACCTTTTGCAACCTTTAAACTCTTGACACTTCTGAGACCGCAACAAAATCTCACAACTGTTTTGCATTTTAACTAACATTTTCATTTTATGACCTACAGTAAAAAGAAATTAATGCATCGCAGCCAACGATATTTCCTGTATCAGTTTGATTTTGAATGTTTCCATCAGTTTAATATCTTTCATTTGTGCCTTTTGAAGGTGTACTTGATCGCTTTCACCTCGTTTTGCCTCTAACTTGAATCATCTTTGTAATCATGTGATCTCAGAAACGTCTGTGTTTGCTTGACCCCGACAGGCTAATAAGTATTCGCTTAGATGTTGTGCTTTCCAAATTGCTTTTCAAACTGTCCATCAAGAGTAAGAATATTTTTTTTGAGGAATAATATAATAATAAGATATAGGAGTCGTTTCGTCAAGAATCTAAGAAACAATTTTGTACATAAGAATGATAAAGAAACTTTTGATAACTGCGGTTGAAAATTACGATACGAAATCGCTTCCATGATTATTGATGAAAGGGCCCCATGGAGTTTATCATATCCGTAAGAATAGTTACATCGATTGAATACAGTTGTATTTCGCCCCGTTCATGGTATTAGTTCTAGTTTGTTGTCTTGTGTGCTTCTATTGTGTTTGTCCATTGAATGTGCCCTTTAAGGAACTCGTTCATGTTTTAAAGGACCAGACGTTGAAATAAGTAGTTTCGTGTGAAATGTAAAAAAAAATCTTGATTCAAAAATATCTATGTCAACAAAAGTTCGAATGAGAGCTGTATTGTTAATATGTATTAAAAAAGGTAACAAAAAATGCTCTGGCCCCACTATCCTGAAAGTACTTTGATCAAATCTAAATCTTATTCTAAACACAATTTACTACAAAGCATCAAGAGCATCATCGCGGCAAGATTTTGAATCATACTATGCTTTTATGTTGTAAATTTGACATGAGTATTTTTTGAGATATTGGGGCCCGTCAGAGTTTTTCAAAACTCAATTATTAAAGGCCTGGATTGACACTGTTGTTGAGTGTTCGTTCATAAAAATAAGTAAGTAATAAAATAAAAATAGAGCACGGCTGCTAGCACAAAATCCGTGAGTCTCTGTAATAAAAGTGTATCATTAAAATAAGAACGTATTTATTTCACGAATCTTGCTCCAGAAAACTTGAGTGGTTTTCATAAATATAATGTTTGGTCTTTAACTAATGATATCATTCAAAAATATTTTTACGCTAAATTAGACAGGTAGTACACACAACTAATTTCACTTCATAGCTTACGGTAGTTTATGCTTGAAATCTGGGATCAAGACAAGGGACAACTCTCGGTCATTAGTTTTTATGCATAATTGATGGTCATAACAAGAGTTAAGAGGATGTATTTCATCTGATGTGACCGTAACTGCGGATGACACATACAGGTTATGTGACTTAATAAATGATGCTTCATTACATCTTTAGCTGGACCAAGATTTCGAACGCTAGATAAACAAATAGTGGACATGTCCCTAGGTGATTTCTTGTTTAATACCTGAGTGTAACATGCTAAACATATGTATCGTTGGATTCATAAGCAAACGGTTATACCAAACTGATCTAACCTCTTCGCTGTTACAATATAGTCTGATTATAATGTCAAACAATTAAAAAACACCAAGTAGGGGCTGAAAGCAAGTATGTCTATTATCAACGAGTGTGTAAAGTATATTAACAGAAATATATTATGAATACAAGGGAGAAAAAATAATTGTTTACAAGAAATAATCTTGATAAAATGGTTTTCCAAATTTCGATTATAAATTGAGTACTTATGGTTCCTTGTAGTAACTAAAAGTATGCTTTTGCCTGCATAGTGACTTTATTCCGCAAGTATAATTAAAGTACAAGAAAAGGAACCACATCTTTTTTCTTATGTATGAGTAATTGTAAATTAACTGAGGTGAATTATTCACTGCTGGATATGATGTCAAAGGTTTTGATAACAATTAGTTTTATTATTCAAACAAATAATGGTGTGCTATGGTAATAGTCTTATATTTATTGATTTCAACCAAGGACTTTTGTGGCCTTGACTTTTTCTTTTGTCTATAATACTAATTTATAGGATATTTATGTCGTCCATTGTCAGTAGGTAAGGGTTACATATATGTAACTATATCTCTTTATTAACCATGCCAGTATACATAACTGCAACACACTACATTGCGTATGCATTGTAACTACTTTCGATACTAATAGTTTGCTATGAATACCTGTGCTGATATTTTTACTTTAGTGTCAAAATAATGTATATTTGTTCTTTATATACTTAAAAACTGACTCTGTCAAACAAAAGGGAACAGCAGGGCGTTGTGAAAATGCAACAAAGTGCTGGGAAAGGGCAGCAGGGTACACTGCCCTGCTATTTAGGCCTAGCTGAAGGCAGTGAAGTAATTTAGTTATTCCATAATCACATTGTGCTTGGTGTGATATATATTCAGTTTTTATGCATATTGTATAGAAACTCCATACTTTGTAAAATTTGATCTCACATGTTTTCCCATATTTATAAATCATCACCAGGCTGATAGAAAGAGAGAGAAAAGGTAAATGATACTTATGGCTATGTTATATGTTTTATCGTAACTTTACCAATAGTGACGTTGCGTGTATTGCATGTTTCAAAAGTTATATAATGTAATATACTTACAAAGGGTTTACGCTCAAGGGTAATGGAAGGGTGCTGCATCCTGTCCTTTTTTGTAGCACCCCTCTGCCCTCATAGAGACCAGACTGTAGCAACCCTCTGCCCTCATAGAGACCAGACTGTACATCCTTATGCCCTCATAGAGACCAGACTGTACATCCTTCTGCCCTCATAGAGACCAGACTGTAGCACCCCTCTGCCCTCATAGAGACCAGACTGTACATCCTTCTGCCCTCATAGAGACCAGACTGTAGCACCCCTCTGGCCTCATAGAGACCAGATTGTACATCCTTCTGCCCTCATAGAGACCAGACTGTACATCCTTCTGCCCTCATAGAGACCAGACTGTACATCCTTCTGCCCTCATGGATATCAGCATGTTTACCTCCCTACCTTCATAGAATAAAATGCTTAAGATAATCAAAAACATTTTTTTTGTATTGACTAAAGCTTTAAATACTATTACCAATTCATACAATTATTGACGTATTTGGCAGTTGAAACCTTCTTTTACTTCAGTAAAGCACGATTCCTACTGACTAGTTTTGTGAAATTCAAAATGTTCAAATTCTTCACTGCTAGACAAATTGTATCATTTTCTCCCTTAGCACCTTATTCTGTTTTCTGCAGAACCACGTCCTTTGGAAAACCTTGCTTAAACCTTACATACATGTACATTTCCTATCAGTTAGTGTATTGGTAAGTAATACGTTTATCTCAATGTTTGATTGACCATTTAACCTTGTCTAATTCCAGAAAATCCTACAATCATTCCAGTGTCAAGATATTACATAGTAGATATGGTATTTCTTCGGTTTTCACGCAACTTCACCTGTGTTCAGCCGTACATACATACTCCATACATACTCCATCTTAATTGGAATCTGGTTTGACCGATGTATTATTAGGCTGATCGAATGTTTCACTCAGATCAATTTAATGTTCCCCGCAGGCTGATAGACGTAGAGAAAATTACATAAGAAACCTGGAAATTATGATCGAGAAAATTATTTTGACCTACAGCATGCAAAACCATGGAAACGTAGGAAATGTTATGCATTTAGACACAACCATCAGTTCCCCAATATATTTCACTCATTCGGAATACCTCGGACATTTTCGATCGAAAACAACTCCGGATGTTTGTCGGTACATCAGTAGAAGTATTTCGTATTTTTTTAATTAATGTATCAATAAATAATTGAAGTGTGAACGTGTATTTTGTACAACTAAGATTGAATTGATTGCCAGTGAAGTAAATTTATACATAATTAACTCAGATTTCCATGAGTAAAGTCATTGAGTTTAACTGCTAAATTGAAATTACTACGTAATCTTCTTGCTGCGTTGTTAAATGTCAATATTTCTGACATTGTAAACCGTCCATATACATTCGAGGATGTTCAGTTCGATGGAAAATGGCCGAGATGTTCCGAATGAAATAACACAGTCATGCACATGGATTTTTTTCTACCAACTATTACTAGAAAGCCTTGACCACAAAAGTGTCACTAGACAAAAGATAATATTCATCAAATCAACGATGCATGTTTCAAATGTTTAACAAATTGTTTTCTCCATTTGGTACCGGGGCATACGTTTGAACGGAATAAAAGATGCATAAATACATCAAACGCATATTAAACACTACTCAAAAGATAATTTTTGATTTATTGTAAAACGAAGCTTTATCCATCGTATCTTTGGGCAAATTTTGGCCACAGATCATATCTTAATTTCAAATTATTGTGATGACACGCGCTGATAAGTGTATGGGCGCACGCGCGCGCATGCGCTAAATGAGTGCATCACTTTCATTTGAATCGTAGACGCAAAATAAAATATAATTGATTGATTTTTACATTTTCATGGCATTTATATCTTTTTAAAAACAATGAAATGAGATACTTTGTCATTTCTAAAAATATAGTCGGTTTTAGGTTTTAATGTGATTTTAGGAAATTAGTCACTGCAGTATTTCTGTAAACGCGCGAAAAAGCAATCAAATTGCATGGACGTTGGTTAAAAGGATGCAAATCGAGGCGTGACAAGTCAAAAGGGATCTAAATAACATTAGATAAAGCAGCCGATAGGTCCTTTTCACTTTCACCGTCTAAGAAATGAGGAGAAGTGCTGTCAAGTGTCATAACATTCCTTGGTGCTGTGTCCGTGGAGAGACTCGCTGTTACAAGTTGTCCCCTCTCTGGGCAAGCGACTGTTGACCGCTGAAAGCAATGTGCCTTACCAAAACTTTCGAAATGGCTATAGCTTGGTCTCAGACTTTTTATTGAAGCTGCTACTTAAGTATACACGGCTTTTTTTCCAACTGTTTAATAGTCGTTGTTCGGCTGTATTCACAATAAATTGTACCAAAAAGAAAGTATTTTCCCGATTTGAATGTGTAAATACAAAACAACCACTAAACTAAGTCAAACATGACAGAAATAGATTTTTGCTCGCAGTTATTTGATAAGAAGTAGTTAAATATTACTATAATCTATTTATTTCAGAGTTTATTCCAAAAGGTCATCATCCCAAAATAGCCAAAAGCAGAACAAGAACTGGTTGGAACATTATGAAATATAATAATATATGTATCTAAACAAATGTTACCTATGTTCATCATCATATTATTTAATCCTTGATGTGTACACAAACATGCAATTGTACAAGAACTTACCTGTCAGACAATACAAATAAACGAAATATTGATCATGTAATAACTTTACAACAAAAGACATTAATACACATAATACTAAATGCATTTAATGCAAAAAAAAAATCCTAAGATGCAGTTATTCATCTGATTGTACATTTCAATATAAACAAATGATATGTCATAGTTGAAAAGCAGTTGTAGTTAATTAAGTCGTAAAAAGAAAAAAATATATTACAACCGGAAGCCAATATTGTGTAGCAGAAAATTCAAACTTGACACAATATAGATTGATCATTAAAGTCAAATAAGTTAAACATAATAATGTATTAAAATAAATATATGACAACCGGAAACGAATATTGTGTAGAAGAAAAATCAGACGTTAAAGGGGCATAATGAAGTTTCATCAGTCACGTCAAATGAGTTAAACATAACAATGCAATAGAAACATTTTTTGTTTGCAGCAACCTTACTGCGCCCCTTTAAAATATTTAGGATAATGAGCCAAGCTACGGCGGGCTCTGTCATTTCGCTGTAATCATGCGGAACCGAAGGTGCAACTAATGCGTGATGAATGAGCGTGCTTTACCGCATTCGGCAAGAAATAATTACAATTTCATATTCAAAGAGATGCCAGACCAGCACTCGGGTTATATAATTGAACAGATGCTCGGCCGTCTCGGGGAATGGGTTCGGTTCTCAGTAGGGTCCATAAGGGGATTGACAGTTTATGCCTCATTTTGTGTGTGTAATTAATTACTCAGAAGTATTTATATTAAAATTATTGCAGACATAAACATGGTCCCTTTTCATGTATCGTTTAATAGTGAATTATGGCCGACGCAATGAGAACGCTCGGTTTTGAAAAAGTTTAAGTGTATTAAAGTGAGCCTTATACTAGATTATTAGAGTTAAAGTAATCGTCCAAGAGTGAATGAAAGTAATAAATAAATGTTCAACTGATGTAAACATTTAGTATATTTTTAACTAGATAGGAATATTGTCATTTACTTTGGGTATGATAAGAGTTATGCTTTTAGATGTTATATGATAATCAGATCTTATATAAAGTGGTGACATATAATTTCAAGATACAAGATTCAACTTATGTATAAGTAACTTGAACACAAGGTGTTCCTCATTGCATGATATATATAATTCATTCAATTAAACATATATACATCGATAACATGATAAGTTGGAAATGTCAGACATGAGAAAAGAACTGATAATATAAATAATCAATATTTAAACATAAATCTTTGCATTAGATACTTTTACATAACACGTACATTTCACTTACACCTCACAGTGAGGATGGACTAACAACTTATTAATACATATTTATATCAAAATTTTAATAGTGATACACGTATTATCACGGACGTTACGGACAAACGTCCGTGACACCGGACAAAGGTCCGTGGTATTATCGTGTGAATAATGAAAAGGCTATTGTATCACAGCGGCAGTGTTATTTCGAGTCGGTCAATAAATCACTTATTGTTAAGCAATATTGCACGGTGTATATAGGCTAACTTGATGTAACATTGCGGTGAACATTACGTTATGTTACCCACGGCGCAATATTACGCAATTGACCCACTGCCCTATAGTGCACTGTATTGAACCATCACAATGGTGTTTGGAGTATGAATTTATTTATGTGCTTTTGTTCAGCCTAAATTACTTAATTCTTTTCCGATAATAAACAAAATATTAGAGTACGAGAGAAACGCAATTAGTGTCCATTGTTTAAAGATGCACTCGTACTCCCAAATAAGATTTACCACAATTAATACATGTGTTAAAATACTAGTATACCTAAAATGATGACTACATGTCGAAAGCAATGGTTCCTTTGAAGGATACCGAGTTAAATTTGAAAGAAAGATGCAGAAAACACGGTATTTCTACCTTATGAGCCGATAGTAGAGCACTGTAAATATTTTAGCACTCACCAATCATTTAATATGTTTGCGGTTTCAGCTATAAAAAAAAACCCGGTTACAATCTTGTTATCAGTTATTATAATATTTTCCATAAATGAATTATTTATTTAGTAGTTAAAGATTTATCACTCAAAATGTTTGTTTGTTATACATGACGTGTATGTATTGATTTTGAATAAGAGTGTCACTTTAATCAGACAATCAACAACGTTGTTAACTTGAACAAAGTTCTGAACAATCGACCCACTATATTGTAAATACCAAAAAGTTGGCATAGAATTTGATTTCAGACTTTTCAGAAGGTATCAGCTCGTTTAATTTAAAACTTCTTTTCACTGTAACTTTTGTTCCTGAATTTTACACTTCAAACCGTATTTTATATGGATAACTTGAATCAGCATCGCCCGAAGGAGATTATGCAGCTAGAATTAACTACGTATCGGGAGTTGATATGCGAGCTATTTAGGTTAATAATTTAACTTGTCACTTAACTAATTACGTTACGTAATGTTTGATTACAGTGTAACCTACGTTACATAATTTTATCATCGAGTGTTACGTACAATTTGATAGTATTAAGAGTCCGTTTTCATGATTAAATTATGAACATCACGAATTGTTGATATTATTCCAATCTTGCCGCGTTTTCTAATTCTAGCATATTTATTTTTTTGTATTTTAAATCATGTTTACGCCAGGCCGTTTTAAGGGCTGTTATATTAAGTTATAAATACAACTACTTTTGATTACATGGTGCAAAAAGAAACTATTATGTAAGTCAATATTTTCTCCAGATATTTATGTCTTGTATTTAAAATCATGTTTATGGGCTGTAACCTTTATTTAGTTAAAAATGCCATTATATTTAATTACATTGTGCAATATTTAACAATTATGAAAGTCAATACTCTTTCCAGATTGCATTAATATTTAACCAGATATTTAACAATTGCTTTGTTAATTCAGTGCCCAATGTCCTTATATAATATTAAGGTATCCGATGTTACATGTTTAAGGTTTAGCTTGTTGTTGTAACGAGCCATTACAAACACCATTAATGTTCATACCTTGTGAAACCTTATCATTTTGGTATCATTTCAAATAGCACTTCTTTTTATTACAAATATATAATAAACATATTTACACAAGAGAACATACATTGTAAGGTAATATTAGAATCTCCTTTTACATTATCTTTCTATACTCATAGAATTTCCTAATATATCAACAGAATATGAGGTCACCAAACATCCAAAATATTCGGAGTACCGCGGCCATTTTCCCTTGAAAACAACCTCGGATGCACATGGATGGTTTACAATGTCATAAATCCTTCCATTGAACTACGCTGCATGTAGATCGCATAGTGATTTCAATATAGCAATTAAACCTGGGGGCTTGACTCTTAGGAATCTTATTTATTTATGTATTAAAAACACCTATCGGCAATAAATTTGAACTTAGTCATACAAAATACACGTTAAACACTACAATTAATTCATAACATTTTTTTTTAAATTTTACGAACTTCTTCTATTGATGTACCGGCATACATCCGAGGTTGTTTTCGATGGAAAATGACCAATGTGTTCCGAATGGCATCCTAAATTAAAATAGTTGTGCCTCTGATACCTTTATAAAATACCTGCCTTTTATCGCCACAAATCCGTAAATGAAATTGTATTATGCAATTTTCTAAATGCCATTGAAAGTATGGACGAGAAACATTTGGTCAAAAGTTCACCTCATTTGTTATGTAAGATTTTGTAAAGTTTTCTTGCTGTCTCATCGATTAGGTTGTGTAATGGTGGCGCAACTATTAGCTAAGCTCGGTCGCGACCTCTTGGTCATCTTCATAATACCATTTGCCTTTATTGAAATGTTACGTATTTTAAGCAGAATTCTAAACAAAGAAAACAAAGGCATCCCGTAATCTCTGAGCTATTAATCTTATTAAAGTAACAAGAAAAGTCATTTTAATAATAGTTATGATATTAAACATAATGTTTTCATTTTACCCGTTTAACCTTTTTTGATAATTTGTAGAGATATCATTCTAAATTGTTTGAAACCTAATTTCCTTTGTTGATATTTGATCATACACGGAGTAGCGCCTTTTGCGTATAACAATACATGAATATTTCCACGAATGAAATATAATGATTTGTGATAATTGGCAAGTATTGGTGTAAATTAATGAAAACACAAACAGTTTAATGTCGTTATTTCTTTAATTTCAAGTTTACAAAATTAACAAGAATACAAATAGATTTCTTAAAAGCTCTACTGGATTTAACATATATTACTACTTTCATCTTAAAAACGCATAAATTGATAGCATGCATACAGAACATAAACATAGACATGTAAACACACAAACACATTCAAAACGCACTGATATAGCACAGATTTGCAGTCGCACATAATCAAGCACTGACTCTCAAAACACGCACATAATTAAGCACAGATTTACATATTTAAGCACTGATTTTACAAACGCATATTTTAAGCACAAAATGTGAGATTCCCTGAAATATCAAAAGTTTTCAAAACAACAACACTTCTCCCTCATCAATATTTGAATGGACTCGCTCAGATTTACGATATATTTTGTTGTAATTTTTGAACAATAACAGCAACTGACATGTATCATTTGAATACAATTTTGTAAATCCAAACTTAAAGTAGTTATCTTTTTTAAATAGCGTTACTTACACTTTCCAACATATCAGAAAATATTCTATAAAACTGTATCATTTTAATTATTACAGCATAGCAAGCATTCTGTTCACATTTCAAACGAACATATCAAATTCGATGCTGACCCCGTAAAAGAGTTCCGTTTAAAGGCCAAATCACACCAACATTTAAACGAATTCAAGTAAATGTTAGCATTCACAACACTAAGGTAGATGGATATATATGGAGTGTCCTGAGGAATTGTTACCTGAGAAATAACAATACCAAGTGATTCAAAATACGTATATAGTACTGCATAACACATATCTGTTGTTCATAAGTAAGTTAATGAAAGTTTCATTTCAAAATTATACAAAGATAGTAAAAAATCACTAAAATAATAAAATCCTGTATATTCAAAATTGCATTTTTGTTTTAAATGTTTAAGAAATAAAACGTTAGTCTAACAGATATATACTATCTACTGTACAACATACAAATGCACCAAGATAGGCCCTACATGAGGTTTTATCGGTCATATAGTACCCGGACGGGCCTCGCAAATAGTTCCAAAAATATTTATCCCAAATTGAGAAAGAAATATGTTTAGAATCAGTTACAAGTCGGTCGCAGGAATTTTACATATACTATTAGCTTCATAAATAATAAACACAATTTACAAGACAAACAATAAATTGATCTAACTTGTAACTTTAAAGGGAAAAAAGAAGTTTGTTAGCACGAATGAGGTATTTGTACATTTTAAATATTTTGTAAAATAATGATATTTACATATGTTAAAATTTACAGACAGCACACACATATATAAAACTATTTGTAAGTAAATCCACTGAACACACTTAAACAACAGATATAAAACATATTCCTGAGAAAGCACATTTAAATATCGTCCAGATCCAAAGCACTGAGGTAATTGTGAGTTTCATACCAAAGCAAACAAACTTAGGAACAAAAATCTCATATTCGGTTGTACAGCATGTAATGAAGTTTAGCAGTTTCGTTCTTTAAAATGGTCACTTGTGCTCTGAGTTTGAGGTTCTCTTGTTCCAAGAAAGCTGCTCTCATTGCTATCTCTTCCTCCTTATGCCGACGACTGTCCCGAGATCTTTTAGCTGCTTCATTGTTTTTTCTCCTCCTTTCCCAATACGATTCATCTTTGTTTTCATCCGGCACATGTTTAAGTTTTTTGCCTTCACCATCGCTGTTATCGTTTATGGAACTTACACTAGCTCGACTTTCTGCTCGGCGTTTCCTCTGCAAAAGATGAGATGTTAATGGAGTCACTGGGAATGCCGGGAACGCCGACGAACTGTCATATAGGGACGAAAGTCCCATCCCCATCGGCATTTGTGAATGGGATGCTGCGAGAAGTGATGATTGAGACGAAAACATTGATGCCATGGATTCCATAGCATACGAACTAAATGGTCTACTTATCGGCGTCGATGGCGACGATGGAAGAGAGTCTTGTTTTTCACCGTCGGCAACTGAACAAGGGGAGTCCCGAAGACTCGATGGCACTGGACCTAGAACTGCTTTTATGGCTGACGTTGGTGCCGACGACGAGTCACTTTCATTGTCGTCGGCGCCGGAGGTGTGTCTTAGGGGAGTTCTAGGCGAGGGTGGGGACTCAGGTGCATAGTTGAGACTGAATGAGTCCTTGTCGGACTTGGTGCTGCCCAGGGAGGATTTAGCAGAGAGGTCTAGCGCTGCTTCCGTCATCTTCTTGGCTGGAATAAATTATGTTAAATGTAAACACATTTCATATTTAAATGGTTGTGCGTTTATAAGTGCCCTTTGAAACATTTAAAGAGTGTTTAAAATAGTTAAGAAGATAAGAAGTGAATAATCTTAAAACAATAGAAACTTAACACGTATTACACTTCAATTAATTATAAAATTCTTTAAACTTTTTAAATTCAAATAAATTTATTAATATTTATATATAAATATCAAGCAAGCAATATATTACATACCCTTTTCATGAAACTATTTTCTATATTTCAAAACTAAAATCCTGTTAGATAAATACTTAAGAGTCCATCAATATATCCAATCTTCCGTGTACATCTGTAAGATGTTGTAAAATGTGGTTACTCTAACGAGAGAGTGAGCTAACGTACACTATGATCCACCCACTGGTCAAGCTTAACTGTACTGGTCAACCAATGACCACTGCTTATATGATTTCTCGTTACGGTGAACTTTGGATGACCCGCTTGCACAATGTCTGCATAAAGCGGTGCGCTCATGACGCGGTTTAGACATGGTAGTATGGGGAAAATATTTCAATTTCTCCACTTTCGATTCTGTTTCTATATCTATCAACAGCTCATTGAGTGAAGTTGCGTAATCTTTGATATTGGACTTGATATAAAAATCGGCGGAAATTATCGCGAAATCTTAGTTCGTTTCACGCAAGCGCTTCGTACTTTTTTGCACGCTACTCAACACGCAGTATTGGCAAAATGTTAACTCAATGTTGAAGGAGAGATCCGGGTCGAATTGACCGTCGGGGATATTTTAGTGTATTCGCGATATGATCTGAATGTTTAGACAGGAATAGGGGAAAGATGGGCATCTTTGATGAACTTGTAAGTTAGCGATTGTGGCAACAAGACACCTATCATTACGGGTGCTTGTCTGCTCTCATCATAATATACGTCAATCTGCACGCTTTTGAAATTCCGTATCAAGTTGCAGCCACTGATGCCAAGATAGGGGCCTTTAGAGCTGTTCATGATAATCATATCTTAAAATGAAATTTATGTGACTCAACCATGTGAATCCGAAAAGTTTAAAAAAATATTTAAATTGAAGATAGAAAAAAAAAACATTGCAAAAGTGTTCATAATAATCAGAACTTAGATTTAAAGAATAGTCAGCTTTAGATACTATTCCTGGTTATTTGATTATAATCAAAATCGAAGCAAATGTTGAAGAAACAAAATTAAGGATCCTTATAATCAGAATTGAGGTTGAAATACACGTCAATTTAAACTCAAATCATTAGAGTCTTTAATAAGGGAACTCGGGACTGGCGTATTTAAATAGTTTTGTGATAGATCTTTAAACGAAACAGCGACCATGATTATTTTAGGACCACTTGAGCTTTGTATATGCCTCATGTGAGCGTTATAAGTTTTCAAGATTAATATTGTCCATGTTCTCAGAAACCGACTTTATTAAGCACATTAACTATCCCCCTATATGCCAATATTTAAACATGTATTCATTAAATAAATCCATCATTAGCTACATTTACGGAACATTATTTGAGCAGGTTTTGAATTTTTGCGCAACGGGCTTTGAATAAACAGAAGCCCGTATTGACTTTGTCTAGAGTCCCGGGTTAGCGCCAGGGCGACAAAATATACTAGAGTTTGCCGTCAATATCTGGAACAAAAACGAACATTTAGCTTCGGTTAGAGGAGGCGACATTATCTAAATCCCAGTCCTCCACGTAACATTACGCCTCGGATATAAATGGCCATCTTTTGCAAACAGTCTGTTTGAACATTAAGGTCAACCTTGGTCAGTTGGCGAATTGAGCCAAAGATAAATAAACTAAGCAAACATATATGAAGTAATGTTGGCAGACGGTAACAACTTTCCCCTCGGAGTTGCGCAATCGTGAAGCGAGCGGTTTACTCACCTGAATGTCGCTATGGCAGAAAATGTTAATAGACTTAATATGAGTTGTGTTCAAAAAGAAGGTCAACTGAATTTACAACGCATAAAAGGTCGTAAAGAAATTATCCCGCGTACGCATATTGGAATGAACAAGTGTATTTGTAAGTCGTCTACTTATTCACGGTAAATTATGAAATAAAATTAACAATATAAAGACACTTTTATACACTTTTACTGATCAAATAAAAATAAAATAAAAACAGATGTTAATGAATTAATCAACTATATTAAACAGTGAAAGATAAAGAAGTAAATGCCTTTTCAACTATTGTAATTCGTCTCCTGGATGACGCAAGTTGTTGTATTTAACGTGAGATTTGCATTTATGGATGATGCTTTTATGTGGAAAAAGGTGTTGTTGCGAAATATTCATGAAATGTCGAAGGTAAAAGCCAACGTTTTATTAAATGTCACTTAAATCTCAATTTAGCATGCATTTTGCCGCTCGAAAATTGAGCTTTGATTACAACCATTGCCTCTTTCAAGCGTCTCTTACATGCCTTACAAAATAATTTCCTCAGATCTTGGACAAAACATGAAATTAAAAATATCATTTCGGTTAGATTACACCTGAAAATCAAACGGACCATTCTTTGCATAATCAAACTTTCAAAAAATATCACAGTCACAAAATCCAGCGAACCCAGGTATGACCTGACCCTCTATGACCTTCGGGTTTTATGCAAATTGCAACAGGGTTGCGCTGGTGGTTTGGGGGACCGTTATCTCTTACCTGTAATTGTAGGGCAATACACGGGCTTTTGTCTGGGTGGCTGGGCTTTTGTTTGGGCTGTCTTGACCTCGGTATCGCCGAGTTCAAAGACGCGGTCACCGTACCACTGAAGTCATCCTCCTTTTGGTAAAAAATACGGTCCTGATGTGTTTGTATTATTCGTTTCATTTTAATATTGTCATAATTTTGAATGACTTTTTCATGACACTGACCGTCGGTTCCGGATGTATTGTATTTAATAGATTTACGAAAGCCATTCGTCAGTCATTTCATATCCTTTTTTAATTTCTGTGTTTAAAATAGTACATGACAATTATTATATAACGGTTTGAGACGGGAAAACCTGCTTTTAAGAGACAATATAATTATTACACTTGTTTTCGAATATTTATGTATTATTATGTTTTACTCATTTGTCTTAAGTAATCAAAAAACAAAAACCATATGATACGTGTACTGATAAAGAAAAAATAGCGATATTTGACGTGGAAATTTGTAGCCACGTAGATATAAAACGAAAACCCTTATTATAATGAAAATAATTATTAACTGAAATTTTTTATTTGCCCTTTGTGTTTTGATAATTAACGCCAAATGAGTGAAGCCGCGATAAAAATGCATACAAATTCTTTATTTGGCATATTTCAAACTGTAAACATATCTTGTGCAATAACAAGCGGATAAGGGGGGGGGGGGGGTATCCTGGATCCGCCCCTGTAAGTGACATATATACATCCTTCTTTGGAAAAAATGAAACCTGCATTTCAAAGGGTACATGCCATTTTATTGCCAGTTAATGAAGCTCTTGACGTCACTAATGGCAGTGGTGACTACCTTCTACCATTCTTAGTGTACGTCGATGAATTCGGAATTAATTTACTTTTCACATTCGCTTATAGTTATAAGATGTTAGATTGTGAAAATATTTGGGTATTATTAGAAATGATAAATATGATAACACTTTAACATAACATTATATCATTCATTGATAAATTCTGACCGAGATTACAACTACACATTGTGTTGGACATATCACATATTTGAATACATCATATATACAATATTATGTCCGCCCATATTTTTTTTTAGTTGCATATTTTGTATGTATTGAAATGTTTAAAGGAACTAGCTCATGTTTTTGCACCTAAATTATTGCGTCTTAGTATAAGAATATATATCATTAACATAGTTAACATTGGTTGTCCGGTTAGCGCAGTGGTTAGCGCACTCTCTTCTCACCAATTTGACACGGATTCGATTCCCGGCCTGTGCGCATGCGTTCGGTTAGTGGTCACCAAGCCGGACAAGCGGGTTTTCTGCGGGAACTCCTCATCATACAAGACCAAACTCTCGCGCAACATCGTGCCAACGAGAGTTACTTAGTATAAAATAGTATAACTTTCTTCACAATCGTTGTAAAATATATAATGTTTAAACTAACAGTGAAAATGACACACGTCATTATCATAGAATTTGGAAAAATAATGAAGTAAAATAATAGTTTTTGATGAATCACATAGCTTAACCAATAGAGATTTCTATTTGAAAGGCTAATATTAGCTATATTTAACATTATTTAACATAGGTTACCTATGAACGAATTACTAAACACAAATACATGGGATATAAATTACATAGATTTCTCATTACATAGATTAGTCATGTTCACATACGAGTTTACTAGTAATAGCCACACTTACAAGTAATTTACAGGCCCACGCAACTGACCCTCGGGCCAGCTTGTCTTTTGCCAGGCGTTAACCGCGTATTATGTCAAAAGGCTTGTAGTTGACAAAACATTACACTGTGGCCACATGCTTTTACTGTGTTCTCTTTGTTAATTAATGTAATGCTCGTGTATAGCCGGGTTATACTGACCTATGATCTAAATGCGTGACAATACGGCTGGGCAACGGAACTTACCACTAGCGGATTCAGTGGGGAGGGGGCGCGTGCCCCCTTAAATCGTCCCTTTTTATAAAAAAATATATTATAAGAGTCATAGAATACGCCCAAAATGCACCCTTTCGGACTAAAGATTGTTAAACTTTTCATGAGGGACCCCCCCCCCCCCCCCGCCCTGCCAACACTATTAACTAAATAAATTTCAACGGTTCTGATGGAGGGGCGCAAGATAAAACTTGCGTACAATTAATAATTATCTAATTAGTTGGTTTAACTAATCATGATTCATTTCATTATAACGATCATACATAAGACATGGTTATGCTAATAAGTACAATATGACTAGAGAAAACAACATGAAAACAAACAAGGTGCACATAAAAACTGCGATTTAAGCAATCCATTTCCTTAGTCTCTGTTCTGCATATCATCAAAGAACATTTAAATACGGTGTTTTATAATCATATTGTGAGTTTTGGTCTCGTTTTGGCGTGTCCATTGTAAATATGTTCGATATTCTCATTAATTGTTTACACATTTGTAAATTGAACTAACGCATTTAAATGATAATAATTTACATCCACTTACCAAGTTTGATTGAATTTTGAAGACAATGTTCTTTGGCAACACTGACAGTGCTTTGTTAGAACTGTTTGTGAAAGCCGACAGTGATTGATGTCAGTGGTGTAGCTTGGCTGAAATGCAGTTGAAACCGAGTTCTAAGGTTGTCCGGGGCGCTCACGACCCCACGCACAGATTTTTTTTTTCATTTTTCAGCTTGATAGTCGGAGGTGCGTTTTGGGGTTTATTTTCTTCGCGGTAAATATCTTGACCAGAACATCGTTATCCTTATAGATTATATAGCGTCATGGCATTTTTTTGTTATTCGCAAAACGTGAAAGCCGCTGTCTGCATGGCCAAAAGGAATCTACAATTTTGGACGTAATTCTACGTAACGTAGTAGACAAAAATGAAAAAAAATGTAACGAAAAAAAAATGTAACAAAAAATTTGATAAATAAAAATAAATAAATGAAAATGATGTAACACAAATATGGCATGTCAAAAGGTAGTTATGGGTTGACAGAAAATGTGCTGTTTATGGATTCCATCACTCGCCCCATATATGTCCAGCGTTGGTCATTTACTGCCCGCTAACCAGGTCGCGGGCCACATTGTCCTAACAGGTATTATGCAGTTTATGGTCCTGTTTTATAACCATCATTATCAATTACGATGAACATAAGTTTGGACAAGAGCGCTTATGCGAATTGCAAAAATAAAATGCTACTAAGTGGGCGATAAAAATCAATTAATCGTCCATTACTATGACATCTTTACGAGATGAACATTAAGCCTGGTAACATAACGGCCATTACCAAGGTAAGAATATGAAATTTAGTGATTATGAGTGTTATTGTCCAAAACCTTTGCAAATATTAGGCCAAACAAAATAAAACTGATTGTTTCCGCTTGTACTCCATGAGCTCAGCCCCCCCCCCCCCCCACCCTCCTCCCCCGAAAAACCCCCAAAGGTGTGAAGGTCTGGATTTGTTCACTTTCATATTTTATTTAAAGGTAAAGTTTATTCTAAAGATCATTTCCAGGCATGAAACTGACGTCATTTAGCTTGGAATAGCCTCGTAACTGGTTTTCACACGTGTTTCTCGGGTTGGACTTTTTGATACAGAGCGGAAACACACGATACATTATAATATTATAATTCCAAAACAAGAAACTTCACAAAAGATATACCCAAAAGAAGAAACATATACCAGTAAGAAAAAAACAGTCCATCGGCAATAGAAAATACGGTCCGGCGGAAATAATTATTAGGATTTTAGCCAGGTTTTAAAATGGACAGGGTGTTGTAGAAAAGAGACTGGCTGCTTAAGGCTTAAGGCAAAAATGTGCATATTGTGTCAGACAGTGAAACAAGTTAAAATTATAAATTTTACAGAAAATGTTAGGAATTGTGCTTCATAAAAGTGATATTAGGTTTTCTACAAGTTTGTATGGATGTTTAGTCGTTCAAGTTTTAATAAAAAAAAAATCATTATTTAAAAGAAATATTTGATTATCTTAAGCATTTAACTCCATGAAGGCAGAGGATGCACATGATGGTCTCCATTAGGGCTGAAGGGCGCTACTGAAAAAGGTGCAGCACCCTTCCATTACTGCTAACCTATGGTAGGTCGGGAAACCTGAAACAAACACATTTTCTGTTAATGCCTAACTTCATAATACCATTGAGAACACCGGTGAACAGGATTTTGACACTTCGTAACAGGACATGATATTAGAAAGTCGTGTAGAAAGAGTGATCAAAGAGGGAAAGGTCAATGTAATCTTAATTATGTCACATGACAAGTTGTATGAGAAAAATAAAACTTGTCCATCCATTCTTTCCAGGAACAAGTGATGAACACTTTTCACGACGACCCCCCCCCCCCCCCTTTGCATTTAGTTGCATATAATTATTAAGATGGGAGTATCCATAACTGCGTTGTGATATTATTCAGTTCCTATATCATTTTTTTCATTTAAATAAAAAATATATACCTGTTACAGTTTTTTCGTCAGCTAGGTCGAGGATACACTTTGTCAACTTGGTTTCTTTATTTTCTTTAGATCTATTTTGTTTAAAGTGACACTCTTATTCAAAATTAATACATACAAATGTATAAAAACATCATTTTTGACTGATAAACCTTTAACTACTTACTAAATAATGCGTTTATGGAAAGTATTGATAACTGATAACAAGATTATAACCGTGTATTTTAAAGCTGAAAACGCAAAAATATTAAATGATTGGTGAGTGCTAAAAATATTTACAGTGATCTAATATCGTCTCATAAGGTACAAATACTGTGTTTTCTGCACCTTTCTTTCAAATTAAACTCGCTGTCCTTCATAAGGACCATTGTTTTTTTGACATTTGAAAACTAGTACTGGTGTCCATTTAAGAGGCCATGGGTAGTTCCTCTGATGGGGAGCAAGCCCTTAGTCTCTTTGGTGAGGGGAACACACATACATCCCTACCACTAGGCTGAAGTTAAAATGGTTCAAGTTTGCGAGCAATTCGTCTGCCCCGGTATTTCGTGACTTAAAATAAATTAAATGCTGAATGTACAACCAATTTCATTTTATCGCTGGGCACAATTACCCGATCAGACATCATTCAGTATAATATCAACCTGATTACGCAACGAACTAGTTCGACTTTTGAATAAATTTCAAAAACCTGTCCGACGGATGACCCTGGCAATTGTTAAGGGGTAAGTCGGCTCTTATCCACAAACATGTCAACAGACATAAACCTGTGAGACAAGAGTTACGTCAGTTTGGGTCGAGGTTAACTCCAGGTTATGCTCCAAGTACCCAGCCAGCTTACCTTGGTATTGCATAATATGGGTCACAGTGATTTGCGACCGTCGCTCACAGGTGACAAGTGTAGCCCAAACCCTTACCCTAACCCTAACCCTAATCTACTTGCTCCTCCTCCAGAAACCCTTAAACCCCAGCTCTTTTCAAGCTTTCACCAGAAAAAGGGACGAATCTCTACAATAAAGTTCAATATTAGGTAACCAACAATGAGTGGAAAATGAAGATCTTCAACAAGGTTTCAGTTTCTCACGCTCTTTTCGACATTTCTCTCAACTGTTGACAATCAGATTGCGCATTAATGCGCATGCGTGAAGTCATGCACGTTAACAAATTGACTAAGTAAGAGACGGTCACATTCAAAATTACGTAATGATTGTAGCTTTCGACCAACTCCGGCCAGGTCAGACTTCTTCAATTAATGGACATTTTTAGACCAAGGTGAAGAGTTCATCCAGTTTTTGAGATTTCAATACCAAACTGTCTCGTCCTTTAAATGACTGTCATTTGAGATCATCTTTGCAAATAATGGTCATCTTAGGTAATAACAGAGCCTTTCATGAAGGCATGCGGTTTTCAAGCATATAGCACACAATTGCAGATGGTCATCAAAGGATATTGATCATCAAATATGTTTGATAAAGTGGTCAACCAATTCAGTGTTAGTAAAGTTTATCTTTGTTGAGTATGTGTGCAATCTGTCGTCCCTACTTAGTATTTTTGTGTGTGTGTGAAGTTCAGAAATTAGAAAAATAAATAAAAATAAACATTTGGAAATTTGATTGTAATTCATTTCAATAATTACCCAGCTTTACAAATATAAGCATAAATATTACACATTATTTTTCGAAAACATTTGAACATAAATCCTACATTGAGGTTTATATCACAAACTGGTTTACCCTGTCTTTCATACAGTTTAAGGATTAATATTAATATTAATTGGTATAATTTTGAAATAATTTTATCAGTAGAGAAAGAAAATGAAAAGAATATCATACCAAAATGTTCCAAAAAAGCAAAATGTTGTCATTAAATGCCCGATTTTTGTTAAAATAAAAACAAAAATACAAACTGCAATTACCTTTGCCCTTCTTTTCCTTGCGTTATTTAATGATAAGGTTATTCCTTTTCCAGTTCTTATTCGACAAGCCTCTACATTAAAAACTTTTTTTAAGTTTTATATAAAACATACCTTATTAAAGATCAATAATTGAATAATAAATACTCGTAGTTTTATTATAAATGTATGTTGCATTATAAGAATTGCTGATTAGATTTGCATTATTTGCGTGTATGTGTAATGATTGATGATTATTTTGATATAATTGTTAAATCCTGTATTTAGATGATCTCTGCTTTGTCATAGTTGAAGACCACATTGTAAACAAGATACTGATTTGCCTTAATGTGTTAGCTTCATAAAGAAAAGTTATTATTATTATTATTAGTAGTAGTAGTAGTAGTAGTAGCAGTAGTAGTAGTAGTAGTAGTAGTAGTAGTAGTAGTGGTAGTGGTAGTAGTAGTAGTAGTAGTAGTAGTAGTAGTAGTAGTAGTAGTAGTAGTTGTAGTAGCGGTAGTAGTAGTAGTAGTAGTAGTAGTAGTAGTAGTAGTAGTAGTAGTAGTAGTAGTAGTAGTAGTAGTAGTAGTAGTTGTAGTAGCGGTAGTAGTAGTAGTAGTAATAGTAGTAGTAGTAGTAGTAGTAGTAGTAGTAGTAGTAGTAGTAGTAGTAGTAGTAGTAGTAGTGGTAGTGGTAGTAGTAGTAGTAGTAGTAGTAGTAGTAGTAGTAGTAGTAGTAGCAGCAGCAGCAGCAGTAGTAGTATTAGTAGTATTAGTAGTATAGGTAATCATCAGTCAATGCTCTATGAAATGATACCACCATTACACGAGGCCACCAGGCATAAAAATGAACATTGCTACCAAATGGTTGCTTAAAATGGTTGATAAAAAAACTTATTTAGTTGAAACTTTATTCATTTCACAACGATTGTGAAGAAAGTCATAATAACTTATACTAAGTCATTCTCATTTGAACGATGATGCGCGAGATTGGTCTTGTGTCTTAAGTGGGGGAGACCGGAGAACTCGGAAAAAAACAACTTGGCCGGCTCGATGACCACCAACCAACCTCATAAGCTATTTGGTACATTTGATCACGGATCTTGTTTATAGGATCGTGATTGGATATCTTATTTAAACTTAGTTAATTGATTTTGTACCATAAGTAACATCATCTCATATCATTTAGTTACCAAACACTAGAACAAAACGAAACAATAGAGTGTTGTGTGTCTGTCACTTGACGTTATGCATAACTTTTGGCTTAGTTGGTCAAAAGGGAAAATCTTGCATAACTTTTAAGTATTAATGGGTGTCAGAATAACTCGAATTAATCTTTAGGTCATTCTCGTAACGGATGTCATAATGAAAGTCAAGATGGTCACTACTTACCGTGTTTCTGCCCTCTTGGTTACACAAAATAAGCGATTATAAGTCAGGGTTATTGCTTAGTTTTCTGGTGAATTATGCGAATAAAACAAGTTAACGTCCAAACACATGGACCTTTCGAAATAAGTAGGTTTTGAATCTTAAGTGGTACTCGTATTTAAAATCAGTACATACATATGTAAAATAAACATAAATTTTGAGTGATAAACGTTTAACTCTTTACTAAATAATGTATTATTAATATTGGAAAATATTAATTACTGATGAGAAGATTGAAACCGTGTATTTGATAACTGAAAACGCACACATATTAAATGACTGCTGGGACCTAAAAAATTACAGTGATCAACTATCGTCTCATACTCTTTGCACATTTTTTTTTTAAATGAAACTCGGTGTCCTTCATTAGACCCATTATTTTCGAGATTGATTCATCCTTTTCGGTAAATCAGTAAAATAAATGTATTAATTGTAGTACACCTTATTTGGGAAAAAGGGTTATTCTTCTAAATTTTATGAATAAACACCGAACAGCAACTGGCAAATACTCAGTTGATATTTTGTTTGTATGTCCAAACCCAGATTCATGATGTTTTCTAAAGCGTTGCTAACGCTTTTCGGTGAAATCGAGCATTTGCTGTCATATTTTAATAACAACACGGCCTTAACTTCCTAACTTTTGTCACGTTCCTATGTAAAGTATCCTTCTGGTCATATCAAAAAAATATGTTTTAAGTTAAGAAATGACTTAAGATGTTAAATTACGAATGACAGCCCAGAGGCCGTATTCATAAAACTTCTTAAGTCATCTCTACTTAAAGGGGCTGTACTCCGTATGATAAAATAGCGAAAAAAAGAAAAAGAAAATTGTCGAAAACTGACATAAACTTGCCATCGATGTGTACAATGCATTGAAACTTACTAACTGAAGTACCACATAGTTTACAATTTATTTAAGTTTATCAGTTATTTCGTATTTTGCCATTAAAAAGATTACCGAGTATGTCTACCAGGTAGAATTCATTCCTTATGCGCGATTAGCTAGTCCTTGTTATCACGTGATATTACCGAGGAAGGTGTATAGCTTAATTATGTCACCCAATTTGAGTAATCCGTTTTAACTCAGTAGATACGACGCTGGACTGCAATTTTGAGCACACGGGTTCGAACCCGGTTGCTGACACAATATTATTTTTTTTACATTTTGGCATATTTTTTTTTACAATTATGATATCAAAGCATAACACATTCTATTAGATAGTTGTCCTGAGATTCGTTACAGAAAAAACATTGGTGCCAATCTTGTGTACAGTCCCTTTAAGTCGATTTCCTAGGATTTTAGTAAAGTACAAATGTTTTGAACAAGAAAGTTTGTATATTCAATAATCAATGACGTTAAAGTATTTCAGATAGTATAAAGATGTTATAGGATATGACAAATGAGATACTTAAATTAAGAAGTTGACTTAAGTTAGGAAATGACTTGAGATATTTTATGAATACCAGCCCAGAGCTCTTGATGACGTATTATCATTGCAACAATCGCTTAGTTTATATTTCACACGATAATGGTTTCGGTAAGTGACATGAACAAGCCCCTTAAGAAATAATAGTTTGTAAAATTCGATTGCTTATATTATAAGCATACCACTACTTAAAGTACAGCAAACTGCATGAGAAGCCTGGGTGGGTATTCATAAAATATTTAAAGTCATTTGTGTTAACTTATTACAAAATATCAGATCGCCGATTTTCATATTTCCTCTCCAAAGTTGATGTTATATCCATTTTCCTTAAACCGTTAGTAACAGTTTAAGCCATAAAACATTAAATTTGGAATGAAAATAGGAAAATCTGCGATCTGATCTTTTGTCAACAGTCCTTCATCACTGGATTGCAAATATCTACGCAACAAAAATGCTAATTCCAAGTCAAAAAATAAAAAAAAAGTTGGAAAAAACGGTTAATCTGTGAGGGTGCAGCTTTAAATTGATATCTTTAAAGTTTTCATAATCAAATGAAAAGAAAATATAACTGATTTTAGAACAAATGAATGTTTGTATATTCAATAACATCAATGAAAATAAAGTATTGCGGATTATATCAAATAACCGGTGAAATACTTAACATAGGAAAATGACAATAGTGACACTATTATTCAAAATCAATACATACACATGTATAACAAATATATATTCTGAGTGATAACCTTAAAATACTTACTAAATAATGCATTTGTGAACAATATGAATTACTGATCACAAGATTTTAACCATGTATTTAATAGCTGAAAACGCAAAAAAATATTAAATGATTAGTGAATGCTAAAAGATTTTCTGTGATCTACTATCATCTCATAAGATATAAATACCGTGTTTTCTGCGCCTTTCTTTCAAATAAAACTCGACATACTTAATGAGAACCATTGTTTCTGACATTTATTCATCATTTTGGGTATATTAAAACAATTGTATTAATTGTGGTAAATCTTATTTGGGAGTACATGTAAGACTAAGAGTGCATCTTTAAGAAATGACTTAAGATGTCTTATGAATACCGGCCCTGATCAGATATCGATCAGCAGTTATTCACGTTATCATATTTATAAACAGAACCGTTTTATATAATTATGCATTCACTAGCTCATTCGTCTGAATATGTGTTACTTTTATTTCTTAATTTCAAACTTCAAAGATTTCAACTTCAGTTTCATGGTACTTTTATATCTAATCGTTCTTTAAATATCAACTTCAGCAGTGTCGTGTAAGTTTATTTTTTAAACATTCTTTAAATAACAACTTCAGTTTCATGTTACTTCAATATCTAAGCATTGTTCAAATTTCAACTTCAGTTTCATTTTACTTTAATATGTAACATTTCTTTTAATATCAAGTTCAGTTCATCATTGTTACTTCAATATCTCTCCATTCAACAACCTCAGTTCAAATTACATGTACTTTTATTTCTTAATCATAATTTAGTATCAACTTCAGTATCATTGATTCTTGGGAAAAAATCTTACCAAGGACTATATTACCACATAATTATCTACTACAACGTATATATAAGAGAGAGAATACTTCGTACCAGAAAACCTGTACTAATATTAGTATTGATTCACCATTGTCCTCTTACAAATAACGTTACATAAGTCACAAATTATGCCATGTCGGTAGATTGAATCATGTTCTGTTGCGCAATGCCGATTGGCCAGAACCTTTGTGAATTGGATCCAATTTTCTTGGTTATGCAACATCGCCTAAGAGTTGACCGTTGGCCGTAGGAGCACGGTATGCACAGGTGAAACATTCGTAGTTATCACGTTCTAGGTAACTACGACGTAATGCTGGCTTAATGAAGGCCAAAAGGTTGGGCTTTTGTGATTGGTGTTTGCGTAACAAGAGGACAAAATAGTTATACAAGGCCACAACTAAACAAATTGTTTTGTCCTACCCGATTCATATTAAAGTGGTGGTAGTGCGCCAGTCAATTATAAGACCGTCTCCGTGGCCTAGTGGTTAAGGCACCCGCGTACGGAGCGGGAGGTCGTGGGTTTGATCTTGAGCCGCGTTATACCAAACGACGTTAAAAGTTGGTACAAGTAGCTCCCTTGCCTGGCGCTCGGCATTTAAAGGGTAGTGCTTGGAAAAGTGGTTTTCTCAGTACTGGTTCAACCCAGGAAAGATGTATCCCGTGTATGCGGTCTTTGCATCGCAAAAAGCTAGGGTATCGCACCCGGATCTCTTGTATCTCACTCTGTTTCTTCAAGTCTTCCAATGTCTGGATTTGACAGCGATTGCTGTCACTTCTATCTCATGTCACTTATGGGATATGAACACAATTTAAGTCGTGATGGCGTCACGGCGGGGTCAAGCCATAATGCAGCCAATGGGCGCGGGCAGACCTTAATAAACTCAAATTAACAAACAAACAGTAAATTATAACCACACACCCCAGGTCGGGGAGAAGGGGAGACTTTGACTTTCGGTCCAGCCAATCCCATGTAAAATCCCCGCCCAGCAGGGACAAACTGCTGGTGAAATTCCCGCCTGAAAGGCCCCCGCACCCAGGGGACATCCTTGGTTAGGCCCATTCCCTGCTATTTTACGCACGAAAACAAAACCACCGCCTTCACTCGGCACTGCGGGGCCACTTGGAAGGTAAAAACACGGCCCATTTCCACCGCTTTCCTGGTATACCCCCGGACTTGGAGGGGGCGGGCGTGGTTACAATTTACTGGTGTATAGGTAGGTAGCTTTTCTCCCCCTTAATTATTTGGCCTTACCCCACACCCATATTTTGTGGGTAGTGTTGAGTAGCTTTCATTTCCTTCCTACTCCTTTATATTAAATTAAATATTAATTAAATTGATATTTCGGCCTTAAACGACCCATATTTTGAGTGGTAGTGGTAGGTAACCTCCTACTTCTTAATTCATAGGCCCCACCTGACCCAAATGTTGAGTGGTAGTGGTAGGTAACCTCCTACTTCTTAATTCATTGGCCCTACCTGACCCATATTTTTGAAAGGTAGTGGTAGGTAACCTCCTACTTATTAATTTATTGGCCATACCTGACCCAAATTTTTGAATGATAGTGGTAGGTAAACTCCTACTTATTAAATCATAGGACCTACCTGACCCAAATGTTGAGTGGTAGTGGTAGGTAACCTCCTACTTCTTAATTCATAGGCCCTACCTGACCCAAATGTTGAGTGGTAGTGGTAGGTAACCTCCTACTTCTTAATTCATTGGCCCTACCTGACCCAAATTTTGAGTGGTAGTGGTAGGTAACCTCCTACTTCTTAATTCATAGGCCCTACCTGACCCATATTTTTGAAAGGTAGTGGTAGGTAACCTCCTACTTCTTAATTCATTGGCCATACCTGATCCAATTTTTTGAATGATAGTGGTAGGTAACCTCCTACTTATTAAATCATAGGACCTACCTGACCCAAATTTTGAGTGGTAGTGGTAGGTAACCTCCTACTTCTTAATTCATAGGCCCTACCTGACCCATATTTTTGAAAGGTAGTGGTAGGTAACCTCCTACTTCTTAATTCATTGGCCCTACCTGACCCAAATTTTGAATGGTAGTGGTAGGTAACCTCCTACTTCTTAATTCATTGGCCATACCTGACCCAAATTTTTTAATGATAGTGGTAGGTAACCTGATACTTATTAAATCATAGGACCTACCCGACCCATATTTTTGAGTGGTAGTGGTAGGTAACCTCCTACTTCTTAATTCATAGGTCCTACCCGACCCATATTTTGACCTCCTACTCCTTAATTATTTGGCTTTACGGCCTATCCGACCCATATTTTGAGTGGTAGTGGTAGGTAGGTTTCATCAACCTCCTACTCCTTAATTCTTTGGCCTTACACCACACCCATATTTTGAGTGGTAGTGGTAGGTAACTTTCATGAACCTCCTACTCCTTAATTCTTTGGCCTTACACCACATCGATATTTTGAGTAGTAGTGGTAGGTAACTTTCATCAACCTCCTACTCCTTAATTCTTTGGCCTTACACCACACCCATATTTTGAGTGGTAGTGGTAGGTAACTTTCATCAACCTCCTACTCCTTAATTCTTTGGCCTTACCCCACACCCATATTTTGAGTGGTGTTGGTAGGTAACTTTCATCAACCTCCTACTCCTTAATTATTTGGCCTTACACCACACCCATATTTTGAGTGATAGTGGTAGGTAACTTTCATCAACCTCCTACTCCTTAATTCTTACGCCTTACCCCACACCCATATTTTGAGTGGTAGTGGTAGGTAACTTTGATCAACCTCCTACTCCTTAATTCTTTGGCCTTACACCACACCCATATTTTGAGTGGTAGTGGTAGGTAACTTTCATGAACCTCCTACTCCTTAATTCTTTGGCCTTACACCACACCCATATTTTGAGTGATGTTGGTAGGTAACTTTCATGAACCTCCTACTCCTTAATTATTTGGCCTTACCCCGCACCCATATTTTGAGTGGTAGTGGTAGGTAACTTTCATTAACCTCCTACTCCTTAATTCTTTGGCCTTACACCACACCCATATTTTGAGTGGTAGTGGTAGGTAACTTTGATCAACCTCCTACTCCTTAATTCTTTGGCCTTACACCACACCCATATTTTGAGTGGTAGTGGTAGGTAACTTTCATGAACCTCCTACTCCTTAATTCTTTGGCCTTACACCACATCCATATTTTGAGTGGTAGTGGTAGGTAACTTTCATTAACCTCCTACTCCTTTATTGTTATGCCCTACCCGAACCACATTAAGAGTGGTAATATGAAGTTTAGATTGATCTTTCTATCCCTTAATTCTTAGGTCTAACCTGACCCACATATTAGAGGTGTTAGGAAGCTTTCATTACTCCCTACCCCTTTATCCCACCCATATTTTAGATATAAGCCAAATGTTGATAATTCTAATAAATAATGATCATATCGGTTCAATGCTAACGATCATAAACAAAATATCGATTAATGCTAATGAAAATATCGATTTAATGGAAACATACAGTTTTTACGGACAGTCATTTTATTATAATACATCTTGGTGGAATGAGCCCCTTTGATGCGTTTATGACATATCAAACTAACCAGGATTTAGCGTCATAGTTGTGTGACGCAAGACGGTGGACCGAGATATTTTTCTACTCCTTTATTCTTAGGCTCACATACTTAGGGTTAGGAAACATACTGTAATTGTGAACTGGCACTCCAGTATTGTTATCCCCCGCCTATGAAATAGGGAGGGGGATATTGAAATGGCGTTGTCCGTCCGTCCGTCCGTCCGTCCGTCCTTCCTTCCTTCCTTCCGTCCGTCCGTCCGTCCGTCCGTCACCTGCGTTTTCTCAGTAACTAGCCGGTAGAATTTCATGAAACTTAAAATAAATATGAACCATATACTGGAATGATGCCCGTCCAAAAAAAATTTGATTGGTCAATTGTCCTTTGAGTTATTACCCTTGACTTTTTTTAAAAATGCACATTCACAGCCATTTCTCAGTCACTAGCTGGCAGAATTTCATGAAACTTAAAATAAATATGAATTACTATACTGGGATGATGCCTGTACATTTTTTTGGATTGGTCAATTGTACTTGGAGTTATTGCCCTTGTTTTTAATTGGCACACATGGGTTCACACTTGATAAACGCAAAAGCAATAATGCATTATAATGTTAAACGTATTTGACTTAAATGATCAAATAAAAAAACCCATATGATTTAAGTAAAGTTATTCGCCCTTTAAATTTAAATATGCGAGTATTCATCTTAATAGCCATTGCCTCTTACTGTGTTAATGACTTAATGTCTTTCATTATAATAATAATATAATGGAGGTAATGTAAATATGTCGTTTAGCTGGTTCAAGTCACTGTCTCTCTTCTTTTTTCATTTGTTTAATAGAGAAGTATAAGGGAGATTGTTTAAATGTGTTGTTTAATTGATTCAATCCATTGTCTCCCTTCTGTTTTCATTTGTTTAATAGCGTAGTAGTATAAGGGAGATTATGTAAATGCGTGGTTTAATTGATTCAATCCATTGTCTCCCTTCTGTTTTCATTTGATTAATAGAGTAGTATCAGAGAGAAAATGTAAATGTGTGGTTTAATTGATTCAATCAATTTTCTTCTTTCTTTTTTCATTCGTTTAATAGTATAGTATAAGGGAGATTATGTAAATGTGTGGTTTAATTGATTCAATCAATTTTCTTCTTTCTTTTTTCATTCGGTTAATAGAGTAGTATAAGGGAGATTATGTAAATGTGTGGTTTAATTGATTCAATCCATTGTCTCCCTTCTGTTTTCATTTGTTTAATAGAGTAGTAGTATAAGGGAGATTATGTTAATGCGTGGTTTAATTGATTCAATCCATTGTCTCCCTTCTGTTTTCATTTGATAGAGTAGTATCAGAGAGAAAATGTAAATGTGTGGTTGAATTGGTTCAAGTCATTCTCTCCTTTCTTTTTAATTACAAAGGCTGTCAGTAAACATGCTAATACTCAAACTGAAAATGAATCGTGAAGATCGATCAGTTTTATATCAGAAATACGAAAAAGTACTATAAGGACATTTACAGTAGACAAGGCACAAGTGACAGGAAAGGACAATGCATAAACTATTATCAGTGGAAAAGAAATAAACTATTGTCAGTGGACAATACATAAACTATTGTCAGTGGACACGACATAAACTATTGTCAGTGGACACGACATAAACTGTTGACAGTGGACACGAAATAAACTATAGCCAGTGCACAAGGCATAAACTATTGTCAGTGGACACGTCATAAACTATTAACAGTGGACAAGCCATAAACTATTGCCAGTGGACACGAAACAAACTGTTGACAGTGGACACGACACAAACTATTGTCAGTGGACACGACACAAACTGTTGCCAGTGGACACGACACAAACTATTGCCAGTGGACAAGACACAAACTGTTGCCAGTGGACACGACACAAACTATTCACAGTGGACACGACATAAACTATTGCCAGTGGACACGACACAAACTGTTGACAGTGGACACGACACAAACTATTGTCAGTGGACACGACACAAACTATTGACAGTGGACACGACACAAACTGTTGACAGTGGACACGACACAAACTGTTGACAGTGGACAAGATATAAACTGTTGACAGTGGACACGACACAAACTGTTGACAGTGGACACGACACAAACTGTTGACAGTTGACACGACATAAACTATTGCCAGTGGACACGACACAAACTGTTGACAGTGGACACGACACAAACTATTGTCAGTGGACAAGATATAAACTATTGTCTGTGGACACGACATAAACTATTGTCAGTGGACACGACACAAACAATTGCCAGTGGACAAGACATAAACTGTTGTCAGTGGACACGACACAAACTGTTGTCAGTGGACACGACACAAACTGTTGTCAGTGGACACGACACAAACTATTGTCAGTGGACACGACATAAACTATTGTCAGTGGACACAACACAAACTGTTGACAGTGGACACGACATAAACTATTGTCAGTGGACACGACATAAACTATTGTCAGTGGACACGACACAAACTGTTGTCAGTGGACACGACACAAACTATTGTCAGTGGACACGACATAAACTATTGTCAGTGGACACGACACAAACTGGACACGACACAAACTATTGTCAGTGGACACGACATAAACTATTGTCAGTGGACACAACACAAACTGTTGACAGTGGACACGACATAAACTATTGTCAGTGGACACGACATAAACTATTGTCAGTGGACACGACACAAACTGTTGTCAGTGGACACGACACAAACTATTCACAGTGGACACGACATAAACTATTGTCAGTGGACACGACACAAACTGTTGTCAGTGGACACGACACAAACTATTGTCAGTGGACACGACACAAACTATTGCCAGTGGACACGACACAAACTGTTGACAGTGGACACGACACAAACTGTTGTCAGTGGACACGACACAAACTATTGTCAGTGGACACGACACAAACTGTTGCCAGTGGACACGACACAAACTGTTGACAGTTGACAAGACACAAACTGTTGTTAGTGGACACGACACAAACTATTGTCAGTGGACACGACACAAACTATTGCCAGTGGACACGACACAAACTGTTGTCAGTGGACACGACACAAACTATTGTCAGTGGACACGACATAAACTATTGTCAGTGGACACGACACAAACTGTTGACAGTGGACACGACACAAACTATTGTCAGTGGACACGACACAAACTATTGCCAGTGGACACGACACAAACTGTTGACAGTGGACACGACACAAACTGTTGTCAGTGGGCAAGACATAAACTGTTGTCAGTGGACAAGATATAAACTATTGTCAGTGGACACGGCACAATCTATTGTCAGTGGACACGACACAAACTGTTGTCAGTGGACACGACACAAACTATTATCAGTGGACACGACACAAACTATTGCCAGTGGACACGACACAAACTGTTGACAGTGGACACGACACAAACTGTTGTCAGTGGGCAAGACATAAATTGTTGTCAGTGGACAAGATATAAACTATTGTCAGTGGACACGACACAAACTATTGTCAGTGGATACGGCACAAACTGTTGACAGTGGACACGACACAAACTGTTGTCAGTGGACACGACACAAACTGTTGTCAGTGGACACGACACAAACTGTTGCCAGTGGAAAAGACATAAACTATTGCCAGTGGAAAAGACAAAAACTATTGTCAGTGGACAAAACATAAACTATTGTCAGTGGACACGACATAAACTGTTGACAGTGGACAAAACATAAACTATTGCCAGTGGAAAAGACATAAACTATTGCCAGTGGAAAAGACAAAAACTATTGTCAGTGGACAAAACATATACTATTGTCAGTGGACACGACATAAACTGTTGACAGTGGACACGACATAAACTATTGACAGTGGACACGACATAAACTATTGTCATTGGACAAGACATAAACTATTGTCATTGGACAAGCCATAAACTATTGTCAGTGGACAAGACATAAACTTTTAACAGTGGACAAGCCATTAACTGTTGTCATTGGACAAGACATAAACTTTTGTCAGTGGACAAGACATAAACTATTGTCAATGGACAGGAATAAACTATTGTCAGTGGACAAGACATAAACTATTGACAGTGGACAAGACATAAACTATTGTCAGTGAACAAGACATAAACTATGGTCGGTATAGAAGGAACATATAAATGAATGCAAATGGACAAAAAACTAATTCATGTCATTTAATAAGACACAAAAGTATACAGTGGACAAGGTATAAACAGGACACGAATTAATTTCACCGAGCGGTACATTAACTATTGCCAGTGGACAAGGCCCGAACTAACGGCAGTAAACTGCAGTCAATTATATAAAATTGGTTATTGTTTTTGTTTTGTCCAAGTTAGTTAATCATGTTTTGATTAGCCAACAGTTACCGAATAATTATCATAAACCAATCAAACAACATATAATTATAAACAAACAAGTAAGTAACGTTATCTTCTAACGACCCACAAACTACTGTCCGATTACAAGGCACAAAAGTATTCCTCTGATAATTCATAAACTACTAACCGTGGACAAGACTCAAACTACTGGCTGTGGACATGACAAAAACGACTGTCCGTGGATATGTCACGAACTTCTGTCCGTAGACATGACAAAAACTAATGTCCATGAACAAGACACAAACTTTTCTCCATGGACAATACACAAACTTCTGTCCATGAACTAGACTCAAACTTATGTCCGTGGACAAGACACTTAATACTGTCATTGGACAAGACGCAAACTACTGTCCATGAACAAGACACAAACTATTATCCGTGGACAATAAACAATCTACTGTCCGTGGACAACACTCAAACTATTGTCCGTGAACAAGACACAAACTTCCGTCCATGGACAAGACACCAACGACAGTCCATGTACAAGACACAAACTACTGTCCTTGAACAAGACTCGAACTACTATCCGTGGACAAGACACTTACAACTGTCATTGGACAAGACGCAAACTACTGTCCATGAACAAGACACAAACTATTCTCCGTGGACAAGACACAAACTACTGTCCATGGACAAGACAAAACTATTCTCCGTGGACAAGACACAGGCTACTGTCCATGGACAAGACTCAAACTATTGCCAGTGGAAAAGACATAAACTATTGCCAGTGGAAAAGACAAAAACTATTGTCAGTGGACAAAACATAAACTATTGTCAGTGGACACGACATAAACTGTTGACAGTGGACAAAACATAAACTATTGCCAGTGGAAAAGACATAAACTATTGCCAGTGGAAAAGACAAAAACTATTGTCAGTGGACAAAACATATACTATTGTCAGTGGACACGACATAAACTGTTGACAGTGGACACGACATAAACTATTGACAGTGGACACGACATAAACTATTGTCATTGGACAAGACATAAACTATTGTCATTGGACAAGCCATAAACTATTGTCAGTGGACAAGACATAAACTTTTAACAGTGGACAAGCCATTAACTGTTGTCATTGGACAAGACATAAACTTTTGTCAGTGGACAAGACATAAACTATTGTCAATGGACAGGAATAAACTATTGTCAGTGGACAAGACATAAACTATTGACAGTGGACAAGACATAAACTATTGTCAGTGAACAAGACATAAACTATGGTCGGTATAGAAGGAACATATAAATGAATGCAAATGGACAAAAAACTAATTCATGTCATTTAATAAGACACAAAAGTATACAGTGGACAAGGTATAAACAGGACACGAATTAATTTCACCGAGCGGTACATTAACTATTGCCAGTGGACAAGGCCCGAACTAACGGCAGTAAACTGCAGTCAATTATATAAAATTGGTTATTGTTTTTGTTTTGTCCAAGTTAGTTAATCATGTTTTGATTAGCCAACAGTTACCGAATAATTATCATAAACCAATCAAACAACATATAATTATAAACAAACAAGTAAGTAACGTTATCTTCTAACGACCCACAAACTACTGTCCGATTACAAGGCACAAAAGTATTCCTCTGATAATTCATAAACTACTAACCGTGGACAAGACTCAAACTACTGGCTGTGGACATGACAAAAACGACTGTCCGTGGATATGTCACGAACTTCTGTCTGTAGACATGACAAAAACTAATGTCCATGAACAAGACACAAACTTTTCTCCATGGACAATACACAAACTTCTGTCCATGAACTAGACTCAAACTTATGTCCGTGGACAAGACACTTAATACTGTCATTGGACAAGACGCAAACTACTGTCCATGAACAAGACACAAACTATTATCCGTGGACAATATACAATCTACTGTCCGTGGACAACACTCAAACTATTGTCCGTGAACAAGACACAAACTTCCGTCCATGGACAAGACACCAACGACAGTCCATGTACAAGACACAAACTACTGTCCTTGAACAAGACTCGAACTACTATCCGTGGACAAGACACTTACAACTGTCATTGGACAAGACGCAAACTACTGTCCATGAACAAGACACAAACTATTCTCCGTGGACAAGACACAAACTACTGTCCATGGACAAGACAAAACTATTCTCCGTGGACAAGACACAGGCTACTGTCCATGGACAAGACTCAAACTATTGTCCGTGAACAAGACACAAACATCTTCCCATGGACATGACACAATCTACTGTCCGTGGACAAGACGCAAACAAATGTCCGTGCACAAGACACAAACTATTGTCCGTGAACAAGACACTAATGACTGTCTATGAACAATACACAATCTACTGTCCATAGACAAGACACTTACTTATGTCCGTGATTAAGACACAATCTACTGTCCTTTGACAAGACACTTACTACTATCCGTGGAAAAGATCAAATCTACTGTCCGTGTACACGACACTTACTACTGTCCGTGAACAAGACACAAGCTACTATCCATGGACAAGACACCTACTACTGTCATTGGACAAGAAACAGTCTACTGTCCGTGGACAAGAGACTTACTTCTGTCCATGGACAAGACACAAACTATTCTCCGTGGACAAGACACAGGCTACTGTCCATGGACAAGACTCAAACTATTGTCCGTGAACAAGACACAAACCTCTTCCCATGGACATGACACAATCTACTGTCCGTGGACAAGACGCAAACAAATGTCCGTGCACAAGACACAAACTATTGTCCGTGAACAAGACACTAATGACTGTCTATGAACAATACACAATCTACTGTCCATAGACAAGACACTTACTTATGTCCGTGATTAAGACACAATCTACTGTCCTTTGACAAGACACTTACTACTATCCGTGGAAAAGATCAAATCTACTGTCCGTGTACACGACACTTACTACTGTCCGTGAACAAGACACAAACTACTGTCCGTTGACAAGACACTTACTACTGTCATTGGACAAGAAACAGTCTACTGTCCGTGAACAAGACACTAACTTCTGTCCATGGACAAGACACAAACTACTGTCATTGGACAAGACACAAACTACCGTCCGTGGACAAGACACAAACTACTGTCCGTGGACAAGACACAAACTACTGTCCGTGGACAAGACACAAACTACTGTCCGTGGACAATATACAAACTACTGTCCATGGACAAGACACAAACTACTGTCCATGGACAAGACACAAACTACTGTCCGTGGACAATACACAAACTACTGTCCGTGGACAATACACAAACTTCTGTCCATGGACAAGACACAAACTACTGTCCATGGACAACACACAAACTACCGTCCATGGACAACACACAAACTACTGTCCATGGACAAGACACAAACTACTGTCCATGGACAACACACTTACTACTGTCATTGGACAAGACACAGTCTACTGTCCGTGGACAACACACAAACTAATGTCCGTGCACAAGACACAAACTACTGTCCATGGACAAGACACAAACTACTGTCCATGGACAAGACACAAACTACTTTCCATGGACAAGACACAAACTACTGTCCATGGACAAGACACAAACTACTGTCCATGGACAAGACACAAACTACTGTCCATGGACAAGGCACTTACTACTGTCCGTGGAGAAGACACAAACTACTGTCCATGGACAAGACACAAACTACTGTCCATGGACAAGACATAAACTACTGTCCATGGACAAGACACAAACTACTGTCCATGAACAAGACACAAACTACTGTCCATGGACAAGACACAAACTACTGTCCATGGACAAGACACTTACTACCGTCATAGGACAAGACACAAACTTCTGTCCGTGGACAAGAGACTAACTACTGTCCATGGACAAGACACAAACTACTGTCATTGGACAAGACACAAACTACTGTCATTGGACAAGACACAAACTACTGTCCATGGACAACACACAAACAACTGTCCGTGCACAAGACACAAACTACTGTCCGTGGACAAGACACAAACTGCTGTCCATGGACAAGACACAAACTACTGTCCATGGACAAGACACAATCTACTGTCCTTTGACAAAACACTTACTACTATCCGTGGAAAAGATCAAATCTATTGTCCGTGTACACGGCACAAACTACTATCCGTGGACAAAACACAAGCTACTATCCATGGACAAGACACAAACTACTGTCCATGGACAAGACACAAACTACTGTCCATGGACAACACACAAACTACTATCCATGGAGAAGACACAAACTACTGTCCATGGACAAGACACAGTCTTCTGTCCGTGGACAAGACATAAACTACTGTCCATGGACAAGAAACAAACTACTGTCCGTGGACAAGACACAAAGTACTGTCCGTGGACAAGACACAAACTACAGTCCATGGACAAGACACAAACTACTGTCCGTGGACAAGACACAAACTTCTGTCCATGGACAAGAAACAAACTACTGTCCGTGGACAAGACACAAACTATTGTCCATGGACAAGACACAAACTACTGTCCGTGGACAAGACACAAACTTCTGTCCATGGACAAGACACAAACTTCTGTCCATGGACAAGACACAAACTTCTGTCCATGGACAAGACACAAACTACTGTCCGTGGACAATGCACAAACTACTGTCCATGGACAAGACACAATCTTCTGTCCATGGACAAGACACAAACTTCTGTCCATGGACAAGACACAAACTAATGTCCGTGAACAAGACACAAACTTCTGTCCGTGTACAAGACACAAACTACTGTCCGTGGACAAGACACAAACTACTGTCCATGGACAAGACACAAACTACTGTCCGTGCACAAGACACAAACTACTGTCCATGGACAAGACACAAACTACTGTCCATGGACAAGACACAAACTACTGTCCATGGACAAGACACAAACTACTGTCCATGGACAAGACACAAACTACTGTCCGTGGACAAGACACAAACTACTGTCCATGGACAAGACACAAACTACTGCACGTGGACAAGACACAAACTAATGTCCGTGGACTACTGTCCATGGACAACACACAAACTACTGTCCATGGACAACACACAAACTACTGTCCATGGACAACACACAAACTACTGTCCATGGACAACACATAAACTACTGTCCATGGACAAGACAAAAACTACTGTCCATGGACAACACACAAACTACTGTCCATGGACAACACACAAACTACTGTCCATGGACAAGACACAAACTACTGCCCGTGGACAACACACAAACTACTGTCCATGGACAAGACACAAACTACTGCCCGTGGACAACACACAAACTACTGTCCATGGACAAGACACAAACTACTGTCCATGGACAAGACACAAACTACTGTCCATGGACAAGACACAAACTACTGTCCGTGGACAAGACACAAACTACTGTCCGTGGACAAGACACAAAGTACTGTCCATGGACAAGACACAATTTACTGTCCATGGACAAGACACAAACTACTGTCCATGGACAAGACACAAACTACTGTCCATGGACAAGACACAAACTACTGTCCATGGACAAGACACAAACTACTGCCCGTGGACAAGACACAAACTACTGTCCATGGACAAGACACAAACTACTGCCCGTGGACAACACACAAACTACTGTCCATGGACAAGACACAAACTACTGTCCGTGGACAAGACACAAACTACTGTCCGTGGACAAGACAGAAACTACTGTCCGTGGACAAGACACAAACTACTGTCCATGGACAAGACACAAACTACTGCCCGTGGACAAGACACAAACTAATGTCCGTGGACAAGACACAAACTACTGTCCGTGGACAAGACACAAACTACTGTCCGTGGACAAGACACAAACTACTGTCCGTGGACAAGACACAAACTAATGTCCGTGGACAAGACACAAACCACTGTCCGTGGACAAGACACAAACTACTGTCCATGGACAAGACACAGTCTACTGTCCGTGGACAAGACACAAACTACTGTCCGTGGACAAGACACAAACTACTGTCCATGGACAAGACACAAACTACTGTCCGTGGACAATACACAAACTACTGTCCGTGGACAAGACACAAACTACTGTCCGTGGACAAGACACAAACTAATGTCCGTGGACAAGACACAAACCACTGTCCGTGGACAAGACACAAACTACTGTCCATGGACAAGACACAAACTACTGTCCATGGACAAGACACAAACCACTATCCATGGACAAGACACAAACTACTGTCCATGGACAAGACACGAACTACTGTCCATGGAGAAGACACAAACTACTGTCCATGGACAAGACACAAACTACTGTCCATGGACAAGACACAAACTTCTGTCCATGGACAACACACAAACTACTGTCCATGGAGAAGACACAAACTACTGTCCATGTACAAGACACAATCTATTTCATTCCGTTGACAGGACACAACCTAGTGCCGATGGACAAGACACAAACTTATGTCAATAGCCGACAATTCCAAAACAATGACAATCGAAAAGTAAACGTATTTCAGTAGAAAATATTAGTAGACGAGGCACAAACTTATGTCATTGGACAATACACATACCTTTAAATGTTATTATAAAAGTATAAAAGACACAAACAAACCTCAGTTCATAGTACACACAACAATGGTTTTGGACAATACACAAACTTATTTCTGCTGAAGGACATCATTTCGAAAAATGCACCATTTTGAAACTGTTGATATTTCTTGATGGAGTTTCCCCCGTCCCCCTGCCAACATTTTAAACCAAATAAAATTCGGTTCGGATGAGGGGTGCAAGTCAAAAGCTTACGTCCATAATTTACACCCCTCTTACTTTAAATCCTGCATCCTTCTCCACTAATGTGAATGTATGAGACACCTAATTGAACCTAATGGCGATGGACACTTTTTAACAAACAAACGTCACTTGAAAAGAAAAGACCTAAATTGAATGTCATCCGATAATACAAAAGCACTTGGCAATGTACGTGACAATGAGCATACAAAATGATAGGACGTGACACGGATCATACAATCATAAACTAAATGGACACGCTCTTTTAGTTGCAAGGGCGAGTCCAGGATTAAAAGTTAGCGGAGCGAAACTTAAGGGCGTTACCTTTTGACTAGCGCCCCTCCACCAGAGCCTTTGTTTGTTATGCATTTATGGTAGGGGGAGGGGGTGAGGGTACTCCCCCAAGTTTAAACCATTTATATTCCGAAAAGGCGCGTTTTGGGCATATTGCATTACTTTTTTCTTCTAAATTGAAATAAAAATTAAACTCGGATGATTTTTTTTGGGGGGGGGGGGGGCTAGTGAGTTGTATGACCTAGTTACTTAAATGTATTAAAAAAAATATAAAGAAACTATTGGTTTACCACGAAAAGTTCACAAAAATTTCCAATTTAAAAGTTCAAAAAATGTTCCAAATTAAATACATTGCACAAAGTCAACAAATTCATTCTTGAATGCATGTTGTTTGGTTATTTTTCAATTATACATATTGAAGGTTTTGCATGACTTATTATTCATAAATTAATAAGTATTGACTGCTGTAAATAGGTTTTTATCGTGTCTTGTTTTGTTATCATTCATACATGATTTATGAAACATAACTTCATATACATTTTGAAAAAATCGTAGTTTGAGTTACCTCCCGTACAACATAAAATCGGCTGAAGAACTTCCCTCGTTCTATTTATAAAACTGACCTAAATAAAAACTCGGTTAATTACGGGTTTTTCACCGTTACTAAATATAAATGATTTTTTCTTCTTGTAAGGGAGGTAAATACAGCGGTCTTGTTGAAAATGCAGCGTTGGCACAGCGAAATAGTTCAAATATTTTGACACCAAAAAATGGAACAATAATGATTTAATAAGAAAACTGATTTAAACCATTTCGAGGTGTATGATAAGAATTAAAGGCGCAAACTTTTTGGACA
This sequence comes from Mya arenaria, assembly GCF_026914265.1. Taxonomy (NCBI): domain Eukaryota; kingdom Metazoa; phylum Mollusca; class Bivalvia; order Myida; family Myidae; genus Mya; species Mya arenaria. The sequence continues at coordinate 52,939,640 of NC_069132.1, read as the reverse complement.
TGCCCCTTCCTAGAACCGAAATATATAATTGTTAATTAAATGTTGGTTTTTCCCAAAGAAAAGTTGTTGAAATGGTGCACTTCAGTGTTTTTTTTTCTATCCATTTCTGACAATAAAGAATAATTTTTGACAATTTAAGTGGACTGGGCTGGATGTTGCTCAAGGCGCTGGATGCCCTTACTACCACCCCTCCTTAATCCTCTAGTGCATTTTTAATTAGATTATGTCAATAAACATGTTCTCGCATATCATGACAATCCGTATTTGGAATATAACCTACATTTTCAGTCAATTAAATTGTTGATAGGCAATCATAAAGAATTTCAAGTTTAGCAGGTGTTTAAATGTCCGACTAATGTCACTCATTCGATACTCACTCATTTTGTCATATTTTGATATATCTTAGATTTATGAATACTGAGCAATTATTAAATTAATGATGATCAGAGTTTTTACAATTCAGTAATAATGGAGTGAAGCTTGTGTTGAGTGCAGATGTTACATCACAGCAGTGAAGTTTAATTTGCACATATAAAATTGTGTAAGTGTCAGACTGATATAAAGATGTCTGCTTCGATCAATACACGTATACCACCAATGCATAATATTATACATAGCCTATCTATACCAACCAAGCCGCGATACATGTCAAACATAAATTGTTGTTTTATAACATGTAATCGGTTGTTAAGTTGGTCAGCCGTGCAAGGAATTCGATCTTATATCAGTACAAAAGCACATGCATTCACATATACTGTACGGTATGCCAAATTACTGTACCATTAATGCACCAGTCATTTGTAACCACGGCCCCCCAAGTCCGGGGGTATACCGGGGATAGCCAGGGAAATGGGCCGTGTTTTTACCTTTCAGGTGGCACCGCAGTGCCGGGTGAATGCGGTGGTTTTGTCAAGCGGGGAATGGGTCATATCTAGGGTCCCTGGGGTGCAGGGGCATTTGGCGGGGATTTTACCATCTGTTCGTCCCCGCAGGTTGGGGATTTTAGCCGGGGTTGGCTGGACCGAAAGTCGAAAGTCAAAGTCCCCGCTATTCCCCGGACCTGGGGGGGGGGGGGGGTCGTGGTTACAATTGACTGGCGCATAAACATTCGAATAAGGTAAAAAAACGTAACATGTTGCTTTCATTGCTTTCTTCCAATCATATGACGTTTACGGGACATTTACGGGACAGTGCTTACATGTAATTATGTAAACATCTGCATGATCATTAAACTGTTCATTTTTATCCTCATAAGATACCGAATCGACCTGCTGCCAATTTACGCAAAGTCTGCATATGATATCTGTCTTGATAAAACGTTTATGAAGTGCAATCCCCTTTGTTTCCGTTATCTGACCAACCTAATTTCGTCTGGAATCTTGAATGGTAATAAACCAGCCACATGCAAAATTTGTTCGTGCATAAATACACGGACCTAAACGCCTATTATAGCTCCGTGTTAAATAGATTGGCCAATATCGAGAAAATATAAGTTTGTACGTCATTGCTTTTTGATGGATTATAAGCTAATGAGATTTATTTGCATTAGTTTCGATGCTGTACCTAAAATTGCGCTGGTAATGGCTTTAACATGTACAATGCTGTGGTTATTGGCGCATTCTCAGCGTCTAATTAAATATTAACCTTAATAATGAAACAGACTATATCGATTTTGGCTGCCTGCCAGTCCTTACCATGTGTAATATAGTGGAATTCACAACATCCAATCAAAATTCATGACTGAATGGACTCGTCCGCAACCCACTGATGGAATAGGTAAAGCCGTTTTCGCAAATTTACCAATAATGTTATTTTCTCGTTGTAATTTAACGTATTTCCAAATTTCTTTCTTTCAAATATAATCAATAATTAATGTCTATTACTTTTATTATGTTTTAAGAGTCTGTTATCGTGTTTATTAAATATTGACCCAATTATTTCCAAAGCCGCGCTCCTGCGTGTATTGTAATCGCCCACTACTACGATAAATACTGAATACACACTTTGTGTAGAATGAGAAGAAAGAAAATTGTTAATGAAAAAGAGCATGTTCGCCTAAAATGTGCAATTTGTGAGCGGGTTTCGCCCCTGGATTAACAAAATACGTGACTTATTCGCTACTTGGTGTAGGACATGTTATAAAACTCAACTTTTGCGAATAATTAATACCACTGGGCTAATGCAATTGTCGATTTCATCCGGGAGTCTGGCTCAATCTTTTAGGCCTGTAACTTGGAAATTTGCCCACTACAATAAACTTGGATCTAACTCGAACATTGGTATGACCACAGATATGCTGAAATTTCTGACCAAGAAATTGAAATCTCAGAGCTTAAGCGAGGGACAAAATGGGAACCACCCAGAGGTATGAAAATGCAATTATAATTTTGATTAGCAGATTACTTTAATTTTAGTACTTTTATACTTATTGTAAATTTCATCGACGTTTTTTTTCTCACTAAATCACCTTACTTACTGGAATAAAGCACCTTTTTTGGAAGTTTCCCACTATCAAATGGAATGCATTGTAAAAGCTGTTCACTACCAATTTAGAAATAGTTGGCAACCTGCCCTTTCCATATCACTTTACGGTTGTTGACTGCATTTGGAATGCCAGATTAATTGGATTGTAACTGAACATGCGGACTGCGTGTGATTCATTAAAATGAATTAAAGTAATTATAAGCAATCTACAATAATAATGAAACGACTTTTCCTTTGTTTTATATAACTTTGATTTATCTGCCAGGCATGTTTTCAATATTTTTCAAAAATGGATCATTAAACAGAAGTAGATGCATTATCGTGGCTAGTACCTCCCCTTTTACTTATACTGTACGCAGAATTCAATTTCATCAGTTTTTTTTAAGGAGTAACTTTACTCTGAACTGAAGGGAACGGTATGCACGATTTGATTTGTATGATACATGTACCTGAAAATATGGGATGCAAAAGTTGGGAGCAGTGGTACTATCCCTTTTATATGAAAAAGAAATGAGCATTTATTCCCAAAAAAATATTTTCAAGTTAAAAGATAGAAAAAGATTAAAAAAAAAAAATTCTTCAAAAAATGAAAAAAGAAAAAAATAACATCTGCCAAATGTTTATTTGAAATAAAATCTTAAAAAGGCTCTCCAAGTACATAAAGTTCACAGAATGTGCGTGTTGACTTCAGGTTTTTTCAGTTTATCAGAGAATCAGTTAAAACATTGGTCTTATCCTCTTCAAGTTTCTTGGGTGTAACTAGATAAACAGCGATAACATGTTAGAGCATAAAATAGAAATGACATGTGGCCATTTGCATGATGTCAGCATAATTAGGTTTCCCAGATTTCGATGGTGCAGCTCTGATGTCAGTTACTGATATAGCCGTTAAAACCTATAATATTATATTCAGCTCTCACGCAACATAGACTGAATTACATCTAACATGTTAAAAAAATCCATTTTCCTTGAAATTTAATAGTTTGGTGGTACAAAAAAAATCAAAATAGTTAAATTTATTAACTATAAGGAAAACTATAAGGAAGTTTTCAGGAGCAATCCCTCCCTGCTTGAGCTTAAAATGTAAAATGATTTACAAAAAATAGAACAGTGCTCATAAAAGTGGTAGACCATTTCAAAACCACAAACCTGTATCATTAAAAATGGTTATACCCATACCCCATAACCAGGGTCAGTATTTATTTAACTTCTGAAACTTAGTGAAACAATTATTTAATTCCTTCGATTTTTCATCAAATTGTTTCATCCGCATTTATTATTTGAACCCTTTTTTAAATTTTTACATCTTTGGTGTAAAAACATTGTTAGTTTTCCTTAATTTCAACTCTGAAAAAATATTTTTTCACTATTTTTAAGTTCAAGTTCAAAAATTTCACGAAGATGCTTTTGGTTATGGCCTTCAAAATGATTAACAACTAATGTTTGTTTTTTTAATTAGGTATATTTATATTTATGAGAAAAGACCTAAAACATTAATGATTTGTTCCACATGTCTGGTCCATACGGCCACCTGTTATAGCATACCCCTAGATTAAGATCATTGCTATTCTGTATCCCTAAAATAATTCAGTCAGTGTAAAAGTTAACAAATAGTTTGGCAGACAGATGCTGTAAGAAAACCGAGCCAAAATCTCTTGCCAACAAATATTTAGCCACAAGTAATGGATGCCAACATGAATTCAGCAAAAAAAGGCTTGCAGGCTATTATCAGTAATGTCCTAATTTCAACCACTGCTCATCTAATGCTTGTAAAATCAACATAATTTAAGGCCTTTCCTCTAAATCCGATGACAGATTATTTTGTTTTGATTACAATTTAAAGTATTATTATAAATTCATACAAACTTGACATATATTTGGCAGTATAGAAACTATTATTTCTTCAATTTGCACCTTGTCCTTTTGAAAACCTGGCTAAAATGCTACATGTATATGTAAGATTTGAACAAATTTGTAGTCAACACTTTTAACTGTACAGTAGACATTTTGTCTAATAGGCGAGATTTTTGTTTGTTATTAAGGGCACAAACTTTACGTCAGGTTACTGAGGTAAAATAAAATGTGGTATTAAAATGTGTTTATTTGTCAAAGCATGCCCTCGGGCACAGGATATATTTTGATAGAAGCTTTAGTAACAACAGCGTGTGAAAGTTCAATTATCATACAGAATTTACCGCCTGTACCTCCCAAATTTGGAAAATTAATCTGACATAGGAAAAATATAAAATCATGCAAAAATAGCTGATATGTATACAGTAGTAAAAAAATGGTGTTTATTCATATCTGCTGTGTAGATGTATTACAGTATAACATTCACTTGTATCATATTGACATAAACAGCGTGTTCCTAAGAGATCTGTGTACCAGGGGCCAAATGTCCCTGTAGTTTTGATTGTATTTAAATCCATGTATGGGCGTTGAAAATAATGCCAGGTTTGTTGCGAAGCATGTGAAAAACCTATAGTGCTTTTTTTCTCTCATTATTCAACACAGCGCGCGGTGACACTGAATGGATATTTCCTTTCTATGCTATTTGGCCAGCGTCCAACTCTGGTCGACTTTTATGGCAAATAAAGGCTGCCTTCAGACTATTTTCGGATCATGGCAATAGATTGATTTTTCCAAATCACCCATCACGCCACTAAATATTTCGCTCAAAACAGCAAATAGGATGTTTTATGGAAATCTTATATTTTGCCGTGAGGTGTTTTTTTAAGTAGCTCGAGTTCCACATATCAAATGCGTGATGTATAAGATCACTTTCAAATTGATGTTTTTTGTTGAATATTTAAACATGATATCAGACATGTTTTTTTAAGAGTCACGCAACGTCTGCTTGTAACTTGTATTAAGCAATATCTGGTCCTATTACATGATGTGATGTTTTTCGATGTGAATTCATCTGTCAATCAGCCATTTAAGTTACATAAAACCGTTGTTAAAATCATTATACCATGCCGACTATAAGTCAAATTACAATGCTTTTCAGCTTGACAAATATGCTAATCAATTCAAGAATGTATCAAATTATAATCTTTTGACCATAAACAAAATTTTCTTTTTGCATTGTGCAAACAGGTAGTGTTTTTGCTTGTGTCTTCTTAAAATCTCATAATTTAATGAAAATTCTCTTCTGCTTTATGTTGGTGATATTTTAGGACATGTTTTTGGCAAGTGTGGGTGTAAAATAAGTCTCATGAGGGCAACAAGTGTGTTATATTCAGGGGGCGTTCTGCTACTGATACGGGCGTACGCACATCATGCATAGCAAATGTTTAAATTATTTATTTAAACCCAACATTACCAAGCCGTACATGCTTAAGTGCATAATATAAATTAGCTTGACATTCGTCTCAATGTCTTTGCGTTGTATAACTGAAAAAGAACTGATTATTGAATAAATCAGAATGTACTCAAATAAGCCATGAGCTGTATAGGGATCGTTATTTCACAGTTTCTATTATAAATATCAAAATCAGTAGATTATTCAAACTAAACACACGTTCCCTAAGTCTAATACATGTATCTTTTAATGATATATGTTCATATAATGTTCAACTTCTTAAGTTGGAGCTTAAGCCAGGATTTAAAAAGGGTGCTGAGGGTCAAAGGTTAACATTGAATCAGGCTATAAGGAACTTGAACATTATGAAATTGGCTGAAAATGTTAAAGTTTGTGTATAATTGAAAGAATATGTAGAGCGAGTGTGTATTTTTTTTAAATCTAATTATAAGTTTTAGACGATATAAAAGCAATATTTGACAGTCTTGAGCTTTTAATTCTAAAAGGCAGAAGGGTTCCCATGCTGGTCTCCAAGAGGGCAGACGGGTGCTTCTTTAAAAAGACAGGATGCAGCAACCTTCACTAACTTTCAGCTATACTCTATATAAAGATCTGTTTACCATTTACTTTCATATAATGTAATCTAATATCTGTTTACTATATGCTTCCAGGATGCTGATGACGAGGAACGTGACTCGGGGACGGAATCTGATGACAACTTTGACGATGACATTTGTAAGTTTTCTTCTTTAATAAAAAACATGAGATCTTACAGATTCAGATACAGGATGCTACAGTAGACTGGTGTCAAGAAAAATTAATTAAACTGAAACCGACAAATTTCATTGATATTGTTATTTGATATACAAAGTACTATTATCATGTCACAGTTATCATAATAATATATCATAGTTATTATCATCATCATAATTTTCGACATCACTATGAACACAATCGTCATGAGTCATCATTTTGAACACAATTATCATGACCATCAGCATCATCAGCATCGTCATCAATCATCATCATCAGCAGCAGCAGCATCATCAATTATCATCATAGTAATCATCATCATCATCATCATAATCATCATCACCACCACCACCATCATCATCATCATCAGCAGCAATCTTCAATTATCATCGTCATCAATCATCATCATCATCATCATTATCCATCATCATCATCATTTTCATCCTCTTCATCATCGTTGCCGTCATCATCCTCTTCATCATCATCTTTGTTGCCATCGTTGTTATCATTGTTTTCATCATCATGGTCGTCATCATCATCATCAATCAATCAATTAAGAGCCCCCATTTTAGAACCAAAGTGCAATAAAGGTTAATTACAGATACTTGACATTATCATAGTCATTTATCTACAGACTGTCGGATGTTGACCATATTTCAAGGATATCCAATCTATATATCAAATATTCATTTAAAATAGGAGTGTAACTCATATATTTGAAGAAGCACCTAAGTACACACAATAGTCCGGTTATTTGCGGTCATATAAAGGTTAACTTTGGAATATCAGACTTGATACCACAGTATTTTTCTCCTTTGTGACAACAACAGAGCATGAAGTATGTCTGGTGACCGGCCGACCCATTCATATACTAAATGAAACATATTGCCATTAAAATTAAAATTAGCTGTTGTGAATTGTAGTTTTTTTATCGGTTCTCAAATTTACCAGGATGTATTGTAAAAAAGCATAGAAAAAAATCATGGCAACTGAAATATGTTCTTTACCAAAAATTAAACCAACAAAAGTTGAAACATCAAGTTTCAATATTTTTTTCATCATTCTGTTATATTTTTTTCATCATTCTGTTATGATGCATTTTCTTTTCCTCAGCATTTTCCTGTTATATTAGGTTGAATGAGCTGATATTAAAAATTTTCCTTGTCTTGCACACGATTTCTTGTCTCTCTTAAGTAAAAAAATATTGCGTTTTCCATTCCCTAAATTCATGATTTTAATATACTGTTATTTACTGTATAAAGGATTTTTTTTCGTGAGGAAATCTTCTTATAATCTCTGTTGCAAGCTGCCAAAGTGCCAGTTGAATTACTTGCAGAAAGTGAAAAATGTCAGTTTTATTTGAAGTGAAAGGCTCTTGTCAGTGGGCCAAACATCTTCGTCAGTGAACCCGTTCAAAACAAGTGTTCATGTTCCATTCATTATGTCATTATTTACAGATAATAAACAGCTTGTTAATGGTGCTAAATAATTGTTTCTGACTCTAAACTTATAATCAAGCTTCCTCATGAAAGCAATTATGATTCTTAACTCATGAGTGTTGTACATGTATATACATATATGGTTTTCTTCCGTGTTTTATTTTCCACTTTTAAGGGAATGGTGGCACTGAGGGGGAAAAATAGGATCTTTTGGCAAAAAGGGGAAAATACTAACATGATTCATGGTTTAACTAGTTATCAAACCTTTTATTCAACTTATTAACCTATCGCCATATCCATGAATGGTACTTATTTGCTTCCTTTGCTTAAATGTCAAGAGGTCAATGCTCTTCCATTTTTTTTTTTAAGATTAAAAGTTCGTTTTTTACCTGGTTAGTGGAAAAATATACACTTTTTCAAGAGGGGAATGTGGCTTAATTTTGGCCTGAAAAAGGGCCAACAAAAAAAACACTGTTCCTGGTTGAATTCATAGTTGTTATGGGGTGTTTTCAAACGTAACGTGGATATGATATTAATAAAAGATGGGCGTGAGGAAAGAATTTGAAGGCTTTAACTATCGTGAGCAATTCTTCTAATTTAAGCATTTCAAATATGAAAGAAATTTTGTGTTTATTTCCGAATTTCTTTCCTATTAAAATGCTGAAGATTTGGATACATTTTTAGAATGAAAAAATGATACTTAAAGAATTAGTAAATCTGTCTGCCATAATTTTATACAAAATCAACAAAAAACATATACGGTTTCTGTCTTTAAGATTTTAAATGAAGCAATTATCGTTCATACAGCAATTATTGTTTTCCCACAATCGTTCATTTCCTGCTCATTGTCGACTTATATTTGCTGATCGTGCTGACTTGCATGTAACACTAATTACAAAATATGTTTGAAAAAAATGCATGCCAATTAATGTTCATAATATTTCACAGCCCTAACAATTACACTCGGAAGTTTCTAACCTTTCAGAACTACGATGGAAATCTCTCTAATTCATGCAATTTCCTAATTCATTCAATTTCCTCTTGCCCCCCCCCCCCCCCCCCCCCCCCCCCCCCCCCCCCGGCTTGGTAGAAGTTGTTGGAATCTCTGGAAGCCACCCTCTCCCCTCCCTGCCTGGCGGGAGATGAATGTTTCTCACATCACAATAAAATTTGCAATTCTGTGCCTTTCAGTCATTAAAGCAGTTTTAGCAATATTTCGGGAAAGCCTTCAAGAAACATGGCATCTGTGATGTGAACATGAATCCTGTCTTTGGCAGTAGATTCTTGAACATGTGCAATCCGATGTAAACAGATGTGTCATTTGCATTTTTTGTTATGAATATATAAATATATATATTCTATAAATCATTGTAATATTCCTTTGTGTACTGTGGAAATTCTATCTGCTTTAATCAGCTCAAGATGTGACTGCTAAATGATATCATATATATACATTTATATGAAAGGTCTTATTTACAGGCTTGTTTTTATAGTACACAGTTCACGGAAATTGTAAATAATGAATCAAAAATGAGCATAATGAAATACAATCTTTTCATAGAATTTTCAGTGTTTGTTTTCAAAGAATATTAAATTCTTGTATTTATAAATATGATAATCAGTAATATAAAGTTGCGTATGGTTGACCAAATTCAAATTAACCACAGGTGGAAATCTTTAACAAAATAGTTATAGTCACAGTGCCCTGTTTTGGTCCATTGCGGTGACTGAAATCGGGTAGATGAACTATACAGAAATATTAATGTAAATAATGAAATGTAATATTAGGCCAAAACAAAAATGATTTGGTAAAGGTTTCATCCTATTTTTAGTATAGGTTTTTGGTAAGAACGTTTTTGTCATCATTGGAGATTTGTGTTAAAGTTTCAATTGCCTGTATAAAGCTTTATTAAAAGTTTTTAAACTACATATTAAAACCCACACTGAAAAATATTTTTATAGGTCACACAAAACCAAGTGTATTTTTCTAGGCCTAATTGAAAGATCAATTTGGCTGAAGAAATTAAAATTTACCACAGGTGGAAAACTCAAACAAAAATAGAGTTTGTCACATTGCCCTGTTTTGGTCCATTGCGTTGACAAATGGGTATGTGATCACTACAAGAAATATTGATATAAAAGATAACATTATCACATTAAAACTATGTGAAAACATCAATAGATCACCACTTAACTGAAGAAAAACCAGTTGTTTGAAGTAAAAAATGAAAAACATTTTGATATTACTTAGACTGCTCAATAATAGTTTAAAAAACAACAACAACAGCTTTTATGAACAATTACAAATTGGTCCAATTATATATTCAAAATTAACTGCTTAAAGTGACACTCGACTATTATAGTCAATACATACACATGTATAACAAACATAAATTTTTGAGTGATAAACGTTTAACTACTTACTAAATAAGGCATTTATTGAAATATTATTAAATGATAAAAGATTGTAAATGTGTATTTAATAGCTGAATACAAACAAATATTAAATGACTGAAGGGTGACCTAAAATAACTATCGTCTCATAAGGAAGAAATACTGTGTTTTCTGCACCATTCTTTCAAATGAAACACGTTATCCTTCAATAAGAACCATTGTTTTCGATATCTATTCATCCTTTTCAGTATATTAAAACAATTGTATTAATTGTGGTACATCTGATTTGGGAGTAAGTGTGCGTCTTTAACCAACACCATGGTTACACATTTTTACCCACTAAATTTGACCTTTTGCAATTTCAATGAAGAAACAGACAATATGGGCGTCTTATAATTTCCTAAGGAAACAATAGTGCACTCAGATGTCTTATATCTAATACCTTCATTAACGGTCTTGTTCTTGTGGAAAATACGATTCCTAATTCGTTTTCCTTTCTTCCAAGTACTGGCTGAAGAGAAAATTGGTGACTTGATCGATAACTATTCCATTAGATGGTGTGTTTCTAGCGTTCTTTTACATGTACGTTATAATATATTGGGTAATGTTCAGATTTTTCAGGTATTTAAGACGAGGCTTTTACTAAAAGAAGCAGAGAGGTTATTTACGTGAATTCTTTTCAATAGTTGATTAAACAATGCGGGCACATTTGTAAAGTTATTAGGGATAACGGAATTTTCGAACATGAAATACGGTAATTAATACTGCAGAAAAGCTCATTATAAGAGAGTATGAGAAAATTATGGGTAGTGTCACAATCACGTGTCTCATTTGGTGCGGTTTCTTCAATACTAATTCCAGATCCCAAAATAATACCTTATATTCTCTAGAAAGAAATAGTAATTCCATTTCCATACAACCTTGAACGTGACAGGTGCTCATTTGCCGCGGTTATTTTGAGAAATTACACAGCTTACTGAGATGATTAAAACTCAATACCAAGTCTTAAACAAATTGGTTGAGTATAACTTCAAACTGGCAAATAGATTGAGATAGATATTTTTGGTTTGTTAATAAAAGAATGGCATGAATTAATTAGCTTATTTTCGATTGAAAAGAATGCTTCTTTTTTCTGTGTGTTTTGGGTTAAAATTATAGTATTGACTACGTCCTTGTGAGGATATTTTCTGTTCTCCTTTGCATCATGGATCCCTTTTATTCATGGATCCCATTGTGTCATGGATCCTTTGCACCATGGATTCATTTGCATCATGGATCCCATTGTGTCATGAATGTTATCTCACTCTGAAAACGTAAAAAAATGCATCCCAATTATTGTAACTCAAAAGGGCACTGTGACCTTGACCTTTCAGTAACAAAGTGGTGATTACTATTATTATCAAATGTTGCTTTGAGCAAATACAGCACATGTAATTGCCACATGTTGTTAATTGCACTTTAGTGGCCAGTGTTTTTGTTTGACAGGCCAATTTGCTTTTGTCACGCCGAACCAATGTCATCCGTTACTGCTGGACATTCAGCGATACTGTGTAATAACGGTTTTGATAAACGAGCTCTATATCTTGTTTTGCAATAAAAATTGTCCATTACTTGGACAGCAGTCACAGGAGTTTTTATATTGACCCTGCAAAAACTTACCATTATATTGATAAACAGTACATTATCTTGTCATAAGAGGGTTGTGATTGTTTGCTATATATTCATTATTTAAGTGCTTTTCATTGTCTGTCCTGTACTGAGATTTTATCTTCCTTAATGAAATTGGCTATCATGGTTATGAATCTGCTGAGTTAGCGAAATCTCCTTGTTGTGATGTATGTTCTGGTTAACCACTCAGTCTGTGGTAAGGCCTGAAAACAAAATCATTTGGTTAAGGTTACTGGACCCTACCTACGAAATAGGTGCAGACCCTACAGTTTTTATTATAGTCAGTAAAATGGTATAAATATGATAATAAAAATATAAAATAAGTGTGTGTTTTGTTATGTAGTTTAAAATCTTTAAAGAGTTATATACAGAGTATTACTAATGCACCAGTCATTTGTAACCACAGCTCCCCAGGTCCGGGGAATAGCGGGGACTTTGACTTTCGGTCTAGCCAAGACCGGGCAAAGTCTCTGCCCTGCGGGGACAATCTGCTGGTAAAACCCCCGCCAAATGCCCCCGCACCCAAGGGACCCTAGATAAGGCCAATTTCCCGCTAAATTTGGCGTGAAGACAAAACCACCGCAGTCACTCGGCACTGCGGAGCCACCCGGCTATCCCAGGCTATCCCCCCGGACCTGGGGGGGCGTGGTTACAATTGACTGGTGCATAACGCCATTCCCCAATGAGGACAATAATGTTATAACATATATAAAGCCTAATAAGAAAAAAATAGCCTACCTACTCTACCTGTTTTAGAAAAGAATAACCCTACTAGCAGGTCCAGGGGGGGCGCAAACAGCCGCCCCCACTAACTTCCCCAAAGTTTACTTTTTAAGAGAAAGAGTAAAGAATTACGCCAAAAATGCACCATTTCGGATGAAAAATTGTTAAATTTTTCTTGGGGATGTTAACACTATAGTTTTGGTTTAGAGCTAGGGATGCAAGTCTAAAAGTTATGTCCCTAAATTACGCCCCCTCTAACAACAAATCCGAGATCTGCCCCTGAACCCTGAAACCAAAACCATTATTTTTAGCCCTAAATGAATCAGTCATTCTGTGTTAATGCACAACTCATGAGAGACCTGTGGATACTAGCTGGCACATCAACAACATGTAAACTCGGCCTCGCCAAAAAAACCTGTTTTGTAAGCAAATAACTGGTCTACCTGGAGTGTGAGTGCAAACGGTCACTACCGGTTCTTAGAAATATTATTTGTAGCAAAAAAATGATAAAATAAGTTTTGTCCAACATCAATCATGAAAAAATGGGTAAAGTTGTATGCAGATTGATCACTCAGATCCTCCATTCCCCCACCCACTCCATATAATACTAGTCTAGAATAATTGACGTTCAATACGGGATTCTAATTAAAGATTTGCCACATAAAAAAATCGTAACTTTTTTGTCCACGTACAGTTATTTGGACTACATATAATACATGACATTGTCCTGCATGGAGACATTGATTTTATAATCTGACACGCACTTGCATGTACATTGACCTCATGCCATCAAGTGTACACGTGCCAGACCATTGTCACTTGCAGGACAGTTAAAAGGTGACAACATTTGCAGATCAGCTGGATTCCATCTGAATAATTGATGTTCCATGTCTGTAAGGTGGCATGTAATGACGTACATCTAAGAACATTCTGAAAACATTGTTCTACATATATATATATATTACTGTAATAAAAAAAAATCCACATATTGATCAAAAAGCAAAAAAAAAAAAACCTATAGGCTCTGAGGGAAAATAGGGTCAATTCGGTCAGTAGAATTTTCAAAGAATTAATTTTTATGCCTTTAAAAAAAAAAATGTTAGCTAACGTTAGCTGACCATAGCAAACTGTTATGTTTTTTCTATCACTATTTGCATGACATTGTATACAAAGTAAGCAGGGAACCAAATTTATTGCAAATGGTAGCTGCGGACATGCACCTATGTACACTATTATAGTATACAATGAACACATGTATCTATATATAAACAAGCTGCATACATGCACCTACATACACTATACAATGAACTCATGTATCTATATATATAAATACATAGGAAAAGAACATATTTTCAGTGTTCTTTGATGAATCATGCACGTACACTGTACACTGAACACATGTACATGCATCTATATATAAACACATACATGTAGAAAAAGAACATTCTGTGTTCTTTCTTTGATGTATCATGCAGCTTTCCTGCAGATCTTTGATGTTCAGAAATGTTAAAAACATAACTTTTCAACTACTTAAGTAAAAAAATGTGTTTCGAATCAGGACTTTAATACTTAAATGATTTGTATTGCTGTATGAAAGCTTGGGCCAATGTGAAGGGTCTTTATAGGGTTAAATGTTTCATATTTTTTTTATCTAAAGGCTACATTAACAGAAACATGAACTTTTTAACTCACATTTGACATGGTTATGTCCATTAAAAGTAATTTTATCTAGTGTTTTTATAGCCTTTCCATAATTCATTAACAGTTTAGCCTCCAGATATAACCTTCATTTTTGAAATGAGTTTATTGCAGACTTGCGTAGTCATTCACCATAATTTCATTTTCAATGATTAATTTTATTAGTAAAAGCTGTGGGGGAAGATTTTGCCAAGAGTGACATGCATTATTAACTAGACTGCTGATAATAAATCAAATTATTGTCTAGCTGTTTTGGAAATTCCCTTGATGGAATTCCTTTTATATATTCTACTTCTGACATTTTATTTTTTTGCAGCAGTGGCAGATAAATTTCTGAAACTTTCAGACAGGAGATTCCATTATCATAATTAAATAAATCTAAAATATAATGATATTAAAATATGTGAATTTGGCTAAAATCATTAAATTTACCCCTGGGATTTCAACAATGCAAGATTAACTTTACGATAAAATAGAAACATATGAATTCTGCAGACACTCTTTTCATCCCATATACCAGTATTAATAAATGTCTTATTAAGTCATGTGATTATATGACTCAAATTTAAAACTCTCCAATTTTACTGAACTTTAAATTAAAATGATTTTCTTCTTCTAAATTATAGAGGCAACTGAGAACAGCTAGTTGAGTCATTTAATAATAGTGTTTAAAATTGCTGTGTAATAGTATTTGAAAAGGCTATATTTAAGTTATATCAATAAATCTAGTCATTACAAAGCTTGCCATCATTTGCTTTGATGAATAAAGAGAAGAAAAAATTGTTGTCCATGGGTGACATTTACAGCAGCAAGTGAATTGTTACCCATTTTATTTTCAGCTAAAGATGAAATTGCCTAAATGTTCGGTTCACAAAACTCCCGATCTGAAGCGCTGAAATTACTAAAATAAAATATGAAGAAAAAAAACTGTCTTAAAATTGATTGATGCTTTTAAAACAAAAATTAAGTGCAACATTTTTATGACATGCAGCTTTTAAAAAAAGTGGACATGTGCAGGGAACAATTAACTTGAAAAAGTAAAATGCCTTTAGTACAATACAATTGTTTTTGTACTGTGGACGTTTCGCAATGCTTTATTACCATAGATCACTTTGTGATATTTAGCCAAGGCCTAAAACAAAAATACATTTGGTTTTGGTACCCGACCCTACCTTTGAAATAGGCGCCAACACGACTGTTTTTATTGTCAGTTGTAAAAAAAAGAAGAAAAAAGAAAAGAAAGAAAAAATAAGTGTGTGATTTAATTTGTAGTTAAAACTATTGAAAGCTTAATACAGATATTACTTTATATTACTTTATACTATATATTACTTAAACCATTGTCTTAAAATGAAAACAGGTTCTTATATAAAGCCCAATAAAAAAACTCTACCTACTCTACCTGTTTTTGTAAAGGATTTAACCCTAACCAAACCATTTTTTATGTTGCCCAAATGCAGGTAAAAGAACTCTTTATGAAGGCAAATGCAATGCCCTACCTAATGCAATTTAAATATTCAATAGCATTAACTTTAACCAAGCAAACAAGTTTAGAAAGCCTCAAGAGAATTATAGAAGCTGAACAACAATTTAAAATGGTAATATGGTCCGCATCAGAACGTGCCTTTCAAACATCATTTGGACGAGCTTGACAAGTTTAATTTCCGTCTGGGAGATATTTATTTTTTTATTAGATATTATTTTATCTGCTTAATTCTCTGAGGGTTTGGTAAAAAGTGCGTACATGCTCTGTTTCACTGACTGTGCAATTGTGCATGTAGTCAAATAATATTAAAGCATGTTTTTATGGCTGTTATAAATAGTCGATTTTTTATACCATATTATTTAAATGTACCTTATGTAAATTTTGTTGCAGTGAAATTAACAAATAGAGTCCAGTTACCAAGAAGAATATAAAAAATATCCCATCGCTCACCTGTTTTTCTTAGCTGACATAATGGGGCAAAATATAGGTAATAACTCTCACTCGTATTTAGCTGGAGTAAATTGAGAATTGCAATTAATATGTGTAAAATATGGCCATATTCTCATAACGCCAACATACAGCCATGATGATGACTATGGCGCAATAAGACGAAAAAAGACTGATTTTAACTTTTTTCTCAAAATAGACGAAAATATAGGAACAATCTTCAGGGGTGTGATTTGACCGCGGATTCGCGGAATTCCGCGGATCTAATGGCCCCAGAGACACCCCCCCCCCCCAAAAAAAAGTTAAAAATAATGGGGTTTTTTACCATTTTTTTCAAGGGATAATGTTGTCTAATGTATAGTTTGTGTGGCAATAAATATTTGAACATTTATGTGAATGTACCAGGTACACGACCATTATAAATACAATATTTACCTGTTTGGAAAGTAGAAAGAGGTAAAAGTATTTAGACGTGGTTCTCAATCATGTCACGATGGGTGATATATAGCAGGCTTAAATCATAGTCGCATTGCTAGAGGGCTTAGCATATCGAAACATGCAATCAGTTGCCAACGAAATTGGTGAATTTATTTTATAGGGGACATTTGCATATCAATTAAGTTACTTCGTTTCTGGCTTTCAGCTAAGCTGCAGATTCTATGCATGCTGCCCTAAGGCTATTTTACACCCAGATAATAATAACAAATTACTATTGTTAGTTGAAAATAGCCTCTTTAATCATGCGACAAAGTTGAAATTAACTAGGTTTTTTTTGCATTTGTCGTCCCAGGCATAGCGTATGCCAAACTATGTTTCATTTTGTCACAGCAGTTGCAGTTTAAGATCGCAAACTGCTTTAGAATTTATTGTCTATCCACACCGCGTTCTGCATAATTCTCTGTCAGCGTTCTGCATAATTCTCTGTCAGCGTTTCATTATGACGTGGGTGAATTGTCATTTATTTTCCATAGCAGCAGATGGTGGTGATAAAAATGTTGTTTTTACATGCTTATTCTGTGAACAGTGCAGATCTATTATCACAGGATGTTGTGGGGGTTGTTTACAGTAAAATGGGCCTTTGGGACTTTTCAATTTGCCAACTGCGTCTCAAAATCGTGAAAGCTCTTTTTTATCATAAAGTTTATTCAGACAGCACAAAACCCGGACTCAATGCATGACTTAGGTAAATAAAGATAGAAGATATGTCTGGCGCTCAGAGCCCTTTGATTAAAGCTTTTACAATGTGGTGTCAAAGTCTACAACAAATGCCGCATTTATTAATGGCCTATCATTTAATAATCATACAAAGCCACAGCCACATTCCCACATTCAATCAGAATGTTTGAGAATGTTTCAAGAGAAGCTTATTTTTTTTGCTTTTCATCATCATCATCAGCAGCAGCAGCAGCACCTCCACCACCACCACCACCATCATCATAATCAGCATCATCATCATCATCACTGCCATCATCATCATCATCATCGTCGTCATCACCATCATCATCATCATCATCATCAACATCATCATCATCATCATCATCACACATTGATGTTAATTAGGCTTTGTAATATTATATGCATACATACTTGTTGATTACCTGAAACTAAACTTTAAAACTTAATTTTGAAATTTATGTATTTTCAGATGGCTCTAATACAAGCTTGAATGATTTGACGAGAAAAGGCAACAACAACAACAACAACAACAATTCTAGAGACAGTTTACAAGACAACGGCAAATCATCCGACCTGCCAGCAGCAAAAACGCATGAGATCAGCGAACACAACTTTGACACAGTCAGTTGTACATCTGATTATGAGCGACAAAGTTTGGACTTTGACAGGCACAGTTCTGAAGATGAACTGGGCTCAATAAATAAGGAAAACGTGGCGGAAAAACGTAAATGGTCGGACGTTCATTGTTCCGGATGCTGTGATAGTGCTGGGGAATCCGACGACGAGGTGAAAGAATTTCTGCTAACGCCGCAGCCGGTGTTATTAAGTTCCAGCCCACCTAAAGGTGTTCAAAGAGTTAGAGTGTACACAAAAATCGCGAATCAGACTCAAAGACAAGTTTTAGCTCGGATGGCGCCGATAACCGTGACATCAGTGTCACCACGTAAACGACACAGATTGAACTATGCGTCAGATAATGTGTATGATTCCGACTCAGGTCCCGCTACGCAACGGCCCTGTCTGGATTTTGAAAAAATGCAGCAGGTGCAAGCGTTCGTTTGACCCTGTTTATTGTGTTCAACTAAGCGTGTATAAACAGGGTGAGATAATTTCGCAGGGCCACAAAACTAAATATACACACAATTTACTCTACGACAGAAGATGGTAGAGACTTATTCAGGGCTAAGCTGACGCCTGTTTTCAAACCCGGCTGACGCATTTTAGGGCACGTGGAATGGAAAATAAGACATTTGCTGTTCACATTCTTTTCCATTGTTGTTAACATGATGACCAACTTCTTCATTACCTTCTTGCTGCATACGCAATTTGTGATTCTTACGATGTGAATATATTTTGCGCTAGTGTGGCATTAGGAATTGTCATACTCTCTCAAACTCTAGTAGAGCATGTTTGTTACCAATCATGCTTTGTGTAAGATTCATGCAGCTTTTAGAATTTAATGTAGCGACATGACTGTGAACAAAAATTAGTGGTATGTAACCCAAGCATGTGATGTTATCATTTAAACACTGCACAATTGGCTAAACATATCTGACAGATGCATTGATGGTGATAAGTGAGATTATGAAAGCATTAAATTAGTGGTTTATGTTTTTAATATGCTTTGCAAATGTCAGATAAGTTTAGTCATGGGACATTTTTGTGTGAAAATTGTATTTTTTTCTAAATGCAAGTCTACCTCAGGAGTAAAAAATAAATTAGGGGCTGTACATGTATTTGGAATGAGTGTTGTGAGATGTGAGGCCCTGACAGGGGTAAAAATTATTTTGATAAAAATTCCATATTTTGAGGCCCATCCATTGGGTCTAGTGTAATTTTTATTTCTCATATGAATTCAAGGAATATGCTGTGCATAGTCTCAAGATGTATTTTTTATATTTCTGTTTTTTAAAGCTCCTTGAATTTTAAAGGGACTCGTTCAGAGATTTTATGTTAGCAACATTTTTATTAAACTTGTTCAAATCAAGATATTTTGCTTATTTTTAGCAAAGAGAAGCATTATAGGTCATATTTTTTATATTATTGTGAACAACAGAGCTCTTATTTGATTTTTGGGGGTTTTATCGTACGCACAGTCATGGTTCACATTTACAGCTGCACTCTCACAGATTGAACTTTTTATTTTTGGTCTTGGAAAGAGCCAATTTTAGCGTACATGTAAATTTCTGGAAACCAGTGATATTAGACTGCTGGCAAAAGATCAGATCATAGGTGTTCATATTTGCGTTTGAAAATTGCTATTTTATGGCTAAAGCGTTACGTAACGCTTTAAGAAAAAATGAGTTTCTGCTGTTTTCCAAACAATTGAGATTTGTTCTATTGTGTGTTATCTTATATGACTGAATTGAAGGCATTGATGCCAAAATCAGCTGATTCTAAGACAAAAACTGTGAATTTGTGAGAGTGCAGCTTTAACAATTTGATGTCTAGCTCTATAAAATGTGAACGAGTCCATTTAACTGAGGCATAGGTATGTGTTTGGAGAAGATTATGAATATAAATGCAGGTTTAGTTTGATATTAAAATGTTCAGGGATAATGTTGTGTGTGGTAATAATGGTTTTTCCACAGCTCATAGATAGATAGGTTTTGCACAATTTTATTATCCAATGGTGTTGTGTTTGATAAATGGAAGTTTTAATTGGAGTTTTATTGTATGGTGAATTTCTATTCTAGGTTTAGTGTATCTGTATGTTTAATAATTATTTTCAACACATTTTCTTTGCCGTAAATATGTCTTTTGCTTACAAAGGTCTGCAATATCGAGATTCATTTGATATATTGCATTGCCGTTTAATGTTTCATTTTCATGGCATTTCATGAATTTCTGTTAATAGCAGTATTTGTTTTCAGTGCTATATATAGCTATTTTTTCCAAAAATGTAATTATATAAATTGCTCTATTGCTATTTGTTGTTCAATTTGATAAAAATGTAAGGTGTTCCCATATTTAACACATGCTATCCTACATAAAAATTATACTTAACTTTGAGTGTAAAAGTATAATAAAAACGACTCAAAGCGTAGAATTTTTATGTGTTTGTGCATTGTCATTGTTTCTCTAAAATTCAGGGCATTTTAGAATTTTGTGTAGTTCCATTTGTTAAATTGGTATTTCATTATTATGTCTTTTGAACATGTACATTGAAAGATGTATGTAATATAATATGAAAAAAGAGAAAAAAAATACATTAAAAATTAATAAAACTCTTGTTATTCTGTGGTGATGAAGCTGGTTTTAACTGGTGAACTGATTGTCCACTGGAATGTGGTTTGTCCTTGGCTTTGCGGATAATTGCGGATTTAATGGCTCTAGGGACTAAAAGAAAATGGTTGAAATTGTTAACTGGTAACTTTATTTGTTACTTAATTTGGTGTAAGAATTGACACTCCTGGAATTTTCTTCAATTTTGAAGTCGGGAGAGCCCACAGAAGGGCCTCTAAAAGACACTTGTATATATGGCAGGGTGCTTCACTTCTTCGAACCCCAGTGAGGGCCTAAAGTGCCGCCTAAACCAAAATGGTTACAGCCCTTCAGCTGCCAGGTCAATCAAATCCCTGATGGATGAAAGGAATAAAATGCCGATGATTGTTCAAATTCATTTCATTTGAGTGAGGCCTTATAGTATAAATATCTGGTGTAATAATAAAACATCTTAAGTCATTTCCTTTCTCAAGTCCTTCTCCTTATTTCAGTATATATGATAATCACTAGTCATGTTATAATATCTTGATAACATCAAAAATACTTGACCGTTATTTCCATAATACCCTATACAAAATTTTAACTATTATGCTAAAAGCTTTTATTAAAATAGTTTAATTTGTCTATGCCATGATAAGGACATTGACTCCAGTTTAATAAGAACATGTTTTATGAATATAGGCTTTGCTCCAAACCCTCAAAGGTTGTATTTACATGCCATCCAATAAAAAGTTAAGCGGGTTTTCAAAGCCTTGTCATTGTCCAAGTTGTTATGGAAATCTTGGCCATAAATCAAAAACTTTTCAAGATGTTCAAATGAAACTTTGTACACATGGATCATGTAAAAACATTTACATGAGTAGTAAGGCCCATAACTCTGGCTTTGATATTTGTTGTGTTATGCCCCTTGTTGTACTGAAAAAATAACAGCAGCTAATAAGATAAAACCAGTGTGTGGTTTGGTTTGGTCAATTTATCTAAAAATGTTAATTGATTGGTCTGTATTAATCCTATAATAACTGCTAACCCATTGTTTTGATCAGTCAACAAATGCCAAAAAAACAGTGTTTTGTTTACTTGCGCCACCTCCTACCCCAGAACCGAAATTTGTTTAATAGTGTTGACCGGGGGCTGGAGTTATGCTCCATTATGCATTTTTTATAAAACAAATCTCCTTTAATGAAATAAAAAGTTAACTTGGATGATTTTAGGGGGTAGGGGCTCGCACCGGGTGTGCCCCTCCCCCCCACAGCTGAAACAGTCAACGCAATTTATTCAATATTACTGATAATGGGTATATTTCTAGATCAAATGAAAACTATGATGCTTTAAGTCTTCACTGTTAGATGGTACATGATCCATTACAGAACTCTTCATGAGGTCATAATAAAATATATATTACTAGTAAGTAGTAACTCATTTAAAAGTCATCAGCAATAAACTACCTCGGTTGATCAATGAAACTGTCCCTATTACTTTTGGACACATATAAAATTGTCATGCTTGACAGAAGTGATAAAATGAATATTACTTGGATGAAATAATGTTCTTTCAATGTTTAGTTTACATTGAGAAGCACTGCCTTGAAAGAAGTAGACCTTTTGACAACCTGACTATTGACTGTAGGAGCATCCATCAGTAATAATTGAATAACACTAGAACCATTTTATTAGCATAGTGGATTGTTCCACAATACACACAGACGCGAGTCTCACTCCGCCTGACCTCTTGTTTGTCAAACTTTGGGGTTGTTTGATAGAGGTGGTCAATGGAGTGTCGACTTATTTTATACTCAAACTCGGGCAAGGCCCATTCGGTGAGTGCATCAGTCTATAAGATTGATAGTCGTTTTAGGTTTTTGGAGCATAGTGCACAGACAGAATGTAACCCTGGTTAGAACTATCCTGGTTCTTTACAGTGCACCAGTTTATAGCACTGTCACTTAGGACCCCAATTTCACGTCCCTCCTGGAGGACAATAATTGATTTTTGGTGATGCAGCAGGAATCAAACCTGAATAATCACTAGACCACAGATCTGCCACCAGAGGTGGTCATAGTAATCCAACAGTTTTAATCAAGTTTTGCAATTTCCAGTTATCAATTTAGAGATTGCAATTGTATTTATGTCAATGGAAAAAAAATAACATATTTGCATAAATTTTTGTCAAAGATTTAAATTAGAATAAGCTATTTTGGAAAAAAAAGCTAAGCTATTTTGACAAAAAGCTAAGCTATTGAGATTTTTTTTTAAAGCAGTATTCTTTAATCTATATAGCTGCGCTTTTTTGGGCCACAGCTGCTATGTTTTTAGCTCAACTTTTCGCTTAGCTTTAGCGAAGCTTTTTTAGACCAAAGATTAGTGGCCCACAAACAGTTTTAATGAAGATGTGCAATTTGCAGTTGTTAATTTAGAGATTACAATGTATTTATGTCAATGGAAAAAGTATTACATATTAGCATAATTTTTTGTCCATGGCTAAAATTAGACTATATTGGAAAAAGCTAAGTTACTTTGACAAAAAGTTAAGCAATTTTGGACTTTTTTTCAAAAGCTGTTTTTTTTTAATCCCAAAAATCTGTGCTTTTTTGGGCCTATACTGCCATGCTTTTAGCTCAGCTTTTCGCTTAGCTTTATCGAAGCTTTTTTAGACCGAAGATTAGTGGCCCACAAACAAGATTAAATCAAGATTTGCAATTTGCAGTTGTCAATTGAGATGACAATGTATATATATCTA
This sequence comes from Mya arenaria, assembly GCF_026914265.1. NCBI lineage: Eukaryota > Metazoa > Mollusca > Bivalvia > Myida > Myidae > Mya > Mya arenaria. Next base: position 52,916,107 of record NC_069132.1, on the reverse strand, counting down.
TGTTGATTGAAAAAAATCTTACAGATTTGCATAATTTTTTGTCCATGGCTAAAATTACACTATTTTGTCAAAAAACTAAGCAATTTTGGACTCTTATTTTTAAAAAGTGTGTTTTTTAATCCCAAATATCTGCGCTCTTTTGAGCCAATACTGTTATGCTTTTAGCTCAGCTTTTAGCCTTCATGTAGCTTTAGCGAAGCAGCTCTAGACCAAAGATTAGTGGCCCACAAACAGTTTTAATCAAGATTTGCAATTTGCAGTTGTCAATTTAGAGATTACAATTTATTTATGTCAATGGAAAAAAATATTACAAATTTGCGTAAATTTTTGTCAAAGGCTAAAATTGTACATGAAAGGATATATCTAATTAAAAATCCAAGCCTAGCCAATTTTATTTATCACCATTATCATTTATTTGATATCGTTTATTGACATTTTGACACATGAACGCGACATAGAGATAGATATTCATCATGATCGGGTCCGTGTTTAATGTCACTTTACACACATGGGCTAGCATGGTTATGAAATATCATCAAACAAATACAAATTCCTTATTTTAAATAAAGTGTATTAATTGACTTAACATAAAACGTTTACATTAGTATTCTATGTAAACCGCCTTATCTGTACGTTACATGAAAACTGACCCCTTAGGATAAAATTGTTCTGATATTTCGTAGATATAGTTCTTTAGTGCCTCAATTAAGCTCAATTTTTTGCTTCAAGGTTAAAGCTTTTTACGCCATTTTTTTAATGGTGACCCAAGGCTAAAATGTGTAATAAAATTCATCTGAAAGGTTTTAACACTTGTTTGTCCCAGTATCAGAAAAATTTATTAGTACTTGTATTGGCTAACATGAAGGACAATAATTGGTCGGAAAAATAAATTTTATGGTATAATGAAAAGCATTAAGCATCATATAAAAATAAAATCTGAAGTCTTGGCTGGATCACAGAATACAAAGTCCCCCTTTTTTAATGAAGTCAATATATTATTTGTAGAAATCCCTCCTACTTGTCCTAAAACTTTAAGGAACAAAATGTGCCCTACTGAAACTTTAACCCAAGTTCCTTAGTCAATCAAGGGCTATAAATTTTTTTAGAATAACATGGTGTTATGTAACCTCATGGTGTGATGGTCCTGAACAACTGTCTGAAATATTAAGTGAATTGAGTGAATGGTAGTAGAGTTAAAATTGAAAATGCCAACTTGCCCTAAGATTTTCACTGAACACAAATGCTGATGCTGGAGCGAGTAGAATATCCTCCTTTAACTCTTCAAATAGTCAAGGTAAAAACAAATACACTCCTTGGAATATCATTGTGATTAATAAGGGGTTCAAAGTTTGCAGAGAAACAAGAACATATTTATGTAAAATTTATATGAATCATGTACAAAGGTTTTGGAAATCAGCCCTTACAAAAATACTATGGTGAATATGCCCGATGTTACCATGCGACATTTAACCTGCACTCTCCCAGATTGACCGATTAGACAACCATTTCATATTTGTCTCAGAATCAGCTGATTTTGGTATCAATGTTTTCAAATCAGTCATATAGGATAACACACTTTGAAAAAATCTCAATTGTTTGGGAAACTGCCACAATTTTCACTTTTCTTAGAGCGTTAGTTACGCTTTAAGCCATATATATATAAATCATCTATTTTTGACATGCATATTAAAAAATATGATCTGATCTATTGTCAGTAGTCTTATGTCTCTGGTTTTCAGACATTTATTTACCCAGATAAAGCAAAATTTGGCTCACTCCCAAACAAAAAATTAAAAAGCTGTCAAAATTTAATCTGTGAGAGTGCAGCTTTAAATTATAGAAGGTCTTTTTCCGGTAAGTCATTAACCCCACAAATGTGATATTATGTGACAGCCGGGTTAAATCATACACGCCACTGCTGTTAATTATACTATAACTGCTGCATTCTTTATAATATATACAACTGCTTTAATAGATGAGATCAGATGTTGGCAGGAGCTTAGCTAGCCCTCTATTCATGTGGATTCATAATTGTGCTAGGCATGCCCCGATGGAAAATTTTGAAAACCATGGTGCAATTTGGTCGGTTGGGCGTTCTGAGATGCTTTATTTAGAACTGCAAAATTGACAGTTTTAGGATCATGTTGTCAACTACGCATACTGCAACTTTGGCTGATTTTTTTAATTATTTATTGTCAGAATCATGTGGATTCAGCAGGGTACTCGAGTATATGCAGCTACCCGCCTGGTAGGTAAAATGTCCACTAAGGCCAATATAAGTTTATTGCTTGCTTCCATTCAACATTTTTATATAGAGTTGGTCCATATACATGTGTTTCTAGATGAAACACAATAGTAACAAATGAATAAATGTCGTTCCCAGACAGTACCGGACCAAAACACAAATAACATTTATATCCCTGGCAATAAAATTAAAGGGGGGGGGGGGGGCGTGAAAAAATAGGTGGCACCCCGGCGGGAAGAAAATCTAGCAATTCCATGTGTACTTTTTTTATAGTCGCCTAAAATAGGTCTTGAAAAAAATATCTATATGTAAATGTTTAATACTATGTTCAACAATAAAACATCCTCTAAAATATTTGCTTCACATATTTAGATAGATATTACAACATACAAAGATTTTTGAAATCAGCTCTATAATGTCAGAGCTCTGTTTAAAGAAAAAAAAGCCATACCAGAGTATAATAACTGCATTTGCAAAAAAAATTCAATTGCTTGAATTTGTTTGCTACGCAAAATGGAAATAAAATGGAATATTACTGCATTCACAGTAAAATTTCAATTGCTTGTATATTCGTTTTGTAGGTAAAATTTCCTCTAAGTCTTAAAATCACATACATGTATTTATCTAAATATATTTGTGAAATATTAGCTCTATTATGTCACAACAATGTTAAAAACAAAAACAAACGTGCCAGAATATAACTGGGTTTGTAATATTTTTTCAATTGCTTTAATATTTGAATTGTGGGTAAAATGTCCTCTTAAAGGCCTTCAAACATATAATATTGTGTATGTAAATGTTAATATGTATAAAGAACTGTGAAATCGGCTCTTTTACAGGTATGTCACATGCCTGTGAAAACAAAAAACCTGAATATGATTGCATTCACAATAAAATTTCAATTGCTTCAATATTTGTTTTGTAAGTAAAATGTCCTCTAAGTCTTTAAGCTGCACTCTCACAGATTGAACGTTTTGACAACTTTTTTATTTTTTGTCTTGGAACAAGCCAAATTTTGCCAAAATCCATGGAATCTGGAGATACAAGACTGTTGACAAAATTTTAGATCGCAGATTTTTAATTTTCAATTCAAAAATTGATGTTTTATGTATTTTTCTTAAACCGTTTATAAGTAACGGTTTTAGCCATAAAACATTAATTTTTGAACGGAAATATAAAATTCACAATCTGATTTACTGTCAACAATCTTATATCATTGGTGTTCATATATTACTGCAAAATATTGCTCTTTCAAAGACAAAAATTAAAAAAAATTGTCAAATCGTTCAATCTGTGAGAGTGCAGCTTTAAAACACCTTTTTATGTAAATATACCTATGAACAAAGATTTGTGAAATAACCTCTATTAATATGTCACAGCAATGTTTAAAAAAAACACAAAAAACATACCAGAATATAACTAGTTTATAATATTTTTTCATTTGCTATAAAGCTGCATTCTCACAGATTTACCGTTTTTACAACTTGTTTATTTTTTGTCTTGGAAAGAGCAAATTTTTGCGATAATATCTGCAAACCAATGATAAGAGATTGCTGACAAAAGATCAGATCGCAGATTTTCTTATTTCCGTTCGAAAATTAATGTTTTATGGCTTAAACCATTACTACTACGTAACGGTTTAAGAAAAATTTCTAAAACATCAATATTTTAACTAAAATATTAAAATCTGCAATCTATTTTTTTTCCCAGCAGTCTTATATATATATAACCGGTTTCCATGTATTTTCGTAAAATTTGGCTCAATTCAAGACAAACAAGAGCTGTCACAGAGACAGCGTGCTCGACTATAATCCGCCGCTTTTCAGTGTAAGGATTGAAGAGTTTTGGCGAAACATGCATGGATCACTGTTAGATTAGATTTCAATGCAATACATGATGTGCGGATATATTAACATAAATGTGGTTACATGCAAAATTTTAACCAGAATTTTTAAGTGTAATAATAAAGGGCCATTATTTGCAAAAAACAGTTATCTTACTTGGTTATTCAATTAGGTTGGGTGGTTGAATACCATTGTATAAAGTCTCAATGCAATACATCAAGTAGTTGCTGAGATATTATCCTATGTGTGCTAACATGCAAGACCTTAACCAGAATTTCTAAGTCGCATAATAAAGGGGCAAAAATGATATAATATGAAAGATGCTTGATTAAATAAGAAGGTTAAATGGTTGGTAGCCTGTGTGTAAAGTTTCAATGCAATACATGATGTATTCGCTGAGGTATTGACTTAAAAGTGGTTACATGCAAAACCTTAACCAGAATTTCTATGTCGAATAAAAAAGGGGCCATTATATGAATTTAATGCAAACTAGAGTTATCTTACTTGGTTATTTAAGTAGATTGGATGGTTGAGTACCATTTTATAAAGTCTCAATGCAATACATCCAGTAGTTGCTGAGATATTAACCTATGTGTGCTTACATGCAAAACCTTAACCAGAATTTCTGAGTCAAATAATAAAAGGCAATTATTTGCATTAAATGCAAACTAGAGTTATCTAACTTGGAAAATAAAGTAGGTTGGATGGTTGAGTAACATTGTATTAAGTCTCAATGCAATACCTCAAGCAGTTGCTGAGATATTAACCTATGTGTACTTGCACACAACACCTTAACCAGAATTTCTAAGTCAAATAATAAAGGCCTTTTATTGGCATTAAATGCAAAGTAGAGTTATCAAACTTGGTAAATTAAGTAGGTTGGATGGTTGAGTACCATTGTATAAAGTCTCAATGCAATACCTCAAGTAGTTGCTGAGATATTAACATATGTTTGCTTGCACACAATACCTTAACCAAGGGGTGACGCCGACGCAGACGCTTGGGTGAGTACCGTAGTATAGCTCTCCTTATTCTTCGAATAGTCGAGCTAAAAATAAAAAAAGTTGTGAAAAACATTCAATCTGTGAGAGTGCAGCTTTAATATTTGATTTGTGGGTTAAATGTCCTCTAATTGCCTTCAAACATAATTTCATGTTAATGTTAATATGCATAAAAATCTGTGAAATAGGCTGTAATATGACTTAGGCCTGTTAAAACAACAACAAAATGGAATATAACTGCATTCACAATAAAATTTCAATTGCTTGAATATTTGTTATGTAGGTAAAATGTCCTCTTAACTTAAGGCCTTCAAACACATAATAAATGTTTATGACAATATGCATATGTCAAATAAGATTTTTGAAATTGGCCTTGTTTTGTGACAACACCCTTATTACAAACAACACATATAATGTTCGTTACCGTATTTTATCATCTTTATTGCTTTGTTATTGTTATAGGTAAAACGTCCTCTCAGACCTTCAAACATGATATTTAAACTGGCTCACGAGCTCGGAGTGGCATGCACTGAAATAGTATGTCCAAATACAATTTCATTTTAAATAATGTTTAAAGCTGTACTCTCACAGATGAACTGTTTTGACAACTTTTATTTTTTGTCCTCGAACGAGCAAATTTATGCAAAAATGCATGGAAACTAGTGAAATAAGACTGCTGACAAAAAAACAGATCTCAAATTTTCATACTTAAGTTCAAAAATCGATGTCTTATGCATTTTTCTTATAAGTGTGTATTTATCAAAATAAATGTTTTTTTGGGGATGCATGCGGCATAGCCGTTTATTTTGGTCAATGCATAATAATAACAACTCTTTTACCAGTTTAGTGGTCAAGCTTATATTTTGTCTACCAGCCCAGCCTGTTTCAGTTTAACAATTCACCTGATCAAATAAATAATAATTGACTGTTGATATTATAAAATTAATAGATTTGGAAAATACTGCCATTCAATTGGACAAAATATAATTTCGACCACTTTAAGAGTTTTAACTTGTCATAAAAAGAAGAGTATTTATATTATTATTATTTTTCAAAAAGTTAATGACAGTCACCATGTCTTGCACAAACATTAATCTTTCACTATAAACATATATTTGATTTTTAACTTGGGTTTACAGGTTTAAAATCGGTCATTTTATGAAATTGTTGGTGATAAAATACTGACAAAAATGTAAGTACAAACTTTATTATACTTGATAAAATTTCATGAAACATACCAGAGCCATACACATTGAAACAGTTGCAACAGAGCAGAACAAATTGTACAGTTACAAGTTCCGAACACACGTACGGACTTGTTCTTGAATAACAAATGCGTGGCATGAAAAAAAAAAAATTAACATGTCTAAATTTGGCTATATATGGCATATATTTACACAATCTATATATTGAAAGAACAGTACAAGTATGTGCAATATATTATGACAACAATGACTACTATTTATTGGCTATAGGGCCACTCGCCTATGCAATATAAACACATAAACATTATACAATGATTACAAGTACACTCTATAGTATATATAATGTTGCTGAAGAAATTGCTCGTCAGCAAATATTTGCTTCGTCAAATAATGGTATTAGTCACTCAGACCACCCAAACTCTTAAAGGTCTGACTTGCGCATACTTGACCGTTAAATCCCAAGTGACAAACTATATGAAAAAGTAAACAATCTCACGACATTTACGATTCGCTAATGAGGTCGTTACTTACGTGGGCAGGGAAAGTTACGGTTTTCTGCACATTTTTCGTATAACGAGACTATTTGTTCAACTGCATGTGCAATTATTACAGCTCTGATATTCAGCACCCACACCTACACAAATTACATAACAATCTGGTATAAACTGCAGACTAGCTGTCGCATAAGCAAAGATCAAAGCAAACAGTCTAATGACATTGGCTTGCGGTCTTGTAATCATTACGTAACATAAAAGCGGTGTGATGGAAAAAGCGTAATGATTTTTTCAAGTGTTAAAGCTAACATTTCATATCAGCAATGGAAAAGCAATAACTTATAGCAACCCGCCCCAACATGATATGCTTTTACTTCCTTCAGATTCTTATTAACAAAATTAATTTGTTTTAGATCAAGTTGCTATTCAGAAATGATAAACCATATATGAATTAATTGACAAGGAAACTGAAATTTCCTTTTTGTTTACTATAATGCATAAAATGAAATGAAGAATCTTGGGGGTGAAATCTGGGGCTATCTAATCAGCGCTCATATCGTGCAATCACTTTATGTTATCAGTATCCCAGTTAAGTAATGTTATATAATCCAAGAACGAAAGACGGAAGACAAAGATTATTGAAATTTGCAAGTAAAACAAAAATTGATTCAACTATTATTAGAATACAACCTACATGCTCAGCAAATAAAATGCAGAAAGGCAATCATTGAGTAATTGGCTTAATCATTGAAATTTCAACTTTTGCGGATGTTAAAAGGTCCGCCTTCTGTCACTCATCCAATAAACACTTCCTGCGTCAGATTTTGGGTTGAAAATGAATCAGCCAATGAGATAGTTAGATGACATGAAGTAATATTTTACTGATTAAGAAGAGCTTGTTCGCTACGCTCACTCTTAATCATTAAAATATTACTTCATGTCATCTAGCTATTACAAAGTACAATAATATTTAAGTGAAACTCTCTGATTTCACAGACGTCGCGCAAAATCATGGTGTCACCTAACGTTACATTAAATTTGACGTTACGCGTACTCGCTGATAATGTTTTTATGCTATGTGATGTATATTTCACATTTATGGAGAGCATCATTGTAAAACATTATACTTACGTTATGATACGCCTACTCGCAGATAATGTTTTTATGCTATGTGATGCATATTTCACATTTAAGGTGAGCATAGCTGTAGAACATTATACTTAATAATTATGGTGCATAAAAATGATGTTATGTTACGCGTACTCGCAGATAATGTTTTTATGCTATGTGATGCATATTTCACATTTAAGGTGAGCATAGCTGTAAAACATTATACTTAATAATTATGGTGCATAAAAATTACGTTATGTTACGCCTACTCGCAGATAATGTTTTTATGCTATGTGATGCATATTTCACATTTAAGGTGAGCATAGCTGTAGAACATTATACTTAATAATTATGGTGCATAAAAATTACGTTATGTTACGCGTACTCGCAGATAATGTTTTTATGCTATGTGATGCATATTTCACATTTAAGGTGAGCATAGCTGTAAAACATAATACTTAATAATTATGGTGCATAAAAATTACGTTATGTTACGCCTACTCGCAGATAATGTTTTTATGCTATGTGATGCATATTTCACATTTAAGGTGAGCATAGCTGTAAAACATTATACTTAATAATTATGGTGCATAAAAATTACGTAATGTTACGCCTACTCGCAGATAACGTTTTTATGCTACGTGATGCATATTTCATATCTAAGGAGAGCATCGTTGTAAAACATTATACTTAATACTTATGGTGCATAAAAATTAACAATACTGTATTATTTACACATTTTTGTTTTTTATATATAGAATATTATGAATATTTTCCAAGTAATAACGAAAATTTATTAAATAATAACTTAACTTAGAAGTATGCATGGTTAAACTAGTATCATTCTTATATGTGTGAACATCAATCTCATATTTACATTCAATATTATGTTACCGTGTAACACAGTCTTTTTTTATAAAAGTTCTTGTGCCGATTCTGCACATTGTAATATTTGGTCATATGACGTTTGTTAATACAACGCCCCAGTGTCTTAAGAACAAGTGATTTAATGTGACATTCAAATTTTACTACATTATTTGCTATTTGCTCAAAATACCTACATAGCTCATTGGGTTGATTGATTGCCATTTATTTTATTATCTTTTTATGATAACAGTTTTTGGTATGCCCTGGTACATCTTTAAATCATTACGTTTATTATAGTGTATATTTTAAATGTTCGACAGAAAATAGAAAAGCCCAAAGTATCAGAAGGTGCCGCCTTCTTTTATCTGTAGGCTGTTAAAAATATATATCAAGTTCAGCTTTCTGTACACCAGAGTGATGATGTTATGATGATGATCAATGGATGCAATTTTTTGAGAATACAGTCAGTCACAAAGTGTTCCATGAAATGGGAAAATTCTCAAATTAAGTGCATACACATATTAATATATTTTATAACTCTTACCTGCATCTCGCAAATTTAAAGGAAGTTATTGTAGTTGTAATGTAATCTTTATTGTATTTTTATATTTCTTGCCAAACAAAATGTGGGTGTTCTTATTGAGCCAAATGGATATCAGGGGCATGTTTTTGAATTGCATTGCCATATTGATGTTTTATTCCTTGACAAACAATTAAAACACATAAAGTGTGTGACTTTTGATATTCAGCAGGTTTCACTATGATTTGTAGTGTAAGAAATTAATATTACATGGGCGGTTCAATGATCAGATGTTGGGGGGGGGGATGTATGCAAATGGAAGCTTGCCCCCTCCCTCCCAAAACTGAAAATAAAGGTTTTACATTTAATATATGAAAATTGGGTATTCCAAAGAAAAAATATAGCTTTTAGTGTAATGTATTTTGGTGTATTTTATACATATGTTTTCTATTATATTCTCTCTGACATTTAAGTCCTCCCCCCCTCCCTTAGGATCCGCAAATGTATTATATTCAACAACTTTGATGCTATCAACAAGTATTTCAATTCCCTTAATAAACTACCAAGTAGCGAAAACCTCCGGTATTAAAGCAATTTTACAGTAAACTGCTTAATTTTAAAGATTTATCTTTATTACATAGATCAAATAAAGTACCAAACCATAATGACTGCCAGAGGTCAAAAGAGCAATAAAATTATTACAAGATTAACATAAAAACCGTTTGATCTATGGAATATAAAGCTATACAACAGTTCCTTGTGCTATGTGTTTATAACAACTGAAGCAGAAAAAAGATCTGCCCACTACTTTGGTAATTCTTCTATACATCTTTAGAGGGCAAAAGCTTTGGATGAAACATATGTGACAGCCTGTTTGTTCTTTTTTTATGGGTGTTTAGTCACATAAGCAAAAATAAATGTATGTGTAATTTTTCCTATCAAAAAATTTGATCATAAATATTAAATGTGCTTCGAGCTAAGGTCTGCAATTAAACTCTTGTCAAACCAAGCATGGTCAGTCTAAATTGCAATTTTATGTTATATGATTCAATGCCTAAGGCATTTTGATATTTCACGTCCTTAAAACCTGCTAAAAAAATCCCCCTGAATTCTATCAAATTTACCCCTGTTTTTTAGCCTTTCTGAACAAATCCCCTGGAATGGTCTCCAGAAATATGTGTTTTTATCAACACAACAATGGAAAACTACTGAAACAAGCCAAGATCCTGTTTGTAAAATTAACATTATTTTAGTAAATATATCTGTAATCTCTAAACTATTTTTGAATGGACATAAACTGAAGGAATGATTAATTGCTTCTCTCTTATGAAACTGTGACAAAACTTTAAACAGACTCAGAGTAAGACCACAAAAGTACAACAACATCTTTTTCGGTCCGCAACACGCGTATGCAATTTATGTTGCCAGTTTTCATATACTGCAGACTGGGATTGTTGCACATTTTGGTACATAAAATTCCGTGTCACCCTTCCTTCATAATCAACAAAATCATCACTCCATTTCAACTTGTCTATATGAGAATGCTCATTAGGGGCGATCTTTGGGCGACATATTGCAAATTTCATCATAATGAATGGTAATTTAATTCCGGTGCAAAGAAAAAATTTCAGTTGTCCATACATCCGCTCCATCAATTAGACAGCTATAAGTGGATTCATGCAGGGACACATGCATGAAATCGACCAAGCAATTATTTAATATTAATATCGTATTAAAAATGTGCATAAATTACACAAAAAGGCTAAATTATAAAAAAATTAGCCAAATAATTTTAAGTCTAATTTTTTTGGTTATTTGGGAAGAAGGAGCCAGTTGAAAATTGTCTGCCCCCTCTTACCGGCCCCTGTCAGCAGTTTTGGGGCGATCTTTGGGCGACATATTGCAAATTTCGTCATAACGAATGGTAATTTGATTCCGGTGCAAAAAACATTTTCAGTTGTCCATACATCCGCTCCATCAATTAGACAGCTATAAGTGGATTCAGGGACACATGCATGAAATCGACCAAGCAATTATTTAATATCAATATTGTATTAAAAATGTGCATACATTACACAAAAAACCCACCATTTTATACAACAAGAGGCACATCAGTGCCTGTGCTCCACTGGCCAAAAGGTTCAAGCAAAGACCACCTAACGAACATTTTCGTCAAGTTTCATAGAAATACAATCATCAGTTTTTGAGGAGAAGTTATTTAAAAAAAAATTTTACTTTAATAGCTCTGGCTGCCATGTTGTGCAGTGGACCGAAATGATTTGGGCAATTTGAGTAAAGGAGCACCAAACAAACATTTCTGTCAAGTTTTATTGAAAAAAGGTCATCGGTTTTGACGACAAGTCGTATAAAGTTTTTTTTATTTTTTAGCTCTGGCAGCCATGGTGTGCAGTGGACTGGAACCATTTAACAAATTTTGGTTAATGACCACCCAAGGAACATTTCTGTCAAGTTTCATCAAAATCTGATCATCGGTTTCTGAGGAGAAGTCGTTTAAAGGTTTTTCTATTTTTACCTCTGGAGGCCATCTTGTGCAGTGGACCGAAACCATTGAAGCAAATTTGATAAAGGACCATCCAAGGAACATTTCTGTTAAGTTTCATCAAAATCTGATCATCGGTTTCTGAGAAGATGTTCTTTAAAGGTTTTTCTATTTTTTTGCCCTGGCAGCCATGTTGTGCAGCGGACCGGAACCATTTGAGCAATTTTGGTTAAGGACCACCCAAGGAACAATTCTGTCAAGTTTCATCAAAATCTGCCTATCCGTTTCAGAGGAGATGTCGTTTAAAGATTTTGCTATTTTTAGCTGTGGCGGCCATATTGTGCAATGGACCAGAACCATTTGAGCAATTTTAATAAAGGACCACCCAAGGAACATTACTGTCAAGTTTCATCAAAATCTGCCAAACCGTTTCAGAGGAGATGTCGTTTAAAGATTTTGCTATTTTTAGCTCTGGCGGCCATATTGTGCAATGGACCGGAACCATTTGAGCAATTTTGGTAAAGGACCACCAAAGGAACATTACTGTGAAGTTTTGTCAAAATCCGCTTATCAGTTTCAGAGGAGATGTCGTTTAAAGTAAAAGTTTACGCACGCACGCACTCACGACGGACAATCTGTGACGACATAAGCTCCATGGCCTTCGGCCAGTGGAGCTAAAAATTAGCCAAATAATTTGGAGCCTAATTTGGTAACTTTGAGAGTAGGCGCAGGTCGAAAATTGTCTGTCCCCTCTTATAATTACCCGCCCCTAGCAACAGCTGTTAAAAGTTGTTTGTTATATGACACACTCTTATATATTGGTCATGACAAGCAGAAAGCTTCAATTTAACTTAAGTTTACGATTAGAATCTGAGCGCTTTGATTGGACTTAAAAATAGCCTAAAGGCATATTTAATAACCAATTTTAATCTAACTTAAGTTTATGATTAGAACCTGAGTGTTTTGATTGGACTGTAAAATTAGCTGGCCAATAGAATGAATAAAATCACTGAGGCATGTCTAAGGATAAAAATAGAATGATATTGATTACTGCCCATTGTATTTTGGCGGAGCCATGATATAGTGGTATTTACTAACTTAACTGTCAATCCAGAGGTCGCAGGTTCGATTCCCTGCCGCACCACGAATAAAAATACTAATTGTCCTCCGGGAGGGACGTGAAATTGGGGTTCCGTGACACTGCTTATGATACACTGGTGTACGTTAAAAAACCAGGGTAGCTCTAACCAGGGTAACATTCTGTCTGTGCTCCAAAATCCTAACAATCTAATTGACTTGCTGAATGGGCAAGACCCGAGTGCGAGTAATAGTATGAATAAGTTTAGACACCACCACCACCACCCATTGTATGTTAAAATGCCATCTAGACCAGACAAAGCCATAGCCTTTAGTATTTTTACATGAAGCATGCTTTTATTTGTAAAATATTGTGACTATCTTTTTCCTTCTCAATATATCAGCCTGTGTCTTCGCAGCCAACAGGTCATGAGAAACAAAAAAGCCATGGTATGCCAGACATGGCACTAAAACTGTGATTGTAATCAGTAAAGCAGTATAGCTAGGCTATTGCACAATGTCATGTGTCAATACTTGTTGCCTTAATATCTCCATGATGCCACTTTCCCCTGTCATCTGCTGCCCTGGTATGCCAACATGCTTGTTAGAGCGATTTTTCTTCATAATGATCTCATTGGAACCACATCATATCTGAATCATGGGTTTTGCCAACACGGCTGCAAATCCTTGTCTGAGAATATTTTCAAGGCGCCTTGGACTTCTGTTGGATGCCGTACCAATCCTTGGCATTCTGCGGGTATTTGCATGTCATGCAAGAAAACAGCAGTGACATCAGACTGAAAATAAAAGAATTATCATGAGAGGTTCACAAACTTGCTGATAGGCCATGTTAAAACAAGAACATTAATGAGCCACAAATAATATCAATCTTCTGTCTGGTATTTCCTGACCTAAACATAAAAATACCAGCAACCCAAAAGTCTTTTTAGCCAGTCTCCCTTTTTTTATTGATTTTCATGAGGAGATGACTGGTAGTTTATACTGATTTCTTTTAGCTGGTCTGATTCCTGGGTATAACCGAGCATACTGGTGTCCTTTTCGAGAGGCCTTGAGAAAGTACCCCTAGTGGGACTCTCATCCAAAACCTCTAGGGTGAGAGGCATACACCTATACCACTAGACCACTCTCATCCGATTAGAGGTTAATGAAGTGAAGAAATAATATATTCACCCACTCCCACCATTTGACCATTTTACCAACTTCTTTTTTGTCTTGAAATAAGCCAAATTTTGTATAAATATCTCAAAACCTGTCATAATAGACTGCTGTTAAAAGATCAGGTCACAGTTTTTAATATTTGCATAATTATGAAATTTGATGTTTAATGGCTTAAAGTATTACTGACCATTTCAGGAAAATGAAAATTTAGGCAGTTTACTGAACGATTAATATCTGTTATACCATATTCTGTGTTACAGTACATTACATGGTGTTAGGTTTCTACTGTTGTAAACCATAAAAAAACAACCTTTGTTTAGATAACGGCAGTGTTCATGTTGTTTAAATAATAACGGCAATGTTGTTATGTTTTAAAGGTGAAATCTTTTTGATGTGCTTATTTTATAATACATGTATTTTTAAATAAAACAAGCCCAGCTCAAAATATGTAAGAAGTTCTGAAGATCACATGCCTGTCTATAAAATATCCAGTGTAGTAAAGATTTGAAAGTTAACAATGATGTCATTAGTTAAATATTATCACTTTCTGGTCCATTATTATGCACCAGTCAATTGTAAAATCCCCGCCCTGTGAAGAGGAATTGCTGGTAAAATCCCCGCAAAATGCCCCCACACCCCAGGGACCCTAGGGTAGGTAAGGCCCATTCTCCGCTATTTTTGTTTGGCGCGAAGACAAAACCACCGCATTCACCCTGGAAGGTTAAAACACGGCCAATTTCCCCGCTTATCCCCGGTATAACCCTGGACCTTAGGAGGCTGTGGTTACAATTGACTGGTGCATTATTACTCTATATTATCATGGCAAAAATTATGCCCATAAACCATAGCCAATCAATAGGTGAACACAAGGGGGCCACTTTAGGTTCCTTGGGGGCATTTGCCCCCTTCTACACAAACCCTAAAATAGGGTCAAGGGTGTGTGTGTGGGGGGGGGGATGGTTTCCCTCTTGAATGGTACATTTTGGTGAACCAGTAATTTATACATCTTTTCTCAACCATATAATTGACATGAAAGGTACTTGGACTATTTAAGGGGAACACAATCCCCCCCATGAATAATGGATGACCTGTCAACTATGATTTAAAATGACCAAAGCTCTTTACAACCCCCTGGTTCTTTACTTATCATTTTTCAAGTACCATTCAATTATTTTCATGGCACTGCCCCAAAGTCAGCAACATATTTCTAAAGTTCAAAGTTACAGCAAATATGCCATGGAGAACAGAACGGAATCTAAGTCAGGCAAAGTTATTAAAATTGTTCGTTTTCCATTTCCATTTCCTTGCTTTAAAATACTAATAATCGATACATAGGTGAGGAATTTTAGATTATTTTTTTTTTGTAATGTTGTGTCTTAATAATATCATAATGTAACATTGTCATAACAGCGCCATTTGGTCTAGATTAGCATTTACTAAACAGCTATATAAAACAAAACATTTAAAGCTGCACTGTCACAGATTGAATGTTTTGACAACTTTTTTATTTTTAGTCTTGGAATGATATATAAGATTGCTGACAAAAAATTAATCGCAGATTTTTATATTTCAAAAAGTTCAAAAATTGATGTTTTATGCATATATCTTAAACTGTTAGTAATGGTTTAAGCCATAAAACATTAATTTTCGAACAGAAATATGAAAATCTGCAATCTGATTTTTTGTCATCAATCTAATATCATTGGTTTGCAGATGTTTACACAAAAAAAATCCTCTTTCCAAGACAAAAAATAAAAAAAGTTGTAAAAATGGTATATCTGTGAGAGTGCAGCTTTAAAGGGTGAATATAATCACAATCAATCTTTTTTAGCAGATGGCTATAATAAAATTTAAAGATCATGCAGATTATTTAGGGAAGGTTTGAAAACTGAAAACAATCTTTTCTTTTGCATACTAGTTGGCCTGCAGTGATGGAAAATACATAAGTATGATGAGTAAACCTCTCCGCCCCCTGCAGGCCATGGTTATCTGCTCCTGTCCACACATACCCTCCAGAGAACACCAAAACTACAATAAATCAGGATTGATCGACATCTTGGGAGAATTCCATGATAAAGGAAATGTTAATTCAACTGACCAACATCCTTTTATCTTTGTACTTCATCTACATGAACTGCAAGCTGTCCAGAGTGAAAAACCTGAAAATCTCCACATATATTACAATATTTTCTGTTATTTCCGCTTGAATACAAATACTAATTTACCAATCTGGTGTAGATAATTATCAAGAACTGGCCAGGGTTCATTCATGAACAGCTAGTGACCACTGACCGATATAAAGTGGACTACAGAACCTATGAATATCAAAGCAAGATGTAATACAGTTATTCCAATGGTTTTGAAATGCCATGGATATATTTACTGCCCATGATTGCCATTACGATGATTGGCCATGATTAGGTGGCTGAGGAAATGTTAATTTGAATGTTAATTCAAATGACCAAAATCTTCATGAACTGAAAGCCATCTGGATCATAGACATGTAGTTTATATCAGGGCTTTTAAAAAGTTGACATTACAATAAACAGACTTTTGAATTGACCCCACTTTTTTGTGGGTGGTGGGGAAGGGGAGGGGAATATTTGAAAAAAAATAAAAAAGGAAGGGGGGGGGGGGGGGGGTCCTGATTGGGATTTCAACTTTAAGAAGCACTAGTTTATGGTATATATACCAGCAGAAGAAAAGAACTGTACCTATAGGAAATTTGTCTAAACTAACCCCCAAGCTTATGGATGATTACATATTGATGAAAGGTTGTTAGTGTGTACTTACAAAAATAAAGAGTTTGATTGCGACTTTGATGAGAAACAATTGCATAACCATTTATTTTGTGTAAGTACGTACTAAAACCCTTTATTTTTTAGTGGTCTACATACTATTGTGTTAACTACTCACTAAATGGGCCAGCCACTGTTTATATCTACTGGTTCACCTGCTTTAAATATAAAACAGCTCAATGGTGATTTATCAAAATAAATGTATTGGAAAATTTGAGGTACATTGTACATGTATATTCAATGGACAAAATGTTGATCACTAAATGATGTTAACCTCAACCATTTAAAACATAAATGTACCTGCGATACAGGGAGGTATTACCTTGACAGATGTTAACTTTAAAAATTACTTTTTTTCCTTAACTTGTTTGTTTTTGCATGCACAATTTCTTCATTCCGTATATATATATATAAAAGAAATTAAAACATTAAAACTAATTGCCTAATTCTTAACAAAAAATCTGAAAATAAATTCCAAAAGGAAAGTCTTTTGCCAATGCAGACATGCTACAGATTCGCGATTTTTAAGTCTGGAAAAAATTAAAGAACTCCTAAAGTAGAGATAAATTTCAGTTCTGAGGGAGGGATGCAAGTCAAAAGGTTACACACATAATTAGTTACGCCCCTTCTAACTTCGAATACTGGATCTGCCCCAGCATTTATAAGTCACATTTTTCTGTTATTAATTAGAGTGAAATTAACTTTAGTCAGTATAAAAAAAAGAACACAAAGTTAAGGAAACACATAAAAAATCATGTTGCTGTTTGTGATGTTTAAACAGATTTAGGGTAATTGAAGTTTCAACAACACCCAAGAAAACAATAATTTGTAAATAATTGTTTAAGCATACATGAATAGCTCTTTGTGATGTTTAGGACTTATATTCGTTATAGAAACTGCAGCCAGAAAACCGTTTATTTTATTTGTAAATAATTGTTTAGCTTTCAGGACAAAAACGACAGGAATTATTTTTTTGTCAATGCACACATGCTACAGATTTGCAATTTTTGCACACTCTCCTGCACTGACATTTCCGGTGAATATAGTCTTGCTGGAAAATTCCGTCTAGCACCCACCCTCCCCTGACACCAGATGAGTCACCCGCAACAACGAGCCACTTCTTAATTATTTTAATGCATGATTTATGGTAAAAACATTATAACAATAAAGGGCAATTAAATATTAAGATACTAGATTTTTTAAAGAAACTGAAAATAGATATTTGTGAAAAAAAAAGATTCGAGAGGACCTATTTGATGCCAACTTTGAACTGAAATTACAATAAAATGCGTCATCTATGTCAATTTTTAGACAATTGGATAATTTAAGGTATGCAAGAACATGATCAGTCATTTGTTTCCAGTCCAACTAGAAAAAAATCAAATCCTCAGGCACGCTGCACCCCCAGTAACTCAGCAAACCTCGTTACAGCTTTTGTGCCTGTCCCCAGGTCAGACTTTATTACCCACACCGACTGGAAACCCATAACAGATATTATTATTCTTAATTCTGAAAGTGTGTAAATAATATTTTTATACACTTGCACAATCATTGAAAAAATACTTGCAGGCTTTAAAGGGACTTGGTCATGTTTTTGGACATAATATTATTTTCCTGCTTGAGCATTTGAAAACACTTTTTTTATCATCTCTTTACTCTATGATATCGAAACTGCAGAAAGAAGCACAATTACGATATAAAAAAAAAATTTGGTTTCACTGGTGGGGTGCGAACCCAGACGGGTAAAGTGAAGAAATTTTTTAGAAAAACGACCTCATATCTATTAGGCCATATGGACTTTCACAACTGTAAATGGATATTTTAACCTTTTAAGAATACATTGATAACATCACCCGATTATGGCAATCAACCAATCACGCAACAATGAAATCGCTGAATGTTAATAACCAATTAAATGTTATGGTCCTAAGACAAAATTGAAGCAAATATCAACAATTGCTTATGGGTTCAGTGTTCAGTATCTTAGTTTTAATACTCCTAATGATTTGCCACACTTTTATTTGGTAATAAATAAGAAGGCAGCATTTTACAAATCATGAACAAATCCCTTTAAACTTTCCATGCATCAGAACTTGAACTACAGTATGCTTTGAAGCTGACAAACTCCATTGCATCAGAAATAAATGAGCTTTTAAAGTTTGTAATAACTCATGGTGGAGGGGCACATTCTGCCACCAGGCAAACATGCAGCTGCCATTTACAATTAGCATCATCAATCCACACTGAACCTGAACTGAGCTGTGATTAGAAGAGATTATGCAAAAATTGTATGAACAAACTAAATTGTGTTTTAACAAACAGGTTTGAAATTAGCATGCTGTGGAATTCGACTTGACAAATAATGTATACGATCTGCATATTTTGGTAAATCTGCGGTGAAGTTATGCACACAAGAGTGTTACATTAATTTGCAGATGGTGCAAGTTAAAGACATCCCTAAGGCCAAAAAAAAGAGAAATGTCGTTTCCGATTTCACCGCCCCAAATAAGAGGGAAGTTTGGTCGTTGTTTTTTTTGTTGTTGTTTTTTGCAAGTTGTGTTTATATCATTGTCACACCTCAAAACAGCACAATTTGGTCTGAATTAACTTCAACAATGATTTGGTCAGGAATAACAGTTAAAAGAGCCCTCTATAAAAAATAATACATTTAGGCATCATTTCCAAAAAAAAAATTAAACTGATAAAAAATTACCCAAATGAATTACAAAATAATGGTCAGAAAAAAAAATCAAAAGGCAAAGAAAAAATCTGGTCGGGTGGAAAAAAATATGGTAGTTCAGGAAACTGAAAACAAACATCACATAGACTTTATTTTACAAGGGATATAACTCAGTAAATATTTAAGCCAGAGTTACGGAACTTTACGTGAGTCATAAGACATTGTAGTCGTAATTAAATTTGGTTCCCAATTTTCATCTTGATACTTCCTGCATTACATTTAATTTCCTGCCTGAGGGCAACAACGAGGCCTCAATCCTCCTTTATGATGATACCCACTGTTTCTTAAAAAGACAGACATACTAAAACAGCAATAACTCAAGTCTACAGGGCTCTTTTTCAAGTCGTTAACCTTACACTCGTGCAGGTACACCGTAAAGATTCATGCAAAATCCATGCGATTAATGTCTTTACGATATTTTTTATTGAAATGCAGTTTATGCTAAAAATGAGGTTATGCCTGGAAGTTTACGATCTTAAGTCTAACGATTTTTATTGAACCGGAGACCAGACCAGCCCTTTTAAGTCTTACCTATATAGTCTTTTCTTGTGAGTGTTATGGAAAAGATATTTTACAATACATTATAAATAGTGGTTATATAAAGTATAACAATATAAATCATACAATCTTTTCTTAAAGCTGTACTCTCACAAATTGACGAGTTTGACCTTTTTTTTTTAGTCTCAGAATAAACTCATATTGGCGTCGCTGTGCATTAAATTCAGTCATATAAGATAACTCACAATAGAACAGATCTCAAATTATTTTGTAAACTGCCAAAATTTTCATTTTTCTTAAAGCGTTTGTAATGGCCTTTTATATAGCCATAAAACATCAACTTTTAAATATAAATCTAAAAACTGTGATCTGCTCTTTTGTCAGCAGTCTATGTAACAATGGTTTCCAGACATTTATGCAAATAAATGGTTCATTCCAAAACCAAAAATAAAAAGTTGTCAAAAGAATCAATCTATAAGAGTGCAGCTTTAAATGATGTTTTCATTGTATAACAAAAATAATGAACTGGATATATTCTACAGTATAATAATTAACCACCAACTTATATAAGCATCCAAAAGGGTGGGTGTTTAATTTATTTAGTATAGTCAAAGTTTAAAACTGGAAGTAAAGCTGACTTTTTCTCGATAAACAAGACCATCTTTCATAATTCCTGTCACATAATTCTAGCTATATGACATCCATCATATTGTAATCATTCATAAATGATGAAAAGTCACGCTTATTTCATGAAAAAAAAAAAATATATGTATACAATTTAATATTCTATGCTCGCTGCAAATAATGATCCCTAAGGCATTCATTAACAGGTTGTTTATTTATATAATATGTAGCGTAAATTAGTCTAGACAAGATGTCATATTTTAAGAACAGGGACGGTCCAGCAATTGATGTTAGAGGGGGCGTTGCGCCCCTCCCTCAGAGCCCAAAGTACATGGCATAAAGTGTTTGCATGGGGATTTGGGGGTTACTCTCCCTCAAGAAACTTTTAACAAATTCTATTCTGAAATGGCTCATTATCAGAGTATTTTATTACTCTTTTCTCCCATAAAAAATAAGCTTGGACAATTTAAGAGGGGGCGCATGCCGTGTGCATCCCCCTTTAAATTCGCTCATGGAGAATAATATATAATTTTCCTAAATAATGACCATGCCATTACAAGAACAATGTTCAGCTATCACAATATGTCATTGTTACATAGTATATATATCATAGAATAATTAATTATATATAAATAGATTTTATAGGAGTGGTCAAAAAATAAAAATAGAATATAACATGAGTGGTTGGTCATTCAATACAGAATTTATTAAGCAAGTTTTGTGAAATTGACAATTTTTCCTTAAAAATTAATGTACTATTCTATTTATATTGATTGTATTCATCGCTATAAAGACATTTATGATTGTTGCGACATTGTATATATAAATTGTGTGCACATTTTCTATGCATTTTATTAAAGATGTCACATCAAAAGTAATTACACTTGTTATATATAGAAATATATCAAATGACATTATTGCATGATATAGTCAACATTTATGATAAATACTCCCTCTTGTTTATAGACATCTTATACAGAGAAGCACTAACCTTAAAGATTTACTAGCAGGTAAAGAGGGTGGTGCAACCGCCCCCCCCCCCCCCCCCCCCACCAAGTTAAGCCCCCTGTACCATCAATTCTTGGATTCACCCTCTGTGATCTAGCAACCTACCTACCCCCTTTATCTGAACCCCGCGTAATGAAGAGTTTAAAAATCTGAACAATGAACATCTGTGTTATACAAATCATTTAAACCATGTACACCCTCTTAAATCATGTACGGAATGCCTCTTTAGAACCCACTGAATTACCCTGTACTCCCCCCCCCCCACCTGCAAAAGATTTTGGACTTCATTCTTTAAAACTGGATAAAGTCTTAATTTCACCATCTCAATGACTATTCTTCAGCAAATGGACATTCAGTGCATATTTACATCAACCATGATACAGCAATTATAATGCTTTATCCACATTTGACCATAGATAATATGTGGATAATATTGCATGGTCGGGAAGATAGTAATCATGCGACTGACAATATCAGACAATATTACCTGGGAAGGGCTATGTTACATCATTGTGGTCAAGCTGGCTTAACTAGCTGGCAAATATAGTGCTGAGATAGCTGCCATCTGTCATATCCACGATATTATAATACTGTGAAATCATAAATATTCGTGGGACATTAATTTTCATGGATCTCATTGGTTGGCTTATTAACGAATTCATGATCCAACCGAAAATTTTAACTTTAATTCTGAAATCAAGCTGTCTATGTAAAAGGGTATACATGTTAATTCACATGAATATGCATGTTCGCTGTAAACAAGTACCTAAATCATTGTTTATGTTACTATTAATAGATTTATATTATATATTATTTAAAACCTCAATGATAATAAATAAATTAGGATTAATATTTCGATTATGTATTTTTAAAAAAAAATAAAAATCCTCGAATTTAAGTACCAATGAAATTATCCTTTTTTGAAAAACCACAAAATTTCAAGCCTGCGAATATAAATGATTTCACAGTAATAACGACTTTACCAGAAATAGATTTTCTTCGAACTTGTTCTGGTGTTGTTAATTATTATTCACCTCATTTCATGGTGTTAATATACATGAACTCATTATTGGATGTGAATAGAGATTAATTTCATAGTTAAAAAAAACATGACATATATTATTAGCAATCAGCTGGATCATACATGACTTTATATTAATATTTTCACACTGTAACAACGTTTTCTACATTACACCCATCTTATAAGGACGCTAAGGCTAATTAGAAATAGGATGAGAATAAAGCATTATTTGTGAAAACGCCTTAAATGTCAAATATACATCAACACAGAGCCAGATCATGATGTTATATGAGCCGCATCGTGCAATTTTGGGCCTTCAGACATAATTATTACAAATGAAATAATCATTAATAAAAAATGCCAAAAATAATGATTTTTTCTATGTAAATCAATTTCTTCCTGACTTCTTTCTTTTTAAGGTTTGTCATTGGTGCATCATTTTCTCGATAATTTATGACCATTAGTTTACTCATGTTTCCATAGCAACCATGGATTTCGTCCTGACATATTTTGACTGGATTGATAGTCTGTGTTTAAAACGGCCAAATGTATTAAAAATACAAAAATGATTCATTATTTTTATCTTAATTTATGTTCCTTAAAGATTCTGTGATAAGAAAATAATTTAAATTATAAGCTAGTTGTAATATTGATACAATAATTTTGCATGTCATTTGAATAATGCACTTTCATTACGACGTCATTTGAATGACGTCAAATTTAGTATTCAAAATGCACAATACATGATCTCACTTGTAAACACGTAACTTACGCAATTTAAGTGATATCAACATGAAAATTTCAGAATATCTTTCTGAAAGTACATGGCATTCAAATACCTTAAAACATTGTAATAGCAAAAATATGTCCGAAGGCCCAAAATCGCGCGACGCGGCTCATATAATAGTATATAAATTAATTAACATTGAAACAATATTTTCTATGTCACTCCCTCCTTATATAACATAGTGGATTATTGGGGGCCTTGCCTTCAAAAAGTCAAGCTTAAAATACATAGTGTGGGCAGAAACAGTTTGATCATTCATTAGTTTGATATAGAAATAAGTTTATAATGGAACAATGCTTTCTACGTTAATCCCTTCAAACAAGGATGCTAAACAAAAATGGTAGGAGAATAAAGCAATATTTGTGAAAACGTCAAAAATAAATCAACAGGTAGGGCAGATCACCAGTTAAATATATAAATATTACTTCCCACTGTAACAATGTATTCTACGTTACTCCTCTTCCTATACGGGCTCTAATTAAAATGAGATGAGAATAAAGCAATATTTGTGAAAACGCCTTCCATGTCAAAA
Source organism: Mya arenaria (assembly GCF_026914265.1). Lineage (NCBI taxonomy): Eukaryota > Metazoa > Mollusca > Bivalvia > Myida > Myidae > Mya > Mya arenaria. The sequence goes on along the minus strand of NC_069132.1, from coordinate 52,892,057 downwards.
ATACCTCAACACACAGGCAGATCATGACTTTAATATAAAAATTAATTCACATTGTAACAATGTTTTCTATGTCACTCCCTTCTCATAATGGTCTTTAACAAACATGGGAACAGAATGGATTATGGAGCCTAGCCTAAAAATACATAACGTAGGCAAAAACAATCATTCATGAATTTGATACAGAAATTAATTTATAATGGAAAAGTGCTTTCTACGTTACTCCTTTTTTACCACGGTGCTAAACAAAATGGGACGAAACTATTCAGTATTTGTGAAAATGTGTCTGGTGTCAAAAATACATGAAAGTCATATGACATTTTGTAGGCTGATCATGTGTTTAATATATAAATAACTTCCCACTGTTTAAAATAAATATATTCTACATTATCCCCTTCCTTATAATATTAGGGTGCTAAACAAAATGGGACGACAATAAAGCACAATATTTGTGAAAACGTGTTAGGGGTCGAAAAATACATCAACATGTAAGCTGATCACAAGTTTAATATATAAATATCTTCCCACTGTAACAATGTATTCTACGTTACTCCCTTATAACAGTAGTGTTTAACCAAAATGGTACCGGAATAAAGCTATATGTGTGAAAACATGTTGAATGTCGAAAATAAATCAACATTTAGGCAGATCAAGAGTTAAATATATAAATAACTTCCCACAGTAAAAATGTTTTCTACGTTACTCCTTTCTTATAATGGCGCTAAACAGAAATGGGATGAGAATTAAGCAATATTTGTGAAAACGCCTTCGATGTCAAATATACATCAACAAGCAAGTAGAACATGACTTTAATTTACAAATAATTTTACTCTGTAAAAATGTTTTCTACATTATACATACCGGTACATATACTCCCTTTTTAAAATGGTGCTAAACATAAATGGTACGAGAAAAAAGCAATATTTGTGAAAAAAATGATGGATTAGATACAAATTTTTATATTCTTAAATAAAAACTTGTAAAGTACTTATGAGACGTAATATACTGCTTTACAGCAGAAAAATACCTGAAAAAAGATTATATAAAAGCAGCAACTTTCATCAAACTGTAACTTAAAAAAAATGTTGTAACAAAAAACTTGTTGTTGTTTTCTGAGTGTGTGTTTCAATATGTAGTTTAAAACCTTTAAAGCTGCACTCTCACAGATTTACCGTTTTAACAACTTTTTTATTTTTTGTCTTGGAAAGAACAAATTTTTGCATAAATTATCTGCAAACCAATGATATAAGATTGCTGACAAAAAATCAGATCGTAGATTTTCATATTTCCGTTTGAAAATTAATGTATTATGGCTTAAACCGTTACTAACTCTGCTAAAAATTCTGTTGATTCTAAATTAGGAAGTTACACAATAGATTTTTAGTTTCCCTCTCTTTTTTTTTTTTGGACACTATTTATTTGGCAAAAAAATGGGCCTACCAGTAAGTTATATTCCTCTTTGTAAAATTTAAATGCATTGCTTAAAAGACTATACTTTTTTACTTTTTGTTTAGGAATGAGCCAAATTTTGCCTAACAGTCTTGATTCTATTGATATAAGATTGTGAACAATAGAGCAGTTTTCATATTTACGATAACAAATTGATGTTTTATGGCTGAAAGTTAACGCTTTAAGAACAAGAGCTGTCACAAAGACAGCGCGCTTGACTTTTCCACCGCTTTTCAGTGTAAGGATTGTTATTATAGGGCCATTATTTGAATTTTATGCAAAATAGAGTTATCTTACTTGGTTAATTAAGTAGATTGGATGGTTGAGTACCATTGTATAAAGTCTCAATGTAATACATCAAGAGATGACGACTTAAAGGTGCTTACATGCAAAACCTTAAGCAAGGTGTGATGTCGACGCCGACGCTAGGGTGAGTAGGATAGCGAGATCCTTATTCTTCGAATAGTCTTGCTAAAAATGAAATTTTCGGCAATTTACCAAACAATTGTTCCATTGTAAGTTATCTTATATGACTGAATTGAAGGCACTGATGCCAAAACGAGCTGATTCTGAGACAAAAAAATCAAAAGGTCAAAACTGTCAATTTGTGAGAGTGCAGCTTTAAAACAGTATTTCATGAGCATGGACATAAAACCTATCACCCCCTGTCTTTAACAAAATCTTTCGAGGTCATTGACAACCATTCACTTTTCAGCCAGCTAAAACCACAGTCAACAGAGATTGTCTTACAAAAATACACAATGCCCAGTCTCCATGAACTAAAGTTTGTTATATGATATTCTTATTGTTGTATTGTCTTTTTCAACAGGTCATCCAAGTATTTCGTTATCATAATCACTCTCGGTGTCCTGGGGTTTCACTCTTTGTTCTGTTAACGATCACTGACAAACTTAACCTTAGTGTATATGTTTACGAAAATTTATTGGCCGTTCTTAAAAAGCCATTACTATCTTTTGCCACGATTTGCAATCTGAATGGTGTAAATGATTTGCAATTTAAATAATAAAAGACGTCCTTATAAAGTAGGTTAAGAGATGACAACAAAGAGGTTTAATTTCACATATTTTCACCTTTCGTGTACCTGTGACTGATTAATCTTCCTGATTTGCATTGCTCAGATACCTATTTGGACAAAAAAGGACTAAAACATGGGCTGACCCAGAATTTGAAGTAAGAGGGGGCGCACAAAAGGGGCTCATTTTTGGGGCATGGGCTGTCTTCCACAGGAACACCCTAAATAGGGTGTAAATATATCAAGGTGGTTTAGGGCCTACCTGAATAAAACTACTATGCAGAACTATCATAGAATGTGATTAATACCCCTGCATGCCCAAATGTCAATTATACTGCCTAGGATACAACAATGAAAAAAATCACGTGAAATGTGTTTCATTTAAGGTAAAAAACTGCCACAGAGTTGTTAAAAATTTAGCAAAACATACTGAGTTCAAAAGGTTGCTGTGATCTTGACCTCAAAGGTAAGGACCAAGGGTCTTGTGCATGACATGTCCTAATACTATGATGAACTCCTCTGCTAGTTAATTTAATAATCAAATCATGTATGACAAACATATGGACCTGTCACAAAGGCCATACCAACTTGTTTTTATGTTTACCGTCAAAACTAAATAGGAAAACCTCTCTTAAGCTATCCTGAAAAAACAGACTAACCCTGAAAAAAAAACAAATAATAAATGAGTATCATCCCTCGTAGAATATTAACACAAGAGCCTTCTCAGTCCATTCTGGATCATTTTCAATTGTTTCATTCCACTTCAAAATGAGAACTTTGCATACCTGTTGCCAAAGGAAATATGCATATGTGAACATTGATAAGTATGTAATTTCTATATAACATTTCAATTTCTAACGATGTTAAAAAAATAAACGCTGTTTTAAATAGTCAAGTAACACCTCACATTGTCAAAACACTTGCATGATATCTTGATCTTTATATTAGCATGTTTTTTGTGTGTCAAAATATGACTGAACAAAACATGATTTCTATCAATCCATACTTTCAGCAAACAGTCCTGGCTTTGTGCAAACACAGATATGGTGTTGTTTACCTTGATAAAAACCAGAGCAGTTGTTTAACCTGAACTCCTTCCAAAATCTGCATCAAGGGGATGGATCTTGAATGGCAGTGGTATTAAAATGACAAGATCAGAGAATACAGCAGATTTGACATTGATAAAGACAGTGCGCCCTAGACAGTCTCAACCAAAGCATTTAACAAACTGTATAACCTATGTTTATTTACAATACATGTACTAACTACACGTCATAATAAATATTTCTGTCTGTCTGTCAGTCCTGTTAATTAACTTTTTAGAGCTGTTTGTTTGGACTAGTGTTTGCCATTCAGAAATAAGTAATAACATTATTTCTCAGTCTAAGAAAACTGTAGGTATTAAAAACTGATATTTAACTGTTACTATGGAAACAAACCTCTTAGGGGTTTAGCCAGGTTTAAGAAAGACAGGGAGCCACAGAAAAGAGACCGGTTTCCATGTATCAAGAGGGCACCCTTCATAATTAGCTGTGTAGAATTTTAACATTTTGAATGTGACAGAAAATGTTAGGTTATGTGTGTTTAATTGAAGTACTATTAGGTTTCAATTATGTAAAGCCTGTGTGTATTTATAATCATGTTAATATAATGTTATTAGCAAAACGAAATCGATATTTGACAGTCTTAAGCTTTTTATTCAATGAAGGCAGGAGATTGCCAATCTTGTTCTTCATGATTGGTGCTTCCAAAAAAGAACAGGGTGCAGCAACCTTCCATAACTCTTTAGCTAATACCCTTATATTTTTTTGTTCATCAAGTTACAGTAACATTGACTATTAACAAATGATGAAGTGATAATTTTCTTATGCTTATATCATCAATTTTTATTTAATTGTCATCAGGTTATCTTCTAGAATTGATTTTTACATGTAATGTATTGAAAATAGATACTTGTGGTTGCCATGGTAATAACTTGTTTCTTAATGTTATTATATATGTAAATATAATATTGCATTAAGTTAACTTATATTGTTTTAAGAAATATAATTCCACAACATGTACAGAGACAATAAATACACTAATTTGTATTTTTGTCGCCATGGCAACATTTCTGTATATATTTGTTACATTTATTGATTTTTTTTAACAAGATTTGTCCATTGGTGAAATTATATTGTGTATAATGAGTATAGCTACAAAATGCATAGATACATGACAATACCTATTTATTGATGTATTTTTTCTGAATATTTCGATAATAGAAGAGGTTTTGGACACTTATTCCCCTTGGTCTTAAATCACTGTAGCAACGAAAGTTTTTATCATTCTGACTTTTTAAAAAAAATATATTGTAAAGTGATTGCCGATACTTAGGCAATTTAAGTACTTTTTAAGAGATGCATGTGTGATCCCTTTATGTTATATATTAAATTGCATTTTATTGTGGTTGTCATGGTAACATTTTGATTGCCATTCAAAACTTTTTTTCATGACTTTACAAGAATTTTGTCACCAGTTCAATAATATGTTATTTTATTTATAAAATATAACTACAAATTATAAAAAGACATGAAAAAACAGGTTTTGTTTTATTTCTATATCTAAAAACACACACACTTTTTGACACTTTCATGGAACAATTTATCGACCCCTGTGCTTCTTTAAATTGTCATAACAACAAAAGTACGTAAGATTTTGACCTCAAATTTTCGCCAAAATGTTTCTAATGATGTACTCTATAAATAAGTACCAAAAACTGCAAATGTCATTTTTGCACCTTGCTGTGACCTTGACCCCAAAGGTAAAGACAAGGGTCTTGTGTGTTACACTTCCTCATACTATGGTCATCACTTCTGCCAAATAATTTTAAAATCCCACCATGATTGAGATATATATGGACCAGACAAAAGCGAGACATACGGACGGACGTACTTGATGATGCCCATGATACCTATAAAAATGGCTAATTCCAGTCCAATATGGTGTAACTTATATATTTTTTCACTTCCATATTGTCATAAAATGTTTATTTGGACATTTGAAGGCAGGAGGGAGGGGGGGGGGGTGCAAAGGCAAGTTGCTCCCCCACCTGTATACACTGGTGTAAAAGGTGGTATTTAGACCTTAGATATAACCACTTATTTGTTTGAAATACCAGGTAGGCTAAAATGTCGTCCAAATGAAATCAGAAGACCGTCTAAAGATTAATGATAAGTGATATTTCGTGTTGATTTTCATACAGTTTGCCTTTACAGCCAGACAAAAAGAACAAAAACAAGATTATGACTTGAGACGTCTCTTTCATTAAATGTATACTTAAATCTTTACAATTTGGCAGTCAAAAGTAATGAAAAACATCGTAAAATATATCATAAAGAAAATGCTAATAATTTGAAAGGTAATAAAGAGTTGAAGGTTATTCGATGTACGGTACATAAGACTTAGGCGACTATAAATTAATTGCTAGATTTTTATACCGCCAGCCCCCTCCTTTTCCAAGCCACCCCTTAAATTTTATTGACTCCAATAAAATGTTGAACAAGGGTCTGTATTTGTGTATAAGTCTGGTCAATGTTCAGCAATGGCACTTATTCATACCAGCTGGTGTTGATGTAAAACATTCACATGTAGTAAAGGAGAATTGTTACGATGGTGTTTGTGGCTTGTCTAGTAACACTTGTATATGATAAGAAACAGCATGAACACATATTCAACGTCAAAACAGTAATCCATATAAAAAATAAAATAAAATGTCAACACTTAATTGCCCCTATTTAAAAAACAATTTGGATGAAAACCTAACAATTAATTTATATTGGTGTTTTGTTGAACCTTTTAAATGCAGAAAAGTTATCAGCAGGTTATCTATTGGTTAGTTTGCACATAAAAGCAATTTGATTGGACAACAGTCAGTATTGGATAAATATTGACCAATCCTTTCAAATTTTGGCTAACTTTAACCAAACTACAGAAATAACCAGTTTTATTCATTGTAACAATTCCTTGTAACCTGCTTGTTTCTTATCCTTTAGGCCCTGTATTTCAATAAAGTTAGTAAGGCGTAAGATCGCAAGATCATAACATTCTGGGAGTAACCTTATTTATAACGTAAACTCTGTTTCAATAAAAATATCATTAGGACACTTTTTTTGCATAGATTCTGCCCGTAACTTTACCAGTGCACACTTAGGCAAAATTATGTTAACGACTAAGATGTCTTTTTGAAACATGGCCCAAGTATTTATTGCAATATTACACGTAAAAACTGTGAACACCATATTTCCTTACTTCTGCATCTGCAGTCCAAATCAGCATCTATGTGTATGTGTGGATGTTGTGTTGAAATGTGTTGAAAACAATTGAGTCTCTTCAAAGTCTCCTTTTAAACTCCACATCTGCAGTCGAAATCAGCACCCATTGCAAAACGGTTGAGTCTATTCCATTGTCTTCCCGGACCACATATTATGACAGTTTGGTCTGAAAAACATGTTATAAAATGTAAAAATATCCTTGGTTACGAAAATAATTAGGTAATGAAATGGGAGAAATTACTGCCTGTTTATAAATACAGACTATTATATGTTCACACAGTATCTGCTTACATATTAAATGTCGTATCTGTATATATATTATAGCTATATTTGTAAAATTTGAGGCCAAAAAAAATGATAGAAATTATAGACATAGAATTACTTTTTTCTGTAAAAATATATGTATACATAACAAATGCATATTGTTGAGACAGGGAATACCCCTTGTAAACTTGCAATATATACCGTAAATGACTGGGTATAAGACGATAGGGGGTATTAGACGCAGGGAAAAAAATATGTGAAAAATCCGAGAAAAAAACTTTTATATTATGTTTTTGGTTAAAAGACGCATAGAAAAAATGTCAAAATCGTCCGGCATTTTCAGCCACCATGTTTGTTGACAGTGACAAAAAAAAAAAAATTTCGTGAAAATGGCGATGGTTGTCTTTAAAACCATACTGTCGAGAATGAAAAGTTATGTTAAGCAAAAAATATTTTGACAGTGCCCAACTTTGCTTTTTTATATGTAAGTTTGATTATTGTTTAATTCAATTTATTATTCAAAATAATATTGAATACCGTAATTCACAAGAGTTCGGACACCATAAATTAATTATTTTTTTCGCTCTCCGAATACATACATTTTTACATTTTGATTTACATGTTTGTTTAACCTGCCTTATTTCTTCATGTTTGCTTTTTACCACTTATTAATTTATCCGTAGTAATCAATGGTCATAAACTTATTTATTACGCCTATAAGTGTAAATCCTTCATGAAGTTAATTAAAACACCATTTTATACATGCACTGAACTGAATAAACACATTCTATCGGCTTCAGATCAAAGAGTCACACTGTGTGACGTCAGATAACTTACAGTTATGCCCACGAGGATCTCGTGGAGAGCATGGACATTGCTATGCAGGATTAATGTATAACTGTACGATTATTGCTTCATATAGTCTATAAGTGTGGTACAAGTTTGAAAGCTTATTGGCAGATCGTTTTACAAACATGCCATGTCGATGTTTTCTTAATCCCTTGATTGCCCTTGTTGTTTGTTTAATCCTCAAATAAATATATCACACTTCCTTTTCAACAGGCAATAAATCGTTTAGGATGGGTAGTAACTAATTAAATTGTCACAGTGGTGTATACGGTTAGGTAATCTAGCCAGGCAGTGTAAAGATAAAAATCAATATTCTTCGTCTGTGAAACTTGGTAACTATGAAAGTTATGATTGATGTCCTTTGGGTGTCCGAAAATTAGGTACGCAAAATAAATTATTTTGGGAAATAATTATGGGTGTCCAAATATAAAATATTTTTGTTGAAATTATAAACGTCTTACGATATACCGTATCCCGATCTTCAACTGCCGTTTTAACCCGTATATACTCGATCAATATGACGCGAGTAACATCCCTTTCTACATAAATCTAAACAAACTCTCGGCTTGAAATTGACATCAGAAAAAAAGTTCAAAAAATTGTTACTGGGTATTATACGCAGGCATTTTTTTGCATCAAAATCTGAGGGAAAAAAGTGCGTCTAATACCCAGTCATTTACGGTATGCTTATATTAGATGAAGCCTTTGAGAAGTTATAAGGACCCTTAGTAATGATATGCCATGAAAGCCCAAAGCAGATGTAAATGAGGGGCGCATATAGCAAAAGCCTTTGGCTGAATGTAGAAGAACCACATGTACAAGTTTGTCCAGTAAAAAACACAATAGATAGTTATACTGCAGTGAACATATGAATGCAGGTATGGGTCCCTGTTGGCCCTTAAGAGCTGCAGTGAACATATGAATGCAGGTTTGGGTCCCTGTTGGCCCTTAGGAACTGCAGGGCACATATGAATGCAGGTTTGGGTCACTGTTGGCCCATAGGAGCTGCAGGGCTCATATGAATGCAGGTTTGGGTCACTGTTGGCCCTTAGGAGCTGCAGGGCACATATGACTGCAGGTATATTAGGCCACTGTTGGCCCTTAGGATCTGCAGGGTACATATGAATGCAGGTTTGGGTCCCTGTTGGCCCTTAGGATCTGCAGGACACATATGAATGCAGGTTTGGGTCAATGTTGGCCCTTAGGATCTGCAGGGCTCATATGAATGCAGGTTTGGGTCCCTGTTGGCCCTTAGGATCTGCAGGACACATATGAATGCAGGTTTGGGTCAATGTTGGCCCTTAGGAGCTGCAGGGCTCATATGAATGCTAGTTTGGGTCCCTGTTGGACCTTAGGAGCTGCAGGACACATATGAATGCAGGTTTGGGTCAATGTTGGCCCTTAGGTGCTGCAGGGCACATATGAATGCAGGTTTGGGTCCCTGTTGGCCCTTAGGGGCTGCAGGGCACATATGAATGCAGGTTTGGGTCAATGTTGGCCCTTAGGAGCTGCAGGGCACATATGATTGCAGGTTTATTAGGTCACTGTTAGCCCTTAGGATCTGCAGGGCACATGTGAATGCAGGTTTGGGTCCCTGTTGGCCCTTAGGAGCTGCAGGGCACATATGAATGCAGGTTTGGGTCCCTGTTGGCCCTTAGGAGCTGCAGGGCACATGTGAATGCAGGTATGGGTCCCTGTTGGCCCTTAGGAGCTGCAGGGCGCATGTGAATGCAGGTTTAGGTGCCTGTTGGCCCTTAGGAGCTGCAGGGAACATATGACTGCAGGTTTATTAGGTCACTGTTGGCCCTTAGGAGCTGCAGGGCACATATGAATGCAGGTATATTAGGTCACTGTTGGCTCTTAGGAGCTGCAGGGCACATATGAATGCAGGTTTGGGTCCCTGTTGGCCCTAAGGAGCTGCAGGGCACATATGAATGCAGGTATATTAGGTCACTGTTGGCCCTTAGGAGCTGCAGGGCAAATGTGAATGCAGGTTTGGGTCACTGTTGGCCCTTAGGAGCTGCAGGGCACATGTGAATGCAGGTTTGGGTCACTGTTGGCCCTTAGGAGCTGCAGGGCACATGTGAATGCAGGTTTGGGTCCCTGTTGGGCGTTAGGAGCTGCAGGGCACATATGACTGCATGTATATTAGGTCACTGTTGGCCCTTGGGAACAAGATTTTAAGTAACTTGTGGCTAATACTTTTAAAATTATAAGCTTTGGAATATGTGTCCTTGTTAAATAATGACTTATCCCACAAAAATATGTATGTCAAGAAGTCTGAAATGTTCTGTTTCACAATAAATCTAGAGTATCAAAATTTACATAAAACGCATAAAGCAACTGTCATTACTGATACATTTTATACTAAAAAATATGCATTATTCATTCAAAATTCTATTGTGACAGACGATGAAAGTTGATAAAAAAACTTGTGCCAGATGAACGTGCTTGGACCATTAATATGCTTCAAAATGTATTAAATATCCTGAAATGGTCTCGCGCTTAGTTGGAGTCAGCTGTCAACCATTTGCATACAATTGTTCAGATCGCAATAACTCGAGGACAGGTCCCTGAAACCATTCTGCTATCGATAATTCATCTATTCACATAACATTGCTAAATGCGGCGAAAGTTCAGTTAAAAAATTACGCTCGAATGGCGGATACAGTTGCTTAATTATCATGTTGTATACAAATGTTCTTTTAGCCCACAGGTCTTTTTACAAACGATTGAATAGTTCTGCAAATTAATGAATAATTAAGGCAAATGTTGGCCTATATTTATATAGGACCTTTTGAAAAGCTAAAAGTGTAATATTGTTATACAATTCTAGAAACTGCAAACAATCCATTCCCAATCTGTCTGTCTGATGTTTGAAAAGAATTCATAAAATATTGAAATGCTGTTAAAATTACTATTTGCATTCACAGCTTCAATGAACAGACCGTCACTTAGGCCAAATAAATGAATTGTTTGTTTCTAATTGCACTGAGCCCATACATTGATTTTTTTCTTCAAAATTCATAATAGGTTGTTTTTTTATTTACTTTTTTATTGTTATTTTTTAAGTAAACTAATGTGACTGAAAATATTAGGCACGCTTTGCTTTAGAACCATCATCATTTGGTTTGGATTAATTATTGATGTTCTGATGATCGATTATAATCGAAAATTGATTGTTGGGGCCTGAAATTGGCAACAATCGATTGTATATCGATAGGCCATAATCGCTCATTGATTTACCTGACAAATTATTTTCTTCTTTCCTCTCGTTATTTGCATTTTGTTTATTTCCGCCAATTTTCTCCTTTGAGTTCATTTATACATTCGGAGGCGTACAGTTGTAAACTCGTTAACAATATGACCAAAAGAACAACAACACTTAATAGCTTCAAACACTTTACATATTTGAAGCATTGTAAAGGATTAGTAGATACTATACAAGAATAAAACAACAGTTATGATATGGTCAAAAAACAATTGTACTATCGATAATCGGTTACTAGAGTGAAACCGATTATCGATAGTCAAATTGGAACCGATTCCCAACACTTAAGGATTAATGTTCACTTGAGAACAGTCGGTAAAAGCAACACATCTAAAACACTTATTTTATGGTTACTCCTGAGGCCAAAAAAATGGTTTGGTTAGGGTTACATCCTTTTCCAAAACAGGCAGGGTAAGTAGGCTTTTATTGTTTTTATAAAAAAAATAAAAGGCTATTTGTAAGAAAGTTTTTGTCATCATTGACAAATTGTGTTAAAGCAGTGTTCTTTATAAAGCTTTAAAGATTTAAACTTGTCCATATTAAAACACACACTTTAAACTTGTAAAAACAGTAGGGTTGGCACATATTTCGTAGATAGGGTCGCGTAACCTGAACCAAATGTATTATTTTAGGCCTAAGAGGAAAAATGAATTATAACTGCAAAGATGAATAAATAGCATATTTTATGGATACTGAATTCCTGAAAAGCTATCAGGCCTTATTGAATAGCTTAAAAGCTGCTTTCAAAACTGACGATCCATTATACTTTCACAAACAGTTAAAATTTGTGATCCATATTCATGACCTTCATTATAAAGACAACTTCAATATAAAACCATACCCGTGTTCAAACTCCAATTAAGTCTAATTTTCCGAGCTATAAAGTACAAATTTTAGCTGTAAAGGTACACATTTATTCCATACGATAACCATTCATTTTTTATGCATTATACATTCAATACCCAACTTGCAATTAAACCTTTGATATTAATGACATCATTCATTTTTAACAAAAAGAAATCAGACACTGTTATAATCTGTTGGAAAAAACTCATAAGATCGATCATAACGAGGCTGAGCAATATACGATCATGAAATTTATTACAAATTAAATCAAAGTGAATGAGTTCCTATGCCCAAGTGTTCATTAGTTATTGACCTTAACCATGACCAACTGACATCATATTCAATAGGAGTCATGTGCTAGTCATAACCAACTGGCCTACAATGTTTGAGGGCCATGGGCCTATAAGCTTTCTTCAGTTATTGATCAGAAACAGATTTTCACAACAATCTTGATCTTTCATCCCTTGAACTCAAAATCAAAAGGGTTCATCAATTGGTCATGAACAGCCTGCCTACCAAGTTTGAGGTCCCTAGGTGGCTTATGCTTTCACAAGTTATTGATAGGAAACCATGAGGACAGAGGGATGGGCTGATGTACAGAGGGTCCAATAACTATATGCCGCCCTTCCGGAGGCATAAAAATGGTCAGGTTAGAGTGCATTCAGATCAATTTGGTCAAAGGCCTAAAAGGGGCATAATTTAGAAGTTACAAGAGAGATCAGGCTGGTTATAAAACTGTCTTAATATTTCCAATAAACACTGTGACCAAGTTTGGTAACAATCCATACAAATGGATGGATTTGGTGGACACCACCACAGCCAGCCTTGCATGAATGATTCTCTAAAGGACTGTTTTTTTAACGGACAAATATATTCAAATATGTGCGCTGCTTATGATTTACAGACAATTAAAACTGAATCAGAAAAATTACATGAATTATAAATCATAATTATGTTTAAAGCAAAATATTTAATGCCTAGTTTGTTTTATACTGTTCTCATAAACATTTTGTTATAACAGAATTATTAATTAGGTTAATGGTTGTATTACACCGAGGACAATTATGAATTCTATTAAAAAGTAGATCAACATCATAATGGAAATGACACAAATCCATTTATACTGTATAAAATACATGTCGAACAAATTACGTCAAATGGGAACCATTTTCCACTTTTGTCCAATGCTAATTAATCTACAGTAACAGTTGTCAGTCCTTTCTGAATGCTCACAAAAGCATTAATCATTGCTATTCCCGCTGCTGTCTCGGTCTATTCCTTGCCACTCCAGGACGCTAAGAGACATAGCGAGAAGTTGAAAGGATCCTCGCCCCAACCCATTGTCATTAGTCTTTACATTGCGAAATTCACCAGATGCCCATATTTAGTATCGCTCCATACCCACTAGTAAAAACTTAAATGAATTTCGATGCCTTTCATTACTCGGGAAATTGCTGATGGTGATTAAGTTATAACGTCTCAGCATTTGTGACCTCCCGAGCCCGGGCAGGCCACAGCTATGAAAACAAGATTTGGTGACAATTGAATGGCGAACGCTTGTGAAGCCCAAAAACCTAATATTGTTTGCCGAGGGGGGTGATTTTAGAAACAAAATCCTCCTCCGTGTGATGTTGAACAAAATAATTCTTGAATGCAGACCTCTCAAGTGGAATGGTTTATTAGAACATTGTGTATTCCCTGAATTTTAATGCCCCACTCCCCTTGAAACCAATTTAAATGTTAACAGGAAGGCATGTTTCAAAGAATTCCATTCAAATGCTTTTGCAATCAATATAACTTCCATCCAGACTAAACAAAGAAGTCTGCTCAGACAACTAATCAGGAGTCTGTAAATTTGAGAACTTAAAGTAGTTAATCCATAAGTACAAAATGTAGGCGAAAGGTTATCGTAAATATAGCTTCCCACAAGCCCTGCATACTTTTTTTTCAACTAGGTCAAAAAATATGGTTTGGGTTACATCATTTTCAAGAACAGGTAGGGTAAGTTTGGCCTATTTTTTATGAGGATTCAGCCTCGTACTCACATATAGGCAGCAACGCGCATGGGGTTGGGAAACCCGAACAAAATGATTTTTTTCTTTTAGGCCCAGTGGATAAAAAAGCATTTATTTACCATCAACTGTCGGCTTAAATCATATTAGACAAAGACTTAAGGGTATGAATTTACTGTACAAAATATACTCCAAAATGCATGTCCAACAATCTACCTTTTAGGGGGGAGAGAGGGGAGAGGGGGGGGGGCAAGCCCTGAGACCCCACAAGAACTTGATCAACAAAGTGTTTTTATCCTCATTTGACCCTTGTATGAAAGTTTCAGTAAAGAAAAATAACAGTTTAGTTCTAATATTGTCATGAATTTCTCAACAATACGCTTCAACATATTTATATAAGATTGGAAAGTGATAGGAAACTGCAATGACGGATCCATGTTTAAAGCTGCACTCTCACAGATTGCACGTTTTGACAACTTTTTTAGTTTTTGTCTTGGAACGAGCCAATATATGCTACAATGCATGGGAACCAGTGATATAAGACTGCTGACAAAAAAATCTGATTTTCATATTTAAGTTCAAAAATTGATGTTTTATGCATTTTTCTTGAAGCATTAGTAACACTTTTAGCCATAAAACATTATTTTCCAATGGAATAAGAAAATTTGTGATCTGATCTTTTGTCAGCAGTCCTATATCACTGGTTTGCAGATATATATGCAAAAATTGGCTCATTAAAAGACAAAAATTGAAAAAGTTGTCAAAACAGTAAATCTGTGAGATTGCAGCTTCAAGTGAAATTTTATGATTGAAACATTTCCTCTTTTAAATCATGGTTTAAACCAATTTAATTTATGTTTTTCAGCAACAAAATATTGCCATAGTTATAATAATTAAATTGGTTATTATGATTTTCATCAAACTTTCAATTATAACTGCACAATCGCAGAAATAAATCAGGTTGTAATTTGAATTGAATTAGGTTGAACTACAAAAGTAATTTTTTAGTCAACAGAATTTTCTGAAGAAGGTCTCAAATTTCAAATTAAACCTTAATAAATCATTTGTAATACAAAAAAGAGAGAACTTTTCTGTTTTTGAAAGGGATTTGTAAATATTGTGTTTACAAAATTTAACAATGTAAGTTAATGGGTTTAACAAAATTAGTATTTTCTCTTTCATGTGCAACTAGAAATACAGCTCAATCCATATTAACTTCACAAAAACCTGACAATGAATAGAATAATTACAACTATTAATATAGGATACTTACTTTTTTCGTATGCATCCTGTGCTTTTGTGATATTCTATCAAATCTAGGCTAGAATATTTTTAGCTTTATAACAACAATACAGTGTATATCTAACACACTACTACCACTACTACCACTACTACCACTACCACTACCACTACTACTACTACTACTACTACTACTACTACTACTACTACTACTACTACAACAACAACAACAACAACAACTACTACTAACAACAACAACAACAACAACTAATTTAGTAATTATAAGAAGAAGCCCTAAAGCCCACCAGAATGTACCATTTCACCCTTTAAAGCAACTGTGCACCAGATGATCAATTTGCAAGAAAAAAAGAAAATTGTTGAAAACTGTCATAAACTTCGTATTTATGTGTACAAATTGCATTGAAACTTACTAAATGAAGTACCACATAGTTTACAATTTATTTAAGTTTCGAAGTTATTTCGTATTTTTCCATTAAAAAAGATTACTGGGTATGTCTACCTAGTAGAATTCATACCTTATGCATGATTGGCTAGTCGGTTTTATCACATGATATTATGGAGTTAGGTGTATAGCTGAATTACCGGTATGTCACACGATTAGAGTAAGCCGTCGTAGCTCAGTGGATACGATGCTGAACTGCAATTTTGGCGACACCGGTTCGAACTAGGTCTCCAACACAATTTTTTTTTTACATTTTGGTACTTTTTTTACAGTAATGATATCAAAGCGTAACACAATCTATTAAATAATTGTCCTGAGATTCGTTACAGAAAAAAACTTTTTTTGGTGCCAATCTGGTGTACAGTCCCTTTAATACAACTTTTATACCGTATTTTACTCTGACCTGGAGAGGAGGGGGGCACATGTCTTAAAGTTGTGTCCAGATGTTCTTCCACCTCTAAAGCCAAATCCTGGATCCACCCTAAGCCTAACGCATGTCTGCAGTGTTGTTTTCAGTCCTACAAGGGGCATAACTCTACAATTATCAAAGCCAGAGTTATTGGCAAAGTTCCACACAATCATGTGTATTCGGTAAATAACGTAATTTGTGAATGTTTGAACTTTTTTTGAGATATTGGCAAGGCTTAAGTTTTTGCATGCAAATAACGAAGCTATTACATAGCACCAAGCCTGGTTTTGGCAATTTAACACCAATTTTAATTGCTTGTAATAATAACAATCACATAAAACATACCACCACAACAACTTCTACTACTGCTAATATTGCTGTTATTACTACTACAACTACTACTACTAATCATGAATAAAATGAATGATCATGGAATGCAATATAATAGTTACAATTATTTTATTGTTGTACCTGCTGTATAGTTCTCGACATTAATACCCGAAAAGTCAGTGGACTGTCTAAATACCGACAACTTTGGCCACACAGCTGTACTGATTACAATATTGTTATTAAAACTACACAAAGAAAAAGTACTGTAAAGAAGAACTATGAAGGTTGTCTTCATTATTTATTCTGAACACTATTATTTATAAACAACAAATTTACAACATAAATACATACTGCATTCTATTTGAACGATTTGAGTTTTTTCCCCAGTATATATACATAGATGCAATATTAAGGACTGAAAGGCCTTCTTTTAGTGTCCAAGCTACCGACCCCTGTGAGGCAAACCGTGTTAGGTGGGACAGGGAGATGTTCAAAATCAGTGACATCTCCCATTCCATGAACTGTGACAAAGCTGTCAGCTCCAGGGATTGAATTTAGAACACAAAATTGTCAGTTTGTCAAATCCACTGATTTGATCCCCCGGGTATGGAAAAACCACAAAGCAGAATGTCTATCTGAAGAAAGCAGCCATAAAACCACTGCTACAACTGAGAGACACGTGTATTTGATTAAAAGCATGCAATAAACATGTTCTTTCGTATAAACAAAACATCCCACGAAATTCAGACGATAATATTTGCACGTAAAGGTTGATATTAGAAACTGCATGTGGCCATGAACTAAACACTAACAGACAGTTGGGTACTCAGACGAAATGCAAACTGTTGAACGATCTACACAATGTAGATCAGTATGTGGGGCGGTGGCTTTATTGGAGAACTATTCCTGACAGGCGGGGTTTTGATGACTGCTACTCGGAATATGGACTTGGCTGAGTTTTATATCGAGATGTTTGAAGCCTAAATACATGTTCTTCCCCAGGACTTCTGAAAAAATAATCATGATTCAGGGAAACATGCAAGTATGTCCATATCAAATGGGTGTACCCACTGCGATAGGAGAAAACATTGCAACGTGCATCGCTGCACAGAGGAAACTTCCTCATATTCATTACCGACATGTAGGGCAACCTTGATAAAAGTTTCGTTTCGTGTTTCCCTTCTCATATTTTTGCGGGTAATGTGTAGATAGGTTTTGTATTTTTACCTTCCATCCCATGAGTTATGTAATGAAAACCAGAGAAAAACATTGACTACCTGCCATCGGTCGGGAAAGGCCAAACAAACTATATATTAATGACATAACTTTCATATTTACATGTACAGATAATTGTCAACTACTAACAATTTGAACATCTCGGCCATTATCCAACAAAATTGACGTCTATCTCGAAGCTTTCCGGAGATGACCGAGTTGTCACGATTGAAATACTTGTAAAAAAAACCCAGATGCTAT
The DNA here is from genome assembly GCF_026914265.1 of Mya arenaria. Classification (NCBI taxonomy): domain Eukaryota; kingdom Metazoa; phylum Mollusca; class Bivalvia; order Myida; family Myidae; genus Mya; species Mya arenaria. Next base: position 52,874,106 of record NC_069132.1, on the reverse strand, counting down.
CAAGGACGAAATGCATCCTCTATCCAAACTATCGAGATCAAAGAAGGGCATTTCGATATTTTAGTACAGAAGATTCTGCCCAGTACCTATGAATAACAAACGAGGACTCGATATGCTACCCAGCCTTCATATATATGCCTAATGTAAACAATTACTATTGACATATAGCCGTAGGTTCGTATTCATAAAACAACTTTAAGGATTTCATAACTTCAGTCAATTTTTTTAAGTGAAGTATCTCTTAAATCAAATGATGTAATCATTTAATAATTCCTGAACGAAATGATTTTCATTGCCTATAAATACATACCTTGATGTAAAAAAAGCCCAACACTTATTTTTTCATTTTATCTGATTTTTTTATGAAATCGACTTAAGGTAGGAAATTACTTCAGAAGTTTTATAAATACTGGCACTGTTCTTACTATGTATGCATGATTCTGTCGTGAAAGTGCCTTTCAGGTCAGCAAATATTGTAGAGTTCAGAACAATTTAAATAGTTTAGGGCAGGATTTGTTACCTATGTCGAGATAAGAAACTCTGAAATGTCATCCAAATAAACAGGTTTTATGATAAATGCGGGGGATAAGGAGTAATAATGCTGTCTTCAATATTTATTCTGAACAATATTTACAGTAGCTAATGTGACAGTAAACAACTCTATGATATCCAAAAACATTCCTTTGTTGTCATCATTGTCTGAAAATATATACAAAAATGATTGTATCTAAGAACATTTCAACAGCATCATACACATGTATGAATAAATGAAATACGAATTAAAGCCACAGAATTTAATATACTGCAATATATTTAAGCAAAAAATGTGACCCAAAAGGAACTGAAAAAAGGTGCATTGATGCATGCGTGGTATATCTGTTTTGTTTGTTTACTGTTCCTTGTGACATAGTTACATTTACTGAACTTGTCCCAATGGTTTCCATTAGGTAATAATTACATGAACTAGCAATTAGCTTTACACGGGTTTCCTTATTTGCTATTCAACAGATAACGCTCAACATATAATGCAGTGGAAACAACAGCGAGAACGCCCAGCAGCCTTAAGTGGATTACTCGGCCATCTCCGGCACACTCGGAAGATCTAGATTTTGGATAAACATACCTTGTTTTTATATAGTATGTATACATGCACTGTGCTGTTTGTGGAGTTTTGTGCTGTTCTTCCATGTTTTTTGTTTGTAATTTTATGTTCTATGTCTTTGGCGTTTACCCAGTGCCATTAAACCGGGATAATGTTTAAACTTTTTGCTACTGAGCTTGTTTCTGTAGCTTTTCGCATAAATATTAATAGCTGAGAATGTCCCCAATTCTTCAATTATGTGGTCCTGTTATACCACAGGGATAAAATTTATATGAAAAGCTACAGAAAAAAGTACAGTATTCGAAAGTTTAACCATAAACCCCGTTTAATGGCACATGGGTCTACGCCAAAGACATATAACTCAAAAACAAAGCTATCACAAACCAGAAACACGGAACTCCACAAACAACACACTACATATATGTAATAAATAAAACACTAGGGGTGTTTATCAAGGTTTTTAGGAACCGCCTTGGAACGGTTAGTAAAATGTAAATTCACTGGGGTTGTGTGCACAACCTCACTATGTAAATAAACATTGCAAATATGAACTAATATCGCTTATTATTAAATGTTGTATTCATATATAATATACCTATATTGTTTTAGTTATAAGTTAAATACGTATAGATAATATACTTATATAACATGGAATTGACATTGTATATACATATTTACTTATTGCAATTGTATTTGTGCTTAATTTGCTGTAGAGTTCCCATGCCATACAGCACGAGTTTTCTATGCTTTCTGCTATTTCTAAAGGCATTATGTTGTATAAATCTTAAACATATAAACGGACCATTAATTATTACTTTTGAATCGAAACGTTTAGTCGTAAATAGCTGTCCCTACTTTAGTGACTCAATGGGGGTATTGTATCTTTAACAAACATGTTCTTTAATAACATTTATTTTCTTCTGAGCAATTATATTTCCCCCTGTTAGACACACACGTATTGTACTTCACATTGGATAGAGATACACAAAGAACGTTGACGATTTCGTAAAAGTAAGTCACAGAGTAAACAATATCCGTGATTAGATTTTGTTTGTTTTCGCTAACTCGCTTCGAGCTGGATAAAAAGGAAACAGACATCTGACCCGCAATAGATAAGACATGACTCTCTAAATATATATTTACCTTTAACTTTAAGGTTGACAGCTGGTTATCAATTGATATTTACCAAACAAACGTTGTATGTGTGTATTGACGAAAATAGATTGTCAGTCATGTTGTTGGTTACCAAGGAGATGACGAGGTCACCCCAAGGTCACGGCCATTGGCATTGCTTATCAACCACTTCAATTTTGTCACGTTTTGAACGATTGGTCACGGCTGTTCATGGAAACAATCTCTGCTAGACAATACTACTTTATATGATCATAGATATTAACTATGATCCAAATTTGGCCCAAGCCGCAAGAACAAAATCCGGGAGTGTTTTATCATTTGAACTGTTTTATGACTGTTTCTCCTATTCAATATTCCTTCGCCAACAATAATTGCTAAAGAAACTGAACACAATAGATACTTCCTGGTGGCCATAAATTATATTAACTAAATTAGATCCTGTTATTGCGCATGTATTGTCAGTAGTTACTGTCTTTTTGGCATTTAGTGTACCAAATACTCTTCATAAAGAAGGCTCAGGTGAACGGATGCAGACGATGTTCACGTGCTGGATAAAAAACAGGGAAATTTTCCCTGAATGTTAGTTATTTAAATTGAATTATATAAAATGTATCTGACATCCCCCTCAATGAATGCCTTAAATTGTTATACGATCGCTCGGTAGCTATAAATCACATAAGAACAGTGCGCAGGGGTTTCTTTCGATTTTGAGAGAAACTATTGTGGAACATGGCAGAAGGAACACTAAAGGATTAATTTTCCAGTCCACAGCCTGCACAAGCAGTAGTTGCATTAAAGCTGCACTCTCATAGATTGAACGTTTTGACAACTTTTTTTATTTATTTTTGTCTTGGAATGAGCCAATTTTTGCGAAAATGCATGGAAACCAGTTATATAAGACTGCTGACAAAAAATCAGATCGCAGATTTTCATATTTAAATGAAAAATTCGATGTGTTATTTATTTTTCTGAAACCATTAGCAACGATTTTAGCCATAAAACATAAATTTTCAAATGGAAATAAGAAAACATGCGATCTGATCTTTTGTCATCAGTTTCATTGGTTTGCAGAAATTTATGCAAAAATTGGCTCAATCCAAGACAAAACATTAAATAGTTGTCAAAACGGTAAATCCGTGAGAGTGCAGCTTTAAAATGGCCGACCCTTTGGTCAGGAAATCTCCTATACTGGTTGAGAAGCAGTTTCCGACAGTTTTTATACGTTTTTATTGAATTATTTATACGTGTTTAAATACCTACTAAAATTGTTCACAATTTAGATAACTACAGCTCAAGCTGCTATTGTTGATATATTTTTCACATGTGTGACGTCACACACAGTGTATCTAATAGGGGCGCAAAGAGGGTACTTACACTGTTCTAATTAGCTTGTGATGAGAAGCAGTTTCCGACAAATCGAATGCAGGGCGGATTTAGGTGCCTATTGTGTGTTTGTATTATCCGTTTATTTAATATACTAAATATAATACTTTAATAAGAGAAATATTATTTAATTTTTCAGCATTTACGAAAAATTTAAACCTTAAAATTTACGACAGTCAATTCATACTCGAAATCAGGCAGACACTGAATATCAATGATATTTTGATTCATTTCTGATATAAACTTTAATATAAGTGAATGTGGGTGCGAAACAAGCATGACACCAGTGTTCACAAATATGTACACAATGATCATCGTTTGTATTTAAGTCAATTAAGGAAAACCTTCTAGCTATTCATAGATATGCAAATTAGGTTCACACGCATGCGCAATACGCGGCGCGTGCCGATCCCCCACGTGCAAGTTTGTGTACAAAATGAAAAATAAACATTAAACATTAAATAATAATAAAAGTAACTTACGTGTCTCGGTAAGAATTTCAACTTTTGATTGCCTAGTTACCACATTGTTGAATTACAGTACCTTCTTTATGAAGATCTAAAGAAAGTACGCGAAAAAGCGATTTGTCGGAAACTGCTTTCCGTCGGGAACTGCTTCTCAACCAGTATATAGGATCTAATTTTTGAACATAATTTACAAGTACCCAGGCGACACTAATGCCGTAAGGACCAGCCCCCCCCCCCAAAAAAAAAATAAATAAATAAATAAATAAAATAAATAAAAAATATAAATAGACAGTAAAAATGACTGAGCACTGGAACATGATCCCATATCTTAAAAACAAAAAACAATCCTTTAAATATTTTTTCCCAATATTTACTATAAATACATGTTCTTATAAAAGGTTGACATGTATGTTTTTTGTAAAGCTTGTAAATAACTTCTTTTTCAACCAATTTTCTCCAGTAAATTTTTAAAGCATTCGTCTAAGAAAATAACATTTTTTCAGAAAATGGACAACTTCAATACTCTAATCAACAAAATGGATATTTTAACCCAAACTTGGAGAAGCCGGGCTTCTAAGATACCCAATTCATAATTACCATCGGAATCTGTGTTTTTAACATAAAATCACTTGTTTCTTCAAATTAAAGAAAACCTGCCATTTATTTTATTTGCTAATTAAAGGGTCTTGTTCGTGTTTCATAACGTTTCAAACATCGCCAAAAATAATTCCAGGTGAAATGGGAAAAAAAATGTATATTTACAGTTCAAATTAGCACGAATTAATTGTTTATGTATCTTGAAAAATCTGACATAAAATGCTTTATTTTTTTCTGATAAGTGTTAGAAAAGCCAGTGCCTTTTTAGCAGTTGTGGGGAATTTAAGACACCCTAGTCCCTTTTGTGAGGAAAAAAATGTGTTTTTTTTTAGTTTTGGGGAAAAATTCTCCGGATACTTATTCAAACAATTTGGACAATTTAGTTTTATGAATGGAGTTAAATATCAATTACACAGTTTAAATATATCATTCAGACACATCATTTAATGAATCCTGGATTCTCATTATATATTATATAGAATTTAAAACAAAATTGGGGGAAAGAAACAGGGCCTTTCCCTCGGGCAAGTTGCTGGGTATCAGCTTTAAAGAATGGCAAAAAGGCCCTGGAAACTTTTGAACAATCAACATAGATTAATGTTAGGCTAAAAATGACCAAATTCTGTTAAAATAAGTACCTGCTAGTTTCTACTTGGTGTTTGTCAATAAAAGTCGGTGAAATAAATTGATCTTAACGAAATCTGAAGTAAATTGTCGCCTTCTTACAACCTGTGAACTATTCCCTTAAAATACAAAATTGCTTTAGGCATGTTTAAAATTTGTTGAGTCATATGGTGTTCACATTGTCAGCCCAAGTTAAAAATTACAAAGAGAATAATTTAGATTGAAATCGAAATGTTCAAGGTTTAAAGTACAATTACAAGGCAAAACAAATTGCTACTGTAGATATTCATCTTTCATGATTTAAAGAATTAGAATTAATTTTAAACGACCATAATGCCTGTCTTTAACGATGGCAGTTTTTTTGATAAGTTTCTTATCTGAAAACTCCCAAAGTCAACACAAACACTTTGCGTAAAGTGGAATAAAAGATATGAATTTTATGTCATACCAATTGTTCTGAAGTTGCAGCTCTTCTACTGTTGTAAATTCAATAAAGGAAAAATTTGCATATCAAATAAAATAATGGATTGTGGCACGTATTTTTTTAATAGAGCTTCACGCTTTCAAGTGGGTTTAAAAGCGTCTTACATTTAACAAGCGTGCGTTTTACTAAAACTTAGTTTTTTAAGCAAGTTAAGTCAGTTAAATGTTAAAGTGTTTCAAGTGTCTTACATTTTACAAGTACTTGTTTTATTAAAACTTAGTTTTTTCAGCAAGATTAGTCAGTTGATAAAGTGTTCTGTTTATGGCATGATATCTCAAGAGGTTGCTAAGTTTTCATTAATAATACTTGAAGAAAGAAGGAACAGTTAGTAATGCCTCTTCCTTTGGTTCTTGATGGCTTTGCACTAAAAGAGAATTGTACTGCATTTATCTTCAACATCAAAGTTTATTAGCGAATTGGCATATGTATAGTACAATTGGCTATTAAACATATGAAATATAATTAGTACAGATGGCTGAATATCAAATGACTACATCACATATATATATTAATTTAAACTTAAAGGGACTCGCTCACGTTTTTTGACCAAATAATTTTATCCACCCAAAACACTAAAATTATGACTATTTAACTCTTTAATACTGAAAATGCAGAAATAAACAACAATCAAAAGTATGAAAAAACAACCTGGTAACAGTCATTGAAATTAAACTTTTGATGAACAAGCCCGAATTCTTATACTAATACATATATTGCTTGGCATCAAATTGTGAACAAGCCCTGCTATATTCAGAATTTGAGCAAGACCGGAAAACATTTTACCAGCACTGCAGGGCCTCAGTTGGCTTGTGTTAATTTCGACCACTGCTGATAATGAATTGGGAAGCTAACCCACGCCCATACAATCAGGATTTTTTTTAAAAACTGATACTAAAACCGCATGCCCACAAGGACTAATACAAAACTGAGGAATGATCAAAGCCTTCTGTAGAATCACGTTACTAACTCCACATGGACTGGAAAGACAAAGTTTGAGCATATCTCAACATTTGTTGAAAGGCTCCAGCTGCCAGTATCCAGTCATCAAAATTACCGGTAGTCTTTATAATGGATGAACAAGCGTGAATTCATATATGACTGCTTCAGGGATAACAATTGTGAACAAGCCCTGCTGTATTATAAAAACCCAGATTTTGAGCAAGCCCGGAAAACATTTTACTAGTGCATGCAGGGCTTCGTTGCGGGCTTGTGATATTTTCAACCACTGAGTGTCTTTAAAGTTTTAATACTCCTTTAATGATTACCCACACTTTATTTCTGTCATTAAAAACTATTTTATCCAACAAAACATGAGCAGGTCCCTTTAATAAGTAGCAACTGTTTAAATTAAGCACCTAACCTTTTCATGACATTTGAAAAAGTCTTCATATTTTTGGACGCTTTCTATAGAAATGTTTAAATTGGAAAATAAGATTTTGCATTTGAATAAAAACTCTCTGAAAATTGTTCAGGGCATATCAGACTCGTTGGGGTTAAATTATCCTAATTGACCCAAATCTAATATCTGGAGCTCTGAGATTCATATTTATTACAGAATGTCAAGATGAGAATGATATTAAATCACTAATGCAATTTGTATAAGTGCGTTTTTTTCATTATAAATCTTACTGTATTGACTGACTGTTAAGAGCACAATTTTTCATTAAGATAATGAAGCTATAAAGCAAAATGCACAGAAAAAAAGAGGCAATCTAGTTTAGCTACAGATCAAAAATATTTTCAAAATAAAAAAAAAATGGTGAAAGAAAATTGATATAAATTTTAAGCCTCCTATGGATATTTAATCCCTTTTAAGTTTTTATGTCATAAAAGGATAACTATTTATGGGATGTCCTTTGATGTTTTTGGTACTTTCTATAGTTTGTATTTATTGAATAAGGCATTAAAGTTATTTTTGAATGTTTGAATGAGCTATTTGAATTACAATACTAGAGTTATTATTTCTTCTTAACAACTAACTAAATAAACCCCTACATACAAACGTTGGTACAATTAATACACATGCTGAACTAAACATGTCTTGAAGTTAAAGAGTTTGTTTACCTAAAGGCTTGAAAGAGTCTTAAAAAGTGCATAGGCCAAAAACATAAAATTGTTGGTTTCCAATTTTACTGCCAAAAAAGACTGGTTCAGTATTTCGGAATATCATATTATTATATTAGTACAGTTGTCTTAATATTGTTTTTCAACAAATACTGTTGTCATTTTGTTTGGAGTAGATTTTCCGCGAAAAAAACAACCCGAAATTGCTCCCCAAAACAGAAACCTAAAACACTCTTTTATTGTTTCATGAGTCGCGACTTTAAATTTATAATTATTGCTTGATTTTCATCCACAACCCTCCCTCTTTTTTCTGTCGCCTGTAAAATTCTTTTGACTTGAATGAAATTGTTTAATTATCAGTCCAATACGGCCCAGGAATGGCGTTCATTCATACCTACCGTGTCGATGTATAACATTCACATGTAAAAAAAGGAGAAATGTTACGATTGTGTTTGTGTTTTGTCCAGAAACACATGTATATGATACCTTATGCATTTAGAAAGAGCATGAACACATATTCAACGTTGAAATGGTCATCTAAGAAAAAGGTCAAATAAAATGTCACCCACCGCCCCCATTAAAAAATTAATTTGGATGAAAATCCAGCAATTAATTTATATTGGCCATATATAGGCTTAAAAGAGTTTTTCAGAAGTGCTTATTGTAATATTTGCAGTGTATCTATGACTAAGTTTAAAAGTAAACCTCTAATTTAAAAGATTGTTTGCTTGATAATTCAGTTGCCTCAATAATGCATTGAAATGCTAAAAGTAAAGTAATGTTTAAAATTATTCTTTGCTCGATATTAGTGTTTACAATATTGCATTGAATGGTGAAAAGAGTTTGCAAGACTTTCACATTCCTGCCAACAATCTCTAAAAAAATAGGTTTGTTTGAAGCCACACGACAGACTCTATTTTTTACACTGACCCCAAAAAAGTGATTATCCCCCCCCATCTCCTCCCGCCCCCCCCCATCCCCCCCAAAAATCGCTTGCACAAAATATGCTGCATCCGAAATTTTTAGACATATCTTTTTTGGCATGTGGGAACCATAAACAAACGTTACTTTTTTCAAGGTCCAAGTTTCTAAAAACTTTAACCTTATTTACTTTTCCTTTATTCGCTAACATTTTACTGCAAGAAGACTGAATGTGAAAATATATAGCAAGACAGCTTAAACATTAAAGTTGAAATTCAATGAGCTGTTTATAACATGGGGCGTATTGCGTTTTTCATCTTCTATGAATGTAACGGGCAGTTATTTTGTCACTGTGAGTATTTGAGATGTTAAACAGAATAGACGGCTGAATAAAACCCCGCTGCTTAAGTACTTTCATTGAATCTACATTCCCTCTTTAATAGCTGCTATTTAAAACCTGAATAAAAATATAATTACGAAGACCCCTCTGGCTATTTGATAGTACGTTTACCTTGCATAACCTGTCCTTCATTTACGGCAAAAATTACATGATGTCTTTGTTGCTAATTTTGATTCAAGCAATATCTTTTGACACGTTTTCATGCGAAAACCTCATCAGAAAGATGAGATCGGAATATTAGGTTTCAGATAAGCATGTTGTCAAATACTGGCATTTGAAAATGCTTCTGTAAGTCAATTAGGTAAAAAATAGTGGTCGCTTAAGTATTGTTTCTTGTATTACAATCGTTGCCTTTGTTGGCCAATCTTTGTTTTTATGGATCTTATCTTTAAACCTCCCACTTTGAACTCGGCCGTGAATAATTACATCAACCAAAGAGGAGATGTGTATCTAAGTAGCCTTTTATGGCCCAGTTTGTTGTTTTCGTGTCAAAAATGATGATGAACGGTCAATATTGGTTCTAAATTGTCAAAGCAGAATGAACAAATCACATAAATTTCTGATTATTTTTTTTGCCGCAAGACTGGTACGGCAATTAGAGATAATGAGACAAGTCATTTTTGTAATCAAACATATTTAGTTCTGTGTTCCCGTCTTATAATTTCCTCTTGCTCTTACACATCAAATGAATCATTGAAGAAAAAAGCTAATGCAGTTGACAAGAGACTTCTTTCATGTAATAGGCATGACTTTTTTCTATTTTTCATTACACATGCAGTGACCAGGTGCCGACCCAAAATTTCTGCTATTTTGAAAAAAAATAATTTGACATCCCGTTCTGCTCGACCATGATGCAAATAAGCTGATGACATTTTTTTGAAAGGATGCCCCGTATTGGTTTAATGAATTTTGGTAAATTTTCAATTGCATTTAATTTGGAAAAATTGTTTTCGCCATTGATGTTAAAATAAAAAAAACACACTTTAAAATTGATTGAATTGTAAGTATTTTAGCTGGCACAAATTGCAAATTGTTGATTTGTTTTTCATGCTGCAGACAATATTTTGGATTTTTAAAGTCTGATTAAGAAAGAAAAAGAAAAGATCTTGCTGAAGGTTAATTCTGTTCCCATCAAATGCTTATTCAGCAAAAATTTTTTCTTGTTTGACAAAAAAACCTTGTTTGAACATGCTTTGCATTTTCGGCTATCCTGAGTTATTTTGGAACTATTAAGTAAAAAATTTGTTTACAAGTTGTAAAGTGCACTTGAATGCAAGCCAGGCTTGACTATCAAAGAATTGTTCTTAAAGTTGAATTCGGTCAGAAATTTGAATTATTCAGTAAAGTGCAATGCCCTGGGACAATACTGTCAAAAGCATTCCCGTCTGCTGATTGTTGAACTGCACAATCTTTTATCTTATTTGACAAAAAAAAACTCAATTGTTTGCACATTGATTGCATTGTTTGTCTGTAGCTATTTTGGAAATGTTAAGTAATTATTTAAGTAAATATTTGTTGGCAAATTGTTAAGTGTTCTTATGTGCATGACAGAATGCTTAATTTTAAGTTTCGCCTTTATTTGTTGATATTGTGCAACTTAATACGGAAATTTACACAAAACATTTATATTACATTTATTTTTTGGTTGTCTCTTTTTACTTGAAATTTTATGCTAATTTCTCGATTGCTATCTTAACATACAACAATAAAAATGAATATAAAGCAGGGTGTATAAATATGTTTTTTGTGAAAAGGATAATGTAAACAATTTTTCATGGGTATTTGGGCGCAGATAATTGATGTTTTATTAAAAGACTTGTTAAATTGCCTGTCCTGTCTCACCTGACTAACAAAAACAATGGTCGTATAAAAGTCTCTTGTTTATTATGTTATTGTCTTACAAGTGGGTAGTAATAAAAATGTCTGCACTCCGTTTTTGCTGATTTCAGTAATTTTGTCAAAAGGCATGACCTTTTTAAAGCTGCGTTCTCACAAATTGATTATTATGACAACTTTTTAATTTTGTCTTTTAATTAGCTAATTTTTGCATGAAGGTCTGGAAATAGTGACATAAATACAAGACTCAGCTGACAAAAGATCAGATCACAGTGTATCATATTTATGTTCGAAAATTGATGTTTTATGGCTAAAAGTGTTACCAATGCCATAAGAAAAAATGAATTTTTTGGCAGTTGACCAAACAATTGAGTTCTCTTCTATTGTGAATTAACTGGTATGACTAAATTGATGGAATTAATGCCAAAATCAGTCAATTCTAAGACAAAAAAAACTACGTCAAAACTGACACTTTGTGAGATGGCAGCTTTAAATGCCACAGCAAAAAGAATGTACAAGACAAATATCATCCTTGATTGAATTGGGAACTTAATTTAAGTCAACAGGTGTCAGATCTGAGAATGAAATAAAAAAAAATACTTATTTGTACAAACACAACATAAATGGCCTTTTCAAATGCCTTCAGTCATTTTATTTTATACAGAAAAAAATATAATCTTTTTGAAACACGATATCCAAAATGATTTAATGCATGCAACAGCTCGTGCCTTGAAAGGAATAACACTGTTGAGTTTCAAATTTGCAGAGGTCCCCAAAATATTTAAGGTTTAGAAATGATGATGCGAGCTTGTATTTATTCTCTCAAGACAATTCTGACCGAGTGACACTTGTCCAGTGACCGAAAAATAAAAGATAATAATTGAAAAAACAACGCTTCTTTTTTATTGTTAAGAAGAAGTATATTTGTTTGGTTGTGTATGGTTGTTACTTTATTTGTTAAATGTTAGTGTGAACCCAGGGGAGCTCTTAACACAGCCAGTTTTGCGTTTGTGGCAGGATGCTTTTCACTCTTTGATGCTTAAGTCCAAGCCCCCAAACCCCACAACAAAATAGTTTCAGCCCTTTAGCTGCCAAGCCAATCACATCCCTGGCCCTTTGTATTATCAAGAATCATTATGGCTATTGACAGATGAGGGAATGCTGTGATAACATGTTTATAGGGATGCTGGTGAGATCCTCATTTATACGGGTAATAATTCACACATGGCCTCCCAAAAATGACAACAAAACTTGGACCCAAAACGAAATATGTTTCATTCGCAATACTCTACCCTACCCATGAAATAGGCCCCAACCCCGATGCTTTAATAGTCAGTCTGTAAAATTGTTTGTTATTTGTTGTTAGTGTGATTTAATGTGTAGTTTATAACCTTTTATGCTTTACATAGAAGACTACTTTAACACCACTCTCCAGTGATGAAAGTAACATTCTTATATAAAGCGTAATAATGAAAAAAAATAAAAATAAAAAGCCTACATACCCTACTTGTTTTTGACAAGGATGTAACTAGTGGTAGAAATTTACACAAGCCCTCAAGCCCATCACTGGTTAATTGTATTCTGGGATTCCTCAAATTCTGAATTTTATATAGCAGGGCTTGTTCAAAATTTGATGCCAAGCAATAGTATAAGAATTCGGGCTTGCTCATCCAAAAGTCTTATTTCGGTGACTGTGTTACCCTAACCAAACCAATTTTTTTGGCCTTGGCATACAAGAGTTTAAAAATCTACATCTGTCTTCACGTCAATCAATCTTACTAAAAGATGTTTACCACAAAGATAGACCCTTTTTGAAACTCATTTAGTAGGACTGATAATTGTCAGCAACTAGCTAGACCAATTTTCATCAAATTTGGCTAATCAGTATTGAATGGTTTAAGCTTCAATTTGTGAATGTTTCACATGTCAACGCAGTAGAACCAATTTTGTCGTCCCAAATTATCTAAATTCTTCATCAACAAAGACATTACTTGTGCGACAAACTTTTCACTTCTGGCTCAACTTTTTGGACAATTTGATACACATCATAGCTATCACCAATTTAAGCCACTTAGCTTTTGGATCACAGCCAATCTCTTTGTTTGCACATATTTCAGTTAAGAGTTGAACGAAAAACTACTTTGAAATTTATCTTACTGAGTCTTGATATGTATTTTAAACAGTGATGTAAGAGTTAATTGCATTAGCCAGCTCAGACTACCTGAAGCGTAAGTCGTTACAAGCTAAGTATACGTATGTCGGCTTTACCAATCACCAAAATAAACATTGGTATTGGACACTGACCAGAGCCCAATGCCTTGGGTCAATGGAAAATAATTTGCGGTTTATTCCTTCAACAAACACATGGTGTTCACAGTTTACACAAATGCACAGGCTTTTCATCACCCACTCCAATCTGTTTATGTTATCAAAACCTGTTCAATAAAGCAGTCAACTTAGACCAAAGAGCCTCAACAAATATTTTCCTATCTGGCATGTACATCAGCAGTACATGCAGTCCATTTTCGTCTTCAACAGTGAGGTGTAGATATATGTACATGTTGCATGGGGAGAGGGAGGGGGGGGGTCACTTTAGTAGGAAAGTTACTGAAAGAAGGCGTAGTGATTTTTTTTTTTGAGGGGGGGGGGGGCGGGGATACCTCTCCCATTAGTTTATAAAGGGGCAGCAAAAAGGTAAATGGGCCAACTCTAAAAGCCATTATTTAGTTTAAACATATTTATTTACATCAATTGTGAAACAAGTAATACAGCATTATATGAATCACTCTCATTTGCACAATTTAACGGTCTTGTGTTGTGGGGGAAATTGCTGTGTTTTTTTTTCATTTTAAAACTCCTGAATGGGTGTTGAGTGGGGGGGGGGGGGGTGCAAGACCAAATTCTATATTATGTACAAGGCCCTTGTGTCTTTTTGCTCCTCCACTATCAATCCCATTTGATTTTTCTTCCCATTTTCGGTATGCCTGTATTATTGTATAAATAAACTTGAACTTTAAGCCATAGTCGGAAGTGTTTGCAGATGCATGAACTACACATGTATTAAATCATATACTAAGGGAGGTAATTGTTGTACATTTTGATGTTGTACAAAGATATTTTACTTTCAATATCTAGCTGTGTTTCAAAGTGAGGTTGCATCCATACTTTAAGCACACAATATTTGTTTTGTAAATTGATTAAAAATTTCACCTGTTACAGGGTCTCTTAAGGCCGCCCAGCAAAGAGCTGTGAATCTACCCAAGAACATAATTACGCTATGCTTCGATGTGTGCTATGGGCAATTTGGCTAGGAAAATCTTGTAATCCAAAATAATCAATGAGATTCATTATAAGATATTCAGGCGAAATCCATAATTGAACCGCTTCCACCTTTTTTGTACAAATTATTTAGACTGCAGCCAAGACCATGTGGTCTACTGACACTTCATGGCTGGTAATTGAAGAATATTTAATTGCAACATTTCAATTTATTAAAGGCAAAAAAGTTGTCTCCCCCGCTTCATGCATATTCATTAAAAAACAGGATTTTGTCAGTGAATTGTCCCATGGTAAGTATGAAATATAACGGCATTAAGTACCGTGGTTGCTGATGATTCAAATCTACATAAAATAAAAAATATGAGAAGCTCTTCAATTCAATAATTATTAAAGAAAGCTCCAATCAAATACATGAGCGCATTAATTGAATTATGCACATTGAATTAAGAGCTCTCAAATTCATATAGTGAGAGCAACAATGGAATTGTTTCTAACATAAATATTATAATGATAGGAACAAATAATTAGAGAGCTCTTCAAATCAATTGAATATGAAGAAGACTCTAATTATTTAAAAAGCTCTCTAAATATTTGAGTTGATGTAGATTTGGCATTCCATAAAAAAATCATGATCAATTTTTCTTCCGCATGATCAACCACTATGAAAGGTCTTATCTATAGGGAAGTTTTTATTTATTAATTTCCGAGAAATTAAGTAATTCAGTGGCATCCCTGTGTGTTTATGTCTGTTGCTTTTGGGCATAATTATGATATTAATTACAAAGCAAATAGGTTTCTATGTCAAAGGAAAAAGTGTAATATATATCAGCAAATAAGTCTGTAGGTCAAATCAACCTAGGCCTTGGGATACTGACGAATAATTAAGCTGTTCCAGAGAATAACTAGGAAATATATAGAAAATTTACTTCGTTTACCTAAAGGCACAATATGATTCATTTTCCCAATCTACCCATCTTTGGAAACAAATACTAACTCGGCTTTATTATCTGCTACAGCTGCCAGTACTACCAAGCCTATTATCATGAGTCTGGCTATTTTTGGTTCTATATATATATCAGTATTAAATTACATCATCATACTGCACAGAAAGAATAATTAGATTTCGGCTTATATTCAGTGTGATCTTCCGACTGATATACCAGTTATTTTGCAGTGTTATTTTTCCACATTTAACTAAGGGAAGGGGGTGGGGGGGGGGGGGTTGCCTTTGACAGGGGAAAAATAGTGTTATTTTGGCAAAAAAGGGGAAAATACTTACATGATTCAGATTTTTTTTTAAACATTTATTGAACAAACCTTTCGCTATATTCATGAACGGCACTGTTTTGCAGCATTCATTTTTTGCTAGATGTTAGGTCAATACTCCTCCTCCGAAGAAACCTAGTAAGGGCAAAAAATAAGGAATGGGGCCAAATTCCTGTCCCCAAAAAGGCGGAAAATACAGTTTTGTCAAGCATTTCTCAAGCAGATTTGGCAACTGGCCAAAGGTTACATGAGAGCTTAGGTGAAGTTGTTTCAGAAAACAGCTTTGATCTGCTTGCCTATGGCACACGTCATGAACAGTGCATGATCTCGGGGATGAAAACATGAATATATTGTCTGCAGCCTGGAGACCAGTATTGTGGCCCCAAAGAGGGAAGCTTTTTTTAGGGATCAGCCAGATTTCAATAATTGCAGCCTTAACAGCATATTGGGTTTTAGAATTATTAGTATCAAAATTCAACTTTAATTCATCGCAGGAAACATGGCGGGGGGTCAAGCCATAAGGCAGGGGTGTAGGTGCAGGCAGACCATTATTAACGCAAATAGAAGAGGAATGGTTAAGAACAAAATCAGCTTTATGATGATAGATACTATATATGTCTACTGTTGCTAATCAACAACAGGTTTTCATGTGGTACTAAGACACGATTGCAATAAAGAAACATGCAAACCATTGTTTTTTAGATTGACAACTTTTAATTAATAGCAAGATTTAGAGGATATTTGTTTCTTTAAGTGTAAGATGTATATCAATTATTATATTTTACATGGAGTAAGCACTAGTGATGTTCCCATGATTGATTATAATCGAAAAATGATTGGTTGGGCCTGAAATTGTTAATCATCAGTTGTATTTACAATCATCAGTTGTATTTGATCATAATCGATTATCGATTGAATAGGTTAATTTCCACCAATTTACTCCTATGAGATCATTATGCATTTGGAAGTGTTCAATGTTATTGTTAACAATATGGCTGAAAGCAACAACAACTAATACTAAATAACTTTACGAGACATTGTACACAAATAAAACCACAATTAATGTATTGTCAAAACCGATTGTAATATCGATAATGGGTTTACTTGAGTGGAACCGATAAACGAAAGTCAAACTGGAACTGATTTCCAACACTAGTGAGCACCAAAATAATCATCGTCGACAACCAGGGTACTTTTTTATTACACTTCATACATACCGTGGGACAATTGGCTGAAATTACCGCCAAATATTATTATACAGAGAAGATTGAACTCTGGTAATGGCTAGAATATTTTTCGAACGTTAAGCATCTGGTACATTAATTATTAATTATTAATGATAACGAGAATTTCTTAGCCAAATTGCCCATGGTACACAAGGAAGCATAGCGTAGTGTGTATTGGGGGGGGGGGGTATCTGACGATGCCAAATCATATAAGTTGCTTTGCAACATCAGTGAACTATAATAATTATGGTATTCATAAGCTTCAGTATTTGGCAATTTACTCTGAAACAATTTCTTTTTCACTTTATTTCATGCTTATATATCATCAATAATAATAATGACTTGGTGTGTCCTTCATATTCCCCCCCCCCTCCCACTGTAACCGTTTATGTTCATTTTTTACAGTGGTGCAATTTAAATTGAGAGAAACGGGGAAATTATGTTTTGCTAAACTTGAAATGGTGAGTGTATTGGGATATAATCCACCTTTAAATTTTTATAAACCAAGGATAAGCATGAAATAAACTCTGAAGTATTTACTTGGTCTATGATTTATCTCACCTGGCGCTCATCTATCATTACCGTGTAAATCTGTTCACACTTTCATTTTATTTCAGGACCAACATGAAACCTGTTGTTTTGCTGATGGTAGAAGACCACCTAAAGTCCTAACAGCATGGTAGAGATGCTCGCTGCTTTTCGCTGTAGAAATTACAATGGTCGAAGACGCCCTCAAGCAAGGTAAAGATGCTTCTAGGTGCAGGGGTACAGTGGTAGGAGATAACCTCAAGAAAGATAGAGATGCTTCTCGCTGCTTTCTGCTGCAGGGGACCAATGAAAAAGAAAACTGCAAGTCAAAGCTGAGCAAGGTTGTGATATCTTTATCTGCAGGGAGAATACAAGTAAGACCCTTATTTGGTAGTTTGGTTATTATTCTATATTTTACATTGATTGTGAAGAAAGTTATGATAACTTATACTAAGTCATAAATTAGTGCGATAACCCCTGTGAGTGTGTGGTCTTGTTTTCTGCAGAAAAATTCAGCATACACAGAATACGCTCTTGTTGGGGTTGGTGACCACTAACCAAACTCACATGTGCCCAAACCAGGAATCGAACCCCTGTTGCCTTGGTGAGAAGTGTTTGTATTGTGTAAGAGTGTGGTCTTGTGTTGGGGGAAACTTCAGAACTCAGAGAACAGTTACCCACTTGTCTGGCTTGGAAGCCACTTACCAAATTCAAGTGCGCCCAAACCAGGAATCGAGCCCCAGTCACCTTTGTGAAAAGCGAGTGATCTTTCTTTACTAAATGGTAGTTAAAAGTTGACGATGCTGTTGAATAATAAGATTTTCCTTTTTTATGAGTTTGGTATGAAGCTCGACAATATCTTACGGAGATGACCTAACAAAGACCCTGCATTGGCATGATAGAAAATGTATGTCGGTTCATCCTCTCTATAGATGTAATTATTTTAATGACATTGTTTCTATATAAAACTTTTGTTATCAGTATTTCCATGGCACCAGTTTTCTATGAACACTGGTGAATCATAAATTTTATGTGATATATAGGAGTGAATAATTTATGTATGGACGCCTTTAATGCATTGTACCGTAATCACTGTCCACTTTCCTCGGTTAATGCACTTTATATTAGTCGCCACATGAATGAATCTGCAATGTGTTCCACCATTGTCACATTCCCTCTATGAATGTACATTATTGAATACATCAATGACCTTCCTCTTTGTGGTCAAGAACATTCAATTACTGGTCACCAGTATGTAGTAATTCCAATCTACAGTGTATCGATGCTTCATTGACCGCTGCCAGGCTTGGGGATAGGATCTGCCACCAATTTTGCTCGACCGATTTTCCATCCACAAAGACTGGCAATTAATTCAAATATAACCCTAAGGCTATTTGAGGGTGCCTGGCATACGAAAAAAAATTACTTGATGACAAAGAACGGGGCTATCTGCGGATCAAAGTGGCACTTAGATCTTCGTTGATTGTTTTCGACCGATTCAAATTGAATGGGAGAAATATGGCCAAATGATGTTAGAGATGTATGAACTATGGGGTATTTCTATTATTCGTCCGAGAGAAATCGGGTTAACTGTTCTCCCAACATGACTCTTCACTTTATACAATCAATTAAACACAGAATTCTTCGGGGGTGGAATAGCAAATTGTGTTGCGAACATTGTTAGTTAAGGCATTGTTGGTGTTTAACACGAAATGTGAACGTCTAAATTGACTTGAATGACCGTTGACAGCCATTAATGGCCAGAATGTATGTTTCTGTATGTTTTTTCTGATAGCGTTATTTATTTTGCATGTAAAGGCTCCAATGAAAATTGATCAGGGTTAGTTTTAAGGTTGATTGATAAAGCGGGGAATCTGATACAAGGTAATCAATGGACTACGATCTATTGATTGCGTGCAGACTTTGACAGTATTAACACATCGATTCAGCTCAAATAACAGAGACCGCAATGTTGTTTTTTTATTGAAAATAAGGTCATCATGCAATAAAGATATAGTTTTGATGATTAAAGATAATATCACTTTCATAGGACTGAAAAGATTTGGTGAACATGATTCAGAGATTGGACATAAATGTCTTTAGTTTAATGCTGCCCTCTCACAGATTGACCATTGACCATTGACCAGATATCAGCAAACCAATGATACAAGATTACTGACAAAAAATCAGATCGTAATTTTTCATTTTTCCGTTCGAAAATTGATGTTTTATGGTTTAAACCGTTACTAACGGTTTAAGAAAAATGCATAAAACATCAATTTTTGAACTTAATTATAACAATCTGCGATCTAATTTTTTTGTCAGCAGTCTTATATAATTGGTTTCCATGGATTTTTGCATAAATTGGCTCGTTCCAAGACAAAAAATAAAAAAGTTGTCAAAACGTTCAATCTGTGAGAATGCAGCTTTAAGAAGAATGAAAATTTCGGCAGTTTTCCAAACAATTGCGATCTGTTCTAGGGTTTTTATAAATCCTATATTACTGATTTGAAAGCATTGATGCCAAAATCAGCTGACTCTGAGACAAAAATGAAAAAGTTTTAAAATCGGTCAAGCTGTGAGAGTGTAGCTTTAAACTTACTTACTTTTACAACAATTGTGAAACAAGTTGTTAAAACATTGTATTAATCACTTTTGTTGGCACGATGTAACTGGAGAGTGTGGTCTTGTGTTGTGGGGGAAACTGGAGAACATGAAGGAAGCCCACTGGCTTGGTGGCCAGATTTCAAACAATGACCTTTTTTGCAATCTTTGAAGGCCAAAAAATTGTTTAAGATATCATATTTGTTGTTTTTTTACATTTTTCTTTTCTACACACAGAACACCTGCTACCGAAAACAGATTGAGAGATTTGATATTTTATTTTTGTTGTCTCAGAATCAGCTGATTTTGCACAAATACCTTCAATTCAGTCAAGATTATAAGATAACTCACAATAGATTAAATCTCAATTGTACGGAAAAAGTCCGAAAAAAATGCATTTTTTTTAAAGTGTTAGTAACACTTTTAGCCATAATACATCAATTTTCGATCATAAATATAAAATAAATGCAAACTAATCATTTTTCAGCCTTTTTATATCACTGCTTATAAGATATTTATGCAAAAATGGCTCTTTCATGGACAAAAACAAAAAAATGGTGTCAAAACGTTCAATCTGTGAGAGTGCAGCTTTAAGTCCGTTATAACACTATGAAGCTTGAGCCCTTCTTTTTGTGATGGAATATTTTTGTTGTATTCTCATTAAAAAGAAACTATGCAAAAGATGACAATAATAAACTATTTTTATGATGAAAACTGAGCTTTAAAATTTTACTATATAAGGGAGACAATAAATGAATTCATATAGTCATAATTTATAGTTATATATTTCTACTTAATTCAGGCCTAATAAAAATACTTGTTTGTTAAGGGTAACATCCCCAATATTATTAGGTAGGGTAGGTAAGGATTTGATTTACTTATTATTAAATGGCAGCAATGTTTAGCAACATCAATAACTTCCTCCATTAAAAGTTATCAATGTCTAACCATTGCCTTTAAATACACTTTGTCAAAATAATTTTCTTGCCAATAGCACTATTTCTTGCAAATGTCACTCATATATTGCTGTTGTTATGGAGCTTTATTCTTTGTAAAAAAATAATGACAGTTAATGTTTGGAAAAAAGTATGTTTATGGTGGGAAGACCGTTTAAAAAAAAAAATGGATATTTTTTAAAACCTAATAGGGTTTGCAGCTTTTATTAGGTAGAGGTTACCCAAAACATTTGTTTTTAGGCCTCAGCAATGGTAATAGTTCTTAAAATGTGTTTTTAAAAAACACACAAAAAAACAGCATATTTTTAGGACAGTTTTCTTTTAAAAGATTAAGTGCAAGCTTTTAGCAAGCAAGCTCAAATAATAAAGGCAAAAATTGCCTTTATGGTCTTAAAGACTTACCATCAGACTCCGGTATAAATCTCTTTAGTTTTTATATTAAAAACGTGGATTTGCCATTGTTTCTGATAAGAGGATTTTTGTATGACAACGGATATCCCATGTAATGCTAAAAAGCTATCGCACACGATTTAATTTGCTGTCATTATACAAGATGTACGCTTGGAAAGGTTTTTGGATTAATTTCAAGCTTGGAGAGAAAAAGTTGTTGAGCTGAGCCTTATATGGTTTGGCAAATGACAATGTACAAGGAAATGAATTGAGAAGTTTGTGAATATTCAATAAGAAAGTCTTAATGTGTAACGACCTGTGATCAGTTCACAAAATATCGCCTTTGTATTCCATTTTCGAGGTTATGCAGTACTGTGAATTCTTGTTATTCTACAGTATGAGGGTTGTCCTGAAAGTTTTGAGACTGTGTCTATATTTCAAAATGTTTTTAATATAAATCAACAAACAATAAACAGCTGTGTATATAGACTATTCACGAGTTTCCTTCTGAAAAATAAAATCATATAATCTCATAAGAAGGAAGGAAATGGTTGTCAAGACAACCCATCTAGCGCTTCACGGAGCACTTTGAAATTGATATTTTCTGAAAATTGTTCACAAATCATATATACTACTCCGTCTGAATAATAGATGCCAAAATGTCACGTCAATACATGTGACGACAGTATGACGTCAGCTGCATCACTGCCCAAATTATTGATGCCATCTAACTGTAGACATGTTTGTGACGATCAACGGAAGTAGAGAGGTATTTCGAAGATGTCAGAAAGAAATTCCAACATTGACATCACGCACGGGGCAGCACGCTATGCTCAAACACTTTGTTGGCAGCGGGATGCCTCATACAAATACCTATACGTTTCTAACACAGGATAAATCAAAGCCAACATGTTCAAGGGCTTTGGTTTTTCGCTGGCATGGATGTTTCAGTGTCGGGCATTAAAATTTGTGCAATTAAAAGGGTTGCGGCAGACTGTCAGTCATGAGTAAAAGTGGCGCAAAGTCAGTGCGGAACAGGTTACAAGAAGACCAGCGGAGGACAGTGAGTGTTATTGGCAAATCCCTTAAGCTAAAGAGGACAGTAATTCTTAATATCATAAAAGAGTGGTTCGGACAGACATTCAAGCAATTCTACAGTGTACCTGATGAAGACACCATGTTGTTCATGCCGTTGTTATTCTACAGTATACCTGATGAAGACACCATGTTGTTCATGCCGTTGTTATTCTACAGTGTACCTGATGAAGACACCATATTGTTCACGCCGTTGTTATTCTACAGTATACCTGATGAAGACACCATATTGTTCATGGGGTTGTTATTCTACAGTGTACCTGATGAAGACACCATATTGTTCACGCCGTTGTTATTCTACAGTATACCTGATGAAGACACCATATTGTTCATGGGGTTGTTATTCTTCAGTATACCTGATGAAGACACCATATTGTTCACGCCGTTGTTATTCTACAGTGTACCTGATGAAGACACCATATTGTTCATGCCGTTGTTATTCTACAGTATACCTGATGAAGACACCATATTGTTCATGGGGTTGTTATTCTACAGTGTACCTGATGAAGACACCATGTTGTTCATGCCGTTGTTATTCTACAGTGTACCTGATGAAGACACCATATTGTTCATGCCGTTGTTATTCTACAGTGTACCTGACGAAGACAGCATGTTGTTCATGCCGTTGTTATTCTACCGTATACCTGACGAAGACACCATATTGTTCATGCCGTTGTTATTCTACAGTATACTTGATGAAGACACCATGTTGTTCATGCCGTTGTTATTCTACAGTATACCTGACGAAGACACCATATTGTTCATGCCATTTTTATTCTACAGTATACTTGATGAAGACACCATGTTGTTCATGCCGTTGTTATTCTACAGTATACCTGATGAAGACACCATGTTGTTCATGCCGTTGTTATTCTACCGTATACCTGAGGAAGACACCATGTTGTTCATGCCATTTTTATTCTACAGTATACTTGATGAAGACACCATGTTGTTCATGCCGTTGTTATTCTACAGTGTACCTGATGAAGACACCATATTGTTCATTTCGTAGTTATTCTGTGTACCTAATGCTGGGTTGTCTGCTGTAATAATCAAATATTTTAAGGGATCTCCACAATGCAGAAGTGGGTATAGAGACTGTCCTAGTGTTAGAAAAAAAGTACAGTTTGTGGTCATCAAAATAAGGAAGTTAAAATTTGTAAGATGATCCCATGGTTGGAAAATGGGTGCAAAAACTAAGTTTACATTTTTAAAAAAGGACTTAATTGCCTAATTGTCTTCTGAGACATTATAACTGAGTTCTAAAAATGAAAAGAAGCACTTTTAAGTTCCTTTAAATAACATGAACTTATCCATTACATCAAAATTTCTTAGCAACTTTAGTTCATTGTACCAGGTTATCTTCAACCGTTAATTTCTTTCCTGACAAATTCCATTCTATTCCTGACGGTCTTAAAGTTCTTAACTTTGAGATATTATACCAGCATCCAAGTATTTGGAACAGCTACATCCATCAATTTTACCCTTATTAATGTACATTAAAGAAGCAGAAACTATCAAATTAGCTTTATATATATATATATTCTTTACATCAAGGGGAAAAACATGCAACCCCTAATATTTTATAGATATTAAATAGTATTAAGGAGTTTAGAATTAATTCTTCTCAAGAAAAGCAGGTCTTAGGATGACAATTTAATGAGTTTTTATGGTTTTTAAATTAAATGGAATGCTTTACATTTGTACAAATTGAAAACAGATTTAGTATCTTTAGAGGATATTTTAACAAATAGGAAGTTCACAGAATTGCACATCATGTTTCTTTTACATATCATCAGAAAATCAATTTTCATGGTTCCAGAAAACCTGAGGTAAAGGAAAAAATAATACAAAATAGTATGAAATTGAGAATAATGAGAGAATTGTATGACAGGAAATATTACCAGAAATTGAAACCCTTGATCACTGAAATGTATAACTGGATTAATGACTAATTAAAAACCACCATTATATTTTATGAATTGTTCATTGTCTCAGCTGGAATAAACTCTCATAATCATACGTTTCACTGCACTTTTATTTGGTTATAATACATTATTTTTTAAGAAATTTCTTTCTGGAATAAAAAGTATTGCATTAAAAACAGAAACATGATATCATTTTTAAGGGGACTCACTCGCAGATTTAATGTTAATTTATACCTTTTATTAATAACTTCTATACCCTACATTGAATTCACTTTATACTTCACACAGTTGTTCAGGACCATCATACAATGAGGTTACTTATCTCTGTATTATCCTTAATTCAAGTTATGGCCCCTGATTGACTTAAGAACTTAGGTTAAAGTTTTAGGACACAGGGTCAAGTTTTAGGGCAAGTTGTGATTTTAATAAAAAAACTCCTATACCCTTCATTCAATTGACTTAATACTTTGCATAGTTATTGATGACCATCTTACAATAATGTTTCATGACTCCATTTTAACCCTGAATGCAAATTATGTTTATTTTTTATTTTTCAATCATTAAAAACCTCTTGATTACTGTTTAATTTGATTTTCTTTTTTTGCTTTTGAAAAATAGAAGAAAGCAGTTGAAACTGAATATCTTCTGAATAGAATAGACTTGAATATTTTATCATTGAAATAGGCATTTAGTTCATATTTGACACAAATTAAAAATTTGTTGTCTGGACCTATAGAACAAGTTTGTTTAAAGAAATGGCTGTGACATAACAGTAACTGAAGACGGTAAGAGTTAAAACTGGAAGAGACAATTATTTGTCGTAATTACAAACATAACTTCTTTTGTCTGTTAAATGGAACTGAAAGCAATTCTCAAAATAACTGCTCTTTAAACTTTGAAAAATATATTGTTCAGTAAGGGGTGAAAGCGAAAAGGTTCTATCTTCTTCTTTATTTAATGTCACTTAGAACCTTTTCGCATACACCCCTCGAGTCTGTTGCAGTCACTGGGGTGAAATAAATCAGAAGCTTCTTCTCCAGAATCCAGATAGAGACATTGCAGTCTGGTCCCTGGCTCCTTGAAATATCCCCCTACCCCCCCCCCCCCCCCCCCCCCCAAATAAGAACAACAACCACGTGAGATATCTTTGTAATATTGTGGCATTTTTTTCATTCAATTTATACGGTAAACCTATCAGTTTCCCCCTCAAAATCAATAAGGAATCATGTGTATTTTTTTTTAATTTGATGGCCGAAGGGTGAGAACGCGATGTCTTAACAGGATTCCTGAGAATGAATATTTAAAAGTTATTTTTTTCTTTAATTATTTCACTCAAAGCTGTTTTTGCCTTTTTGTCTTGTGAGTGACAGAATCGTGAAATGTATAAGGCTCAAATCTCCATATTCTGCCGGTAATCTTAATGACAAAATGCCTGCAGTCCACAAAGACAGATTTAAGCTGTTCATTACCTTCTTTTGAAGAACTCTGTCTCCTTTGAAGACTTCCCAAGGAGGCTTTCAATATGTTTCAATTTTTGTGTACTTTGTTGTGAGAAAAAGTTTTCTCCTGTCATTTTCAGCTGATTTCTAATCCCAATATTGCAGATTAAGCTTACCTCAGTGATCCTCAAACACCCATTGGGAGGGTTGAATTTCCAGGGAACTTTGTTAATAAATGCTAGGAAATATTCAGGTATTCCTTTACATTAAAGCTAATTCCAATACAGTCAAAGCTTGTTTTTAAAGTCATCTCAAGATATGTTTTCTGGTGGTGTAT
Source organism: Mya arenaria (assembly GCF_026914265.1). Lineage (NCBI taxonomy): Eukaryota > Metazoa > Mollusca > Bivalvia > Myida > Myidae > Mya > Mya arenaria. The sequence continues at coordinate 52,848,046 of NC_069132.1, read as the reverse complement.
GAGATGGTAGATTTAAAAGTTATCTCAAGATATGTTTTCTGGTGATGTATGAAATGGTAGATCTTATGGTTATTTCAAGATTATGTTTCCTGGTGGTGTATGAAATGGAAGAATTTAAGGTTATCTCAAGATATGTTTTCTGGGGATGTATGAAATGGTAGACTTTAAGGTTATCTTAAGATATGTTTTCTTGGGATGTATGAAGTGGTAGACTTCAAGGTTATCTCAAGATATGTTTTCTGGGAATGTATATTATTGTAGACTTCAAGGTTATCCCAAGATATGTTTTCTGGGGATGTATGAAATGGTAGACTTCAAGGTTATCTCAAGATATGTTTTCTGGTGGTGTATGAATTGGTAGACTTCAAGGTTATCTCAAGATATGTTTTCTGGGGATGTATGAAATGGTAGACTTCAAGGTTATCTCAAGATATGTTTTCTGGTGGTGTATGAATTGGTAGACTTCAAGGTTTATAATCTCAAGATATGTTTTCTGGTGGTGAATGAAATGGTAGACTTCAAGGTTATCTCAATATATGTTTTCTGGTGGTGAATGAAATGGTAGACTTTCAAGTTATCTCAAGATATGTTTTCTAGCGGTGTGTGAAATGGTAGACTTCAAGGTTATCTCAAGATATGTTTTCTGGTGGTGTATGAAAAGGTAGATTTTAATGTTATCCCAATATATGTTTTCTTGTGGTGTATCAAATGGTAGATTTTAAGGTTATCCCAAGATATGTTTTCTGGTTGTGTATAAAATGATAGATTTTAATATTATCCCAATAAATGTTTTCTGGTGGTGTATGAAATGGTAGACTTCAAGGTTATCTCAAGATATTGTTTCTGGTTGTGTATGAAATGGTAGACTTCAAGGTTATCTCAAGATATGTTTTTTGGTTGTGTATGAAATGGTAGACTTCAAGGTTATCTCGAGATATGGTTTCTGGTGGTGTATGAAATGGTAGACTTCAAGGTTATATCAAGATAGGTTTTCTAGCGGTGTATGAAATGGTAGACTTCAAGGTCATCTCAAGATATGTTTTCTGGTTGTGTATTAAATGGTAAACTTCAAGGTTATCTCAAGATATGTTTTCTGGTGTTATATGAATGGTAGACTTCAAGGTTATCCCAAGAAATGTTTTCTGGTTGTGTATGAAATGATAGATTTTAATATTATCCTAAGATTTGTTTTCTGGTGGTGTATTAAATGGTAGACTTTCAGGTTACATGTATCCCAATATCTATTTTCTGTTCATGAATGAAAAGGTATTTCTTTAGTTTATATAAAGAATTACTTCTGATGGTGGATGAAATGGTAGATTTTAAGATTATCCCAAGATATGTTTTCTGATGCTGTATGAAATAGTTCTTATAATTTTATGTCCTAACCACAGCAATGATATTTTTGTGTCCTCGATACCACCCATGACAGAACAGTAAGCAAAAGAAAGTGCAGCAGTGTTTTTTTTCTGGCCTGTTTTAGGTGCTAAAGTATGGCCCCATATGCACATTTCTCTCCTGAAAAAGTATTTTTATTTTTCCCTATCCATGTGAAAAAATCCCCTTTACTTTGGGGGTGGGGGTGGGGAGGGGGAGTATTGACCTCTTAACATTTAGCAAATGTAGCAATATAGTGCCATTCATGAATATGTCATTAGGTTGTTGAATAAAAGGTTTGAAAATAAGTTGAAAATTCTATCAATCATGTTAGGTAAAAAAAAAATATGTTTGTTTAGGGTAACCTTCCCAAAATTTCTAGGAAGGGATTTTTTTATATTTTTTTTTTCAAAATCTGTCATATTAGTTCGGAGTGTTTTCTTGCACATGGCAGTCTTTCCTACATTACTGTCATTGCCTGACTTTGTTTTATCATATAAACAATAATTCTGATTAAAATCTACATATATCCGCCCTTCGTAACTGACTCTATTCGCTAACGAATAAATTTTTTGTTCAGAAACAGAAAAAAATAGTTAGGGTCGCCGCACTTTTATAGGTAGGGTCGGGTTACCCGAAATGGACATATTTTTTTTTTAAGCCTTAGTATTTTTCTCCTTTTTGCCAAAACCACACTATTTTTCTTCTATCAAAAGGCCCTCTACCATTCTCTTAAAAGTGGGAAAAACCCAAATGCGAGGTAAACTCTCAGACCTTTCCTCGTCTGATGTTTCTGGGTCATCAGTCTTTCTCTGCTGTTTGGCAGCTACACCAGTTACTCTGGCTTGCCATGGCTGTCTAGAAGTTCCTTTGGTGTACCTTAATTGTAGCACTCAGGGACATTGCATAAATCATCTCCAAACTAATTTTGAAATTCTTTTTCTGTCACTAGCAGACAACCGGTCTGCTGAAAATTTTGAATGCAATGTAGTTTTTGAGGAGAACAGACAATGCCTTGATTCTTTAATAAGTAGAAGTAGAAGTCTGCAATCTTACAGATTTACCGATTTACTTTTTTATTTTGTGTCTTGGAAGGAACACTTTGTGTAAATATCTGAAAACCTGTGTTATAAGACTGGAGACAAAATATCAGATCCACTTTTTAATATTTACGATTAAAAATTTAAATTTTTTGGCTGAAAGCTTTTCGATATAAAGAGTTTTTCAACATAAAACATCAATTTTCGAACCTAAATATGAAACACTGTGATCTGATCCTTTGTCAGCAGTCTTTTAAACAAACAACTGCATAAGGGGTTAAAGGGAGCTTTATTACATGAACTAAGCTATTGCTCCAAACTACAGAAGCGCGCGAACAATACATATATAAAGCACAGGCAAAATATAATATGGCAAACAATTACATAATATAAGCGCACTACATTATGAACAAAAATATAAACACTCAATAATTAAATTTGCATCTGTTAATAAAATATAAACTAATCGTCCAATACCGCCAAGTTGTAGTAAGTAGCATTAGGGGTAGTAGAAAAGGGATTATTTTAGGTTATTCAGAAAACTTTGTATTTCCTTCACAATATGAAATCGAGTTTGAACAGCATTGTTAATATAGTCCTGGTAGCACGAAGATTTCCAATCACCAAGCATCGTTATGGCATCCGCAGAAAGACCATAAATATAGACCATAAAAATATAATGTCCCTTCAACGAAGATGTTGGTCTGGGTTAAACTTGACACCAGCGGTGGACAGCACATTACTTTGGCGTAATAGTCCATAAAACATTGCCAGACAAGCTGCCCAAACTGTGGCATCAAGCGATGATTTTAAATCCAAACAAGATAAGATCTTATTTAGATGATTGGTTGTTTTCTAACTATGTTGTCACCCTGTAATTATAAATAGCCGCAGTTAGACATATGCCTCAGAAGTCTTGATATTCCATTATTTTCATGAAGCCTACTGTCACTTAAAACGTTGTACTGTCCGGCATAATAAAAAGCATGAAGACGGAAATTATAAATGGCTGATAGCCAGAAAACACGACGGAGAGAATTCATCACTCTAGGGTCTTTACATGAACCCCTGTTTATAATAGCACATGCAGTCATATTGTCACAATGTATATACACTTTTTTTTTTGCCCAAGCTGGGGCCCAACGGTGAGCCGCAGGTTCCATTCTCAATACTTCAAGATAGTTAATGGGTAATTTTGCAATTGTTGGGGTCCAGGGTGTATAAACAAAATTGCCATTGAAAAATCCACCAGCTGCAATTTTGCACGCATCAATCGTTACGGCGGTAGCCGATCTACTGTCAATAATAGGCATAGTTCCGTTAAAATATTGCATAAATTCCAACCACCACAAAATGTCTTGTTTCATGTCCCAGGTAACTCGAATCCTGTGCCATGGCATTTTGAGGGTGTTGCATCGATTAATAAGGCGGCGCATATGAAAGCGTCCCCCGTAAACACATTGTGCAACCCAATTCAATTTTCCCACCATGCTCTGAATATTCCGCTTTGAAACTTTTTTCTGACTAATAAATGACCACAAAGACGACCGCAACTCATGTAACTTTTGGTTTGGAATGCTTACTGTCATAGAAGTGGAGTCTTAATTTACACCAAGAAAAAGCATCTTTTTTGCGGGACCGTCAAGTTTATTGTAGTTAATCTGGAATCCAAGTTCCCGCAGTAAACGTAAAAGTTCGTGTAAGGCCTTTTTGCATTCTTCATATGATTTGGAAATTATTAGGAAGTTGTCCAGGTAGCAGATTATAGATTTGTAGCCTTTACGATCCATCATTATCCTTACAGATTGTGTAATGCGATTGAAAATTTCGGGGCTTCGCGCTGCACCGAAACTAAGCCGTTGGTCTATCATCATGACCACTTAATCTCCACTTAAGACCCATTGCTTTAAAATTTGATGGATGTATTTTTACACTGCGATAGGCATTTGCTAAGTCCAACTTTGCCATGAAACAATCAGGTGTTATGAAATCCATGGCATCTTGTACAGTTTGGTATTTGAAGTGGTCAGTCATTGCAAAATCATTAACCGCGGATCCCGTTGGTCTGCTGCAATTGTGAATAAGTCTGACTTTTGATGAATCTTTTTTAGGAATAGCACCTAGTACAGATATAATAATTGGTTTTTCATGTACAATTTTGTAATGTCCGTTTGACAGCTCGGTTTGAATTTGATCTTCACAACGCGTGCGCATTTTTTCGTTTGTGGCTGATAAATAATTATCAACCTCTGAATAGTTTGAAATTTTGTTGTGTTGATCTACAATATGAAAACCGTCTTTAATCCCTAACAGCAAATATTCACGATCATAGTAGTCCGCGGGGATCTGTCTTTCCCATGCCTCATATATTAAACTTGTAGATCGGCTCCATACTGGTTTTTTGTCTTATTATGTTGTTGGGAGGTGTCTTTTGCGGTCAGATGGCGGTATTTACAGTTCGAGCCGAATGGGCAGGTTCCTTTTGCTTTGAAGATGCGACAGTCCTCACGATTCGTCTTAACCTGACTCCCTTGCATTGGGACTCGTGCGCGTTTTGGCACGAGAATTTGCATTTCCATATGCGGCGAGAAGGTTCCCCAACAGAATGAATGTTCGGCCTGCAACTCCCGGTATGAATAATCGAAATTGAGGACACTGTTCCAGTCATAACTCTCCGCGAATTCAAATATCTTGGTGGTATAAGCCAAATAGTACTTGATCTCAGCTCTGGGTAGTTGGTTTGTACTAAGAAGATGATTTAGCACGCGCATGTTGCCTGCCCCCCATTCCTCAAGAAATATTCCTAGATATGGATGGTCTTCGTCTGTCCTCAGCACAAGAGTATCTTGTTGGTCTTGCCCAGACCGCAAAATGAACTCTTTGCGACGGGTTTGACGTCGGCGCTTTGTCTTTTCGGAAAGGAACTGCGTAACATGCGTTGCCTTCTTCGTTATTGATTTCATTGTAAGAATTGCACGGAGGTCCATGAAGTGTCCATTTCCATTTGGAGGAGAAGGATATGTGGCACTTATCTCATCAGATATAAGAAGGGCATCAAGTGTCTTACCTGCCCCTGTAAGAATATCCCTGGTGCAGTCAAATCCGGCCGCTTCTGTATTCACTGGCACAGTTGGGCAAGTTCTGTCACCGTTCCACCTTTTCACGTCCTGCATGATTATTTTCACTGCGCCTAATGGAATCCCAATTTGTTTTAGGTCACTTTCGAAAAGTAGTCTCAATGCTTCCTTCGTAACCAGCTCTTCTTGTCTCAGTGTCTGCGACACATTACGCGACAGTTTTTGGGTAGCTACCCATTCATGAAAATTAAATCCCTCCACCGGCGAGGTGGCTTCTTCTATATCACTCATTGTCAACGTACATATGTATATGTCCTAAAACAACACTTGTTTCTTTATATAACGAATTAAAACAAAAATCTTAAGCATTTAATTTAAACATATGGCAAGCGTCCAGTCTGATAAGCGCGCATGTAATAACTAGCATGGAGCAAGGAATTGGCTCCCAGAAAAACCCATTAGAGGTCACATGACCAGAAGGTGTGAAAAAGGGGGCACCAGCAGTAGTTTGTCTAAATACAATTAAGTAGCTTAATTAAACATATGACTGGTTCTCAGACATTTACAAAAAAATTAACTCATTCTAAGACAAAAAAAAAGATTGTGAAAACATCTGTGAGAGTGCAGCTTTAATATTTTAGTACAGAATTGTACACTCCCTGACATATGAAGCAACTGTCACAGTGTGTCTCCCACCCCTATGCTTCTGGGGTAATTAGCTTTTCTGCATGATTTAAAGGTTTGATAGAAGACAATTTCCTGAAGAAAAAGTGATATATCACCTTACCCCAGGGAAATGTCTTGAGTGCCTTGTCTTTCATAATTTATAATATGTGCCCTGCTGGCTTATCATATTTTAATGACAAAAGTTTTGTTAGAGCATAGTGTGGTTTGCGTGAAGTTGGCTGAACCATTAAGAGACTCCTTAGAGACTCCTTATCACCTGGAAATGGATGTTTCTTATTTATAAAACTTGCGATATATTAAATATTTTGGAAGGGAAAAATTAGGCGCCTTGATCTAAAAATCTTTGTGATAAGATTTATGATGTAATCATGCTTATTTTAAGAACAATTTCAAATGCGAAAGAAACTTAGAAAATCTACTGAAATTAAAGTTAATTGCACTAATCATTCTGCTGATTTAGAAAACTGCAATTATTTAAAAAAAGAAAAAGAAAAGTGAAACATTCCTGACTGACAACTAAATAAAGTTTTATTTTCTATAAAACTGAAAAGGTTTCGTATAAACTGAACAGGTTTTCTATTAAACTGAACACATTTGTCTGTTTAAAGCAGTATTTTGGGGTGATGTTTTTTTTTATTTTGGTGAGTGGTATAAACTATGTAATCCCCTGCTGGAAGAAATATGGTGCAACACGATGCAATTGTAATAAGGCTGCTAAATTTTGCATTTTCAGAAAAATATAATATTTTTTCTTCTAATTGGAAGCTTCATTAATTTTGAACACAAGATATCATGTGTATAAAAAGTGTATAAAAACAATCTAAATGGATTATTGCTAAAGAAGGATTTTACAAGGTGTATGAATAATTGGTGTGGGCAAAAAAGTATTTCCTAGCCTGAGTCCAACTTTCAAATACAGTCGGAACTCGTTGGCTCGATATTTCGGGGACTAGGCAAAATACTTTGAGCTTCACAAATATCAAGTTAAGCAGAAATGCTTACATAAGGTAAAAGAAAATTGGTCCCTTTCATCAAGTTCGAGTCAATGAGGAAATCGAGCCAAGCGATATCGAGCCAACGAGTTGCGACTGTAAAGGTATAGGCGACCTTCATGACACTCATTTCTTTTGCAACTATCACAATATTCAAATACTCGCAACATTTTTGCAACACCTGCAATATTCACAGAATTTATGAAATTCAAGACATTCACAGACATTGTTAATAGTACAAAATTATATAATCATGTGCTTTTATTTAATGACTAAAAATAATTTCTTTATTGGCCAATTGAATGGTTAAATGTCATCCAATTAACCTCATGGTAATTGCAGTCATATTTTTTTTGCCTTATATATACGTAGCACAAATATATTTTTTTCCAGATTCGTTTATGTCCATCATACCGTTTTTCCTCAGTGGGGGTAACATCCTCCAAATAATCACTCCATTCCCCAAGGAAAACACCCGGAAATTTCAAAAGCAGAACTTTCTAACATTAGTTTGTGGTAATCTATTGATGTTACAATCATATTTATCGCAATTCCAGATGGTGTCCTTGAAGATGATTCTATTATGGCTTCCTATTCCACATTTCTTAGAACTTTCTCTGAAAACTGACAATGCCTTTCAGGAATTCTTACAACAGATAACTACATTTTGTGTCTGGGGCGTGAATGAAATGTCCAGATCAAAAAGCCCATGGTATTTTGCTGAGAATTTACAGTTTAATATCCCTTTTGAAGACAGAAATCTTATTAGGAGCTGAAATGGAAAAAGATGGTGACAAGATTGCACCTTAAATATGTATTTCAAGTACAAATTAATGTCTTTTGATTATATCTTTGATAGAGTATATTAAATGCATAGACAAGCCCTGTGACTTTCCCATCCTTTCATTTTCTGGCACCGAGATCTGATTTCCTTTGCGCATCGAGTACTTAATTAAACTTTTGCATTTTTCTTGGGCAGTCTAAAATTTTAGCAAGGAAACATTTTCTAGAGAACTTTTTTGTATGGATTGCCCGGTTTCAGGAGACAAATTATGCACATGTTTTATTACATTAAAAGCAATTCCTGCTTGAATTGCTCAGTTTTGAGGAGACAAATAATGCATATGTTTTAATACATTATAAGCATTTGTAAAGACTGTGCCGGGATCACAATGTTATTTTACGGCTGAAGATTTAGGGAACACCCCACCAATCTCTTATAGTTTTATCAGACTTTTACTTCATAGTAAGCTTAAATGGGATTGATCTGAGCATCAAAGTTTTTTAATGTCAACTGTGTACTGTTTATGTTGGCTGCTTTCATCCATTGTAAGGAATAGTCGAACAACGTTGGCTCGAAATCCGGGGGACCAGCGAAAAATACCTGAAGCCTTGAAAATTTGAGCCAAGCCGGTCAATGCTTAGCCTCAGCTTTGAGCCAAATTGGGACTGGCAAAAAATACATCAAACTTTGGATAATTTGAGCCTAGCTGGAATGCTTAGCCACAGCTTCACGGTCACTATATGCCAGCTACACCACCTAACGGTGGTGCAAAGAAAATGAGCTGTCGACACTTCCATGGTGCAGCTGTGGCTGCAGAATGTTGTACCGTGTAAGAACACTTTTACTGCAGGCTGGGTATGCTTTCGTTTCAATATTGTGCAAACTGTGGTGCCAGGAGCGTTTCTCCCAAATCGGTTATTTTGAGATCTGCAAAAATTTCAAGCACACTTAGTTGCTTACACACACCGTAAAAACATTCTGGTGCATAATATAAATGGTAGCGCTGTTGCTCTAGTGATGGAGCTGTCGAGTAGTGTTGGCGCTGTTGGGTACATTTGCACCCAAAGTAAATATAAATATTTTAACTTGTTTTAATTTGCAAGAATATTGTTCATAGGAGAGGTATGTCTTAAGTAAACGCCATGCACCAATAAATGCCTGTAGCAATTGTGGCATACCTCCAAATTTATTTAAGTATACTATTTTCCTTATATGGCTACCAATCCTATAGTTGAAAAACATACAATTGTCTTTGAAAGCCTGTCAGTATGTAGAAGTAAACACAAGGCCCAGCTGCACCACGGAAGTGGCGACAGCTCATTTTCTTTGCACCGCCGTTAAGTGGTGGAGCTGGCGTTTAGTGGCCATAAGCTTTGAGTCTGATCCAACGGGGTTTGACTATAATGTGCTAAATGGTATGGTGAAAAATAAAGTCAAATAATGGAGTAAAAATGTGGCTTGTGCTAAATGGAGCAAAAATATGCTGTTACAATGGGAGGGTGTAAATATGAAATAATAATCCAGCATATTTCTGCCTAGTGCCACCTGGTGTGTTTGCATAGTTTCATACTTTGTGCTGTCAAAGTAAAATTTGTTACTTTTCTCTCAGAGAGAAAAAATGGTTACTTTGTCAAATGAGCAATTGCTCTTCTAGAAAATGTGTTAGATGGTGAAGAGATGAAATATTGTCTTTAAGGACAACGTTATTGGAATCGTTGAACCCAGAAAGTACTTCTTGTACATGTAAGTAACAGATTATTGCTTGGAAAATTTCTATACCTGATCTGAGTAATTGGGTTGCACTTTCTTAAGAAACAGGTCAATGACCATTGAGATGTTGACATGCTTTGACAAAGAATGCAATTTTTTCTCCATTACTGATCAAGATTGAAATAGAATTAATAAGGGTAAGGTGCTATATGTGGTATATTTTGCTTGTCTGTTTCTCGTAAAAAGGAAGTCCAGATATCTTCATAGCTTGGTGTGGTCACAATTTTCATACAAATTTAAATGGTGGCCATAAGTGGAAAACCATTGAAACATTTTCATAAAACCAGAAAAATTCATTCAAAATGACAGTACAGACATGCATGACAAGTCCTGTAATTCTTGTCAGATTTTATGTCAAGTTATGCCCCCTGAATGATCGAGATGAATGCACGAGTATTGATGGGCATCCCATTGCAGAGTTCAATCACTCTTGACTAAATGTTTGATATATCACTTTTGAGGGACTTGTTCACAGATGTTTAGGTTGGCAATGATTCTTGTCAAGCCACTTGCTTGTGCTCAATGAAGCTGTCACAATGGTGGTTCTGTGTATCTATGTGCATGCTGAAGCTGCATTTTTCCTGTTTCGTAAATTTTACATCACTATTAAAGGGACTGTACACCAGATTGGCACCAAAAAAAGGTTTTTTTCCGGAACGAATCTTCGGACAATTATTTAATAAATGTTTTACTTGTTGATATCATAATTAAAAAAAAGATTACCTAGATAAAAATAAATAAATTGTGTCGAAGACCGGGTTCGAACCGGTGTCGCCAAAATCTTTTTTCATGGAAAAAATTGAAAACACTGCGAAATATAATTAATTGTAAACTATGTGGTACTTCAGTTAGTAAGTTTCAATGCATTGTACACATCGATACCATGATTAAGTCAGTTTTCGACAATTTTCTCTTTTTTTCTCGCTATTTCATCATACGGAGTACAGTCCCTTTAATTAAACAAGTGAGTCGCATCTGGTGTTGAATCATGGGATGGAAAAGTGGAACAATGATTGGACATCTCACAGTGAAACAGAAATGCCGAACTTTCAGAAATTGAAACTTCAGCATTTTCTAAACAAACCATGTGTGATTAAATTACCAAGAAAATACAAAAAACATTTCTACAGAAAACTTGGGTTTTTGTATCTTCTGCCTTTTGATGTTAAACCATCGCTTTGTAATGTTAATGGATAAAGTTCTGTAATGTCAGGCTGACAATTACTGGAAATGTTCTAGTCCTTTTAAAAAAGTAAACATCAATTTGAACTGTCATTAATGTAATAATGTTTTAGTGATTATATGATGTTTTGCTATTAAGAAGAAGGGCAAATTACACCAATTCCGAAAGTGACTACACAGTGTTACATGCCTTTTTTATTTCTATTAACACATGACAGTGAATAGAACCTTGTTAATACCATCTCATACCACTTCCTACCTTCCATCTTTATATGTTCAAAAGCTAAATGGTTTGTGATTTCAAATACAGGATATATAATTCAGTGTGTGTATACCACGTGATAAATTATCATGCTACATTGGAAGGCAACATTTTTGTTAAAATGAAGACTTAATTCAAAGATAACTTTTCTTTTACAACTTCATTTTAAATGAAACAAAGGGCAGTCTATGCTGCTTAAAGAGCCCTGCATTTGTTTTATTACCGAAATTTGATAGGACCATTAGTTTCATCAAACACTTCGACAGACCTTTTTCCTGAATAATGATTTGACAGTGCTATTTTAGACGGCTGTATTGTGTAAAGGTTTGTCTAAGTGTTTTAAGAAACTAAACTCTCAATCAAACTCTGGTAATAGACAGAAGGCGGGGCTCCGTAAGCGGCATAGACTGCGCTATGTTTCTTTTAAAATGGTGAAAAAATAGTGAAGTCATCTTTGTTTAAAGTCTTTTTTCAAATCAAAATATTGCCTTCCGACGTAGCATTTATGACGTAATTTATCACATGGTACACACACTGTAATTTAAAAACTTTTTATATAACCTCTTCTCCACATTGTTTGTGCTCCTAAGCTGGATTTGGTCTCTTAGTTGAATAGATTGTCATCAAACATTGTTTAATGTTGAGTACACAGTCAAACTTTCTTCCCATATATGGTGTTCGGGGTTGTGAAACACTATAAATCGGTGTTTTAAGTGTAATTTACTAAAAAATATTGATGGTCTCACTTCAAAATGCCAAAGCTGCATTTTTCCTGTCTTGTAATTTTTACATCACTAATATTATAAAGGTGAGCTGCATCTTATTGCAAAATGCTGATTCAATGGTCCAATGAGAAAATGGTGTTAAATCATGTGATAAAAATGTGCAACTATGTTTGGACATCTCACAGAGAAACTGAAATGCCGAACATTCAGATATTGTAACTTAAGAAATTGTAACTATGGCATTTTCTACACAAACCATGCATGATTAAATTACCAAGAAAATACAAAAAACCTTTCTGCAGAATTCTAGGATTTTTTATCTTGTGTGTGTTGAGGTAATTTAAGCCATCATTATGTAGTATTTATGGAATAAGTACTGTTGATGCTGACAATGACTGGAATGTTCTACCTTTAAAAAAGTAAAGACTCTAAATCAGTGTTATTATGGGTGCAAATGGGTCAATTTACTATAAAATATACAGGATATTTATTAAGTGGACTCTGACCAGAATCTGCAGCCAGTTGCAGTTAATTTAACTTTCAAATACACAAGTTAATAATTCGTCAGAAAACTTTTCTGCGTGTTGGAAACTTTTGTTCCAGGAATTTCCAGGAATCCGCCATTAACGTATGTGTACATGTAAGTGATAATATGGAATAGTGGAAACTGTTTTCCCCCTCTGTGGGGCTTAGAACAAACTGTATTGGGAAAGTTTATTGCAATGCAAAACATGATAGACCTCCTAGTGTCTTCATTTTATATCCCAGCATCGTCACCATTCCTGTGACTTTCCTATTACTAGCTATAATGCAGTGGATAAGGCATCATCAATGCCATGCTTGCTGGACCAATTTTCTCCACAATCATTGTCTATGGAAACCACCTGATCCAGCGCTAAAATAAAGTGTTATTGAAACAGAAAAGTCCCATAGCAATTGATCATTGTCAGGAGATGACATTTATGTTGTGACAATTTGTTCATGTTTATATTATCTTTTTTTACATTGCTTTGAGGTATTGAAGGGACCTAGTCACATTTTATTTAATAAAAAATGGTTCAGATATCAAGAAAATGTTTGTTTCAGTAATAAAACCTGATCAAAAGTTGTTATAAGAGTTCATGATCATTTAAATTGTCAAAGAAAATAATGTTTGAATATAAAACTAAACTATGCTTTTTTGTAACAAATTTCTGTTATAATGATTATTTGCCAGTTGCTGTATGGTGTTTAGTCATAACTTATCTGCAAAACACACACACACACAATGAGCACACAAAACAATCTACACACATAATAGGCACACAAAACAACGTACACACATAATGAGCACACAAAACAACGTAGACACATAATGAGCACACAAAACAACGTACACACATAATAGGCACACAAAACAACGTACACACATAATAGGCACACAAAACAACGTACACACATAATAGGCACACAAAACAACATACACACATAATGAGCACACAAAACAACGTACACACATAATGAGCACACAAAACAACGTACACACATAATGAGCACACAAAACAACGTACACACATAATGAGCACACAAAACAACGTACACACATAATAGGCACACAAAACAACGTACACACATAATAGGCACACAAAACAACGTACACACATAATAGGCACACAAAACAACGTACACACATAATAGGCACACAAAACAACATACACACATAATGAGCACACAAAACAATGTACACACATAATAGACACACAAAACAACGTACACACATAATGAGCACACAAAACAACGTACACACATAATAAGCACACAAAACAACGTACACACATATTTAGCACACAAAACAACGTACACACACAATGAGCACACAAAACAACCTACACACATAATGAGCACACAAAACAACGTACACACATAATGAGCACACAACGTACACACATAATGAGCACACAAAACAACTTACACACACAATGAGCACACAAAACAACGTACACACATAATGAGCACACAAAACAACGTACACACATAATGAGCACACAAAACAACGTACACACATAATGAGCACACAACCTACACACATAATGAGCACACAAAACAACCTACACACATAATAAGCACACAAAACAACGTACACACATAATGAGCACACAAAACAACCTACACACACAATGAGCACACAAAACAACGTACACACATAATAGGCACACAAAACAACGTACACACATAATAAGCACACAAAACAACGTACACACATAATAAGCACACAAAACAACGTACACACACAATGAGCACACAAAACAACGTACACACATAATAAGCACACAAAACAACGTACACACATAATAAGCACACAAAACAACGTACACACACAATGAGCACACAAAACAACCTAAACACATAATGAGCACACAAAACAACGTACACACATAATGAGCACACAAAACAACCTACACACATAATGAGCACACAAAACAACGTACACACATAATGAGCACACAAAACAATGTACACACATAATAGGCACACAAAACAACGTACACACATAATGAGCACACAAAACAACGTACACACATAATAGGCACACAAAACAACGTACACACATAATGAGCACACAAAACAACCTACTCACACAATGAGCACACAAAACAACCTACACACATAATGAGCACACAAAACAACGTACACACACAATGAGCACACAAAACAACCTACACACACAATGAGCACACAAAACAACCTACACACATAATGAGCACACAAAACAACTTACACACATAATGACCACACAAAACAACATACACACACAATGAGCACACAAAACAACGTATACACATAATGAGCACCCAAAACAACCTACACACATAATAGGCACACAAAACAACATACACACATAATGAGCACACAAAACAACCTACACACATAATGAGCACACAAAAATATGTACACAAACAAGGACGGCACACAAGACAACCTATACAAACAAGGAGCACACAAGACAACCTATACAAACAAGGAGCACACAAAACAACCTACACAAACAAGGATCACACAAGACAAGCTTTACAAACAAGGAGCACACAAAACAATTACACAAACAAGGAGCACACAAAACAACCTACACATACAAGGAGCACACAAAACAACATACACAAACAAGGCACACACAATACAACCTATAAAAACAAGAAGAACACAAAACAACCTACATAAACAAGGCACACACAATACAACCTATAAAAATAAGAAGAACACAAAACAACCTACATAAACAAGGCACACACAAAACAACCTATAAAAACAAGGAGCACCAAAAACAACCTATTCAAACAAGTAGCACACAAGACAATCTACAGAAACAAGGAGCACACCAAAACAACCTACACAAACAAGGTGAACACAAGCAACCTACTCAAAAAAGGAGCACATAAGACAACATTCATCAACAAGAATCACACAAAACAACCTTCACAAATAAAGAGCACTCAATTAACCTACACAAACGAGCACACAAAGCAATAAACACAAACAAGGACGAGACAAAACAACCTACACACACAAGGAGCACACAAAACAACCAACACAAACAAAAAGTACAAAAAAAAACACATTCAAGGCACACACAACAAACTAATCAAACAAGAAGCACACAAACAACCTACTCGAACAAAGAACACTCAAACCAATGAACACAAACAAGGAGCATAAACAAACAAGGAGACACAAAACAACCTACACACACAAGTAGGACATAAAACGACCTACACAAACAAGGAGCACACAAAACAACCTACGTAAAAAAGGACCACAAAAAACAACATACATAAACAAGGAGCACGCAAAACAACCTACACAAACATGGAAGACAAACAACCACCTACAAAAACAAAGAACACAAAAAACAACCTAAGCAAACACAAAGCACACAAGACAACCTACAAAAACAGGGAACTCACAAAATAACTTGGGCAAACAAGGAGCACACACGACAACTGATGCAAACAAGGAGCACACAAGTTGACTTATGCAAAAATGGAGGCCACAAGACAACTGGTGAAACAAGGAGCAAACAGGACAACTTCTGCAAACAAAGAGCACAAAGGACAATTTATGCAAACACTGATCTTCAAGCAAACCTACACCATAATGTAGCATACAAAACAACCTATGTAAACAAGTACTTCATCCCCCCCCCCAAAAAACAAACAATGAGCTAACAATATAACTAACGCTAATAGGGAGCTCACATGACAAATTATACAAACAAGGAGCACACAAAACAACTTCTGTTAACAAGGAGCTCACACTAAGACAACTTATGCAAATTATGTGCTCTCAAAAATATACACAAACAAGGAGCTCACAAGACAATGACTTTTGTACACAAACAAGGAGCACACAAGACAATGTACAAAAACAAGGAGCACACAAAACAATGTACACAAACAAGGAGCATACAAAACAATTTACATGAAAGAGGAGCGCACAAGACAATGTACCCGAACAAGGAGCACACAAGACAATGTACATAAACAAGGAGCACACAAGACAATCTACATGAAAGAGGAGCACACAAGACAATGTACACGAACAAGGAGTACACAAGACAATGAACACAAACAAGGAGCACACAAGAAAATGTACACACACCAAACAATGTACACATGCTAGGAGCACACCAGACAATTAACACTAGAAAGACAATACACATAAACAAGGAGCACTTAAGACTATGTACGCTAACTAGGATTAGAACTTGAACAAGGAGCGCACTGGACAATGTACGTGAACAAGGAGCACACTAGATAATGGACACATATTAGGAGCACACAAGACAATGTACTTGAATAAGGAGCACACCAGACAATGTACACATACTAGGAGCACACCAGACAATGTACTTGTACAAGGAGCACACAAGACAATGTACACATACTAGGAGCACACCAGACAATGTACTTGTACAAGGAGCACACTAGACAATGTACACATACTAGGAGCACACAAGACAATGTACTTGAACAAGGAGCACACCAGACAATGTACACATACTAGGAGCACATCAGACAATGTACTTGTACAAGGAGCACACTAGACAATGTACACATACTAGGAACACACCAGACAATGTACTTGTACAAGGAGCACACCAGACAATGTACACATACTAGGAGCACACCAGACAATGTACTTGTACAAGGAGCACACCAGACAATGTACACATACTAGGATCACACCAGACAATGTACTTGAACAAGGAGCACACCAGACAATGTACACATACTAGGAGCACACCAGACAATGTACACATACTAGGAGCACACCAGACAATGTACTTGTACAAGGAGCAAACAAGACAATGTACACATACTAGGAGCACACCAGTTAATGTACACATACTAGGAGTACACCAGACAATGTACAGATTCTAGGAGCACTTAAGACAATGTACACATACTAGGAGCACACCAGACAAAGTACTCGTACTAGGAGCACACAAGACAATGTACACATACTAGGAGCACACCAGACAATGTACTTGTACAAGGAGCACACAAGACAATGTACACATACAAGGAGCACACCAGATAATGTACACATACTAGGAGCAGAGAAGACAATGTACCTGAACAAGGAGCACACCAGACAATGTACACAATATACATGAACATAGAGCACTCAATACTATGTTTGCTAATTAGGACTACACAAGACAACAAGCTAGACAGTGTACATAAACAAGAAGCACACAATAACAAGTTTTTTTAATTATTTATATTGCACCAGTTTCACCTCTTTGAGCTGCTGCCCACATTGATCATTACAAATTTAATCATTACTTTGAAAGTTAATATCTCTATAGTTTGTCTAGAAATTGTGCATGTAAACATGATTATGCAGGGATTGACATTTGGAGATGAATTTCTATAGAGTGCATAACTTTGTGATAGCACTTAAACTTCTATAATTAGGGGTGAATCTAGCAATTGACGTAAGGGGCATACTAGGGGCCCAACCTTTTGACATACACCCCTTCCTCATTACTGCCGGGCAGCGGGCGGGCAGGCGGCCGGGCGGCGTCAAACTCACCTATGAAACTGAATTACTTTAGTTAGGGTTGACATATCTTGACCCAACTTGGTATAAAGGTAGAGTTTATGGAAACTTTTAATGTGATTGCGTTTTGGGTCCCTAGGGTCAAGGTCAAGGTCGCTGTTACTAAAAATAGAAAAACAGACACAGGCTGAAGTTCTTCTGTCAATCATTAAAAACCTGGTTTCGTCGCATTGCGGCGTTTCTTGTTAGTGTATTTATTACTTTTTTTTCTCTCGTATTAAAATAAAGAGGAAAGTTTGCCCCCCTCTAAATCCGCTAGAGATAAAATCAGTTTGGTAAGGTTGAAACTACAAAACTCGCATAACAATTGGCTATGAGTAACAATCTTCCTATTGTTTTCTTAACAACATAATTCTTTATTGTATTGCCGAGGAGAATGCAACTGACTTAGTTAACATTTTATTGCATACAACATTTTATTGCATACATAAAATATCCATTTGATCTTCTTGCACTGCAGATATAATGTACAAATGCTGTTCTAACATCCTGTGACCTAAGCACCACAGCAATTACTTTATCCTTTCTGAACTTAGAAAAAAACGTGTCCTAACACTTGTTATGTAATTACTAGTGACATGGAGACAAGTAACATCAGCTTTAAAGGGACTTATTCATGCTTCATATAGTCAGACAGCTTGTGTGAAATGTAACTAAAAATAAAACATCCTTGAACCTAAGGCAGTGTACAAAAACATATTGCTTAAACTTTTAAAGATTAGCTTGCTGAGAAAAGACATCGTTTTCAGTCAATTATTTTGGTATGCTATGATCCTGTGAAGTGCAGGAGAGAACATAATCAAGTACTCATTCAGCCGGGAATGTCACATGATTGTTTTTAGTAACATTCCATCCAAAAATTGTCTAAATCTTTTATTTCATGAAATAGTTGGGGATTCCGAAAATGTTTTTAGTAAAGTATTTTGGGTGTTTCCAAGGATGGTTTTTAGTAAAAATTTAACTAAATTTTGTATCTAATGTGAACAAATGAAAAATGATCAGCAAATGTTCAACTTTCTGCTCTATTTTTATAAGTATTGTTAAAAGGGACAGAAAGTGCTATATTTAGCCCAAACGCTTCAGTAACACTATTAAGATTTGAAACATTTTAAGCTTGGATTTGTAAAAATTCTGTTTCATATGAGTCTCTGACAGTTGCTGTTTTGTAAAAGAGAGAAAATTGATTCAATCTTAATGAGGTGTAAGAAAACAGTTGCTAATATTAAATCAGTGGACAAGTCTCTTTAATGTCCATGATAATAGATTTTCATATCAGTTATGAACAGGAGTGCCTGTGTTTGATGAAGTCTGCAAAGTGTTAGGTCATTCACAAGGGCATTTGGTTACATTGTTTCCATGAGTGAGTTTCAAAGTAAAGGAAGGCATTGTACATGTTTTGAATGTAAAGTGTCTTGTTTTGTTGTGGACTATGATGTCCATGCTGTCACAATGATGTTACAGGCATTCTTCTTGACAAATGTGTAAAGTAAAAGTTATTACTTGGTTTTTTAGTTGTTTTTTTTTATGTCAAAGTTTAAATACAAAATGTGTGTTGACATGGAAAGTGATGGCTTCGTTAGTTGACCGAGAAATGTTAATTAAAAAGCCCTGAAGACTTGACCTTTGTTTGAAATTAGTCTTAAAGGAACTAGACACCAGATGCTCCTAAAATCAGCAAATACAGTATTGCCTCAAAACAGGCATAGAATTGTCATTCCCAGATTAGGAGGCCAAAAATACATATATGAGTACAGATAAATAAACAAATGCTATTTTTAAACTTAACTGGGATCTACGTGGCGGGCAACCCCAGTAAATTTTAAATTGAATAAATGCTAAAAATCTACAAAAGATGCATGTGTCATCAGCGATGTTTTCTGTTAGATTTCATGCATTGTACACATAAGTTTTTGACAATTTCCTTTTTTTTTGCAATTGTATCTTTTGGTGTAAAGTCCCTTTAAAATGAGATAAACATTTTATTACACTTTACAACAGTTTTAGACAAAAACAGCATGAAACATTAATTAAAAGCATGGGAGAATTTGGCAGTCTTTGCAATAAAATTGGAGTGGGGTCCTAGGGGGAGTTTGGGTAGGGGTGGGGGATTGTATCCTGTAAGCAGAACAGACAGCATGGCTATTGTAAGAGAGCACTGCTTTATGAGTTTAAGCCTTATCTTGTCAGTAAAATTACTATCTGTGCAGGCCATTCAGTCCATTATTGACATACTGAAAGAACCATGAATCAATCATTCAAAATGGTCCAAATCAGCATGGCATCATGCATTATTGGCTACTTATACGAGGGTTGATCCAGAATTACGTGGACGTTTTTAATAGTTCAAATATCGTTGCACATAGAACATAGAAAATTCACATACATTACGTATAACATATCTGGTATAATTCCTGAATTTTTCAGAACAATACAAATTTTTTTTGCTGAATTACAATGCATTAATGACATATGGTTAAACCCGACCGGCGCAGTCCAATGACGTTAGTGACGTTGCGCTCATAAAGCGTCACATTTTTTCACCACCAACGCTGACACACTTTTTATGGCGCTTAATCCACTGCGTATAAACATTCGAATACCACTCTCTACAAAACGTGGATATCGCATTATGCACATTAACTTGCAGTTAATGGAATGAATGAAAACGATGTCCTCTAATCTGACTGTTGATTTCTGGGAATACCGCACAATCCATTGGAGCAAGATTATGGCAGATGCGCGACGGTCTCCAAGTCCAACAATCGAGGCACCCATCTCGCACAAACCTTACGCATGCCTTAATCGTCTGTTAATATCCTTTGCACACTTCCATACCCCGCCCTGACGATGCATGTCACATAACAGACTGTCAACGGCGATCCCCTTCGATGATGTTCTTCACCGACGTCACTAACTTCGTGCCCCTCGTCTTCTTCCGTCCTCTTCCCTTATCGTCTTCTATGGAATCTTGCCCTTCTCTAAAACGTTGATGCCAGTTGAATACTAAAGAACGGCACACAGGTTGCTTCAATTTCGCCTCGGCCATTATTTTCATAGTCTGTGTCGGTGTTTTCCCCAATCAAACGCAAAACTTTATCACCGCTCGTGCTTCTTCAAAATGTGATGATGCTATGTTGTATTTCAGACTGTACGTGTATTCACCTCAGAAAATAACGACTTAAAAACGGAAATGACATCAGAAATTTTAACAGTATATTAGTATGACGTCAGCGTAATATGTGATGTTTGGCGGAATTTCGTCAATAAACGTGGAAGAAAAGTGAGTCGTGAAAGATACATAAAAATTTTGCAAACGTAGATTTTAGACGGTGCGCCGACTGTGCATTCCTGTAATTTTAAAACCCGTAATTTTTCAAAACGCATTAAATTTACAGACCTAAAATTCATATCGTCTATGCAGAACACTTTGAATAAGATATTCATGAATTTTTAAATGATTTAGACGATAAACATAGAAAATATGTAAGAAGTCCACGTAATTCTGGATCACCCCTCGTACTGCCTTATAAGAATCAGTTTTCCAGAATCTATTTATAGTACGGCACATGTGTTGTGGTATGTTGGATATTTCATAATGCTAGAATCACATGTTTTGGAGTTAAGTGACGAATCAGTTCTCTTTTTACTAGGGCTGATGTTATTAGTTTAATCTAAGAAACTTTCCTTATCTGAAATGGACAGAAAATTTGATGAGGCAGCAATAATTATTTCTTGTTTAAGAATATTTCTGTTTTAAGATGTTTGCATAAGATTTACATGGTAAAGTGAATTCCATTAAGAGATAAACGAAAATGAAATCAGTCTATCTATCATTGTAAAAACATAATTCTGTACAGCCTTATGTCTGTGTTTTAATAATTGATGTGGTTTCAAGTTTTAATGAACTTTATCATCATTATCATCTTAAATGATCACCTCATGCACTCACTTTAAGCATTCTTGCAAATTGTTAAAGGCAATTTGTTTTCTATGTTTTCCAAGAATTTGCTTGTTCTGTGCATGAGTATAAAACATAATGATACTCTTGACATGCATGTCCTATTAATCGATTAATGGAGCAATGCAGTGAATGTAAAAACATGTTGGACATTTGGGCATTGCTGGTAGACTTCTGAACTTAACGTTACAGGGTACAACACCTATATTGTACACTATCAACCAATATTGTATACCATCAACCTATATGGTACACCATCAACCTATATGGTCCACCATCAACCTATATTGTTCACCATCAACCTATATTGTACACCATCAACCTATATTGTACACCATCAACCTATATTGTACACCATCAACCTATATTGTACACCATCAACCTATATTGTACATCATCAACCTATATTGTACACCATCTACCTATATTGTATACCATCAACCTATATTTTTTACTATCAACCTATATTTTACACCAACCTATATTGTACACCATCAACCTATATTGTACACCATCAACCTATATTGTACACCATCAACCTATATTGTACACCATCAACCTATATTGTACACCATCAACCTATATTGTACACCATCAACCTATATTGTATACCATCAACCTATATTGTATACCATCAACCTATATTGTATACCATCAACCTATATTGTATACCATCAACCTATATTGTACACCATCAACCTATATTGTACACCATAAACCTATATTGTACACCATCTACCTATATTGTACACCATCAACCTATATTGTACACCATCAACCTATATTGTATACCATCAACCTATATTGTACACCATCAACCTATATTGTATACCATCAACCTATATTGTACACCATCAACCTATATTGCACACCATTAACCTATATTGTACACCATCAACCTATATTGTACACCATCAACCTATATTGTACACCAACCTATATTGTACATCATCAACCTATATTGTACACCAACCTATATTGTACACCATCAACCTATATTGTATACCATCAACCTTTATTGTACACCATCAACCTATATTGTACACCAACCTATATTTTACACCATCAACCTATATTGTACACCAACCTATATTGTACACCATCAACCTATATTGTACACCATCAACCTATATGGTACACCAACCTATATTGTACACCATCAACCTATATTGTACACCATCAACCTATATGGTACACCATCAACCTATATTGTACACCATCAACCTATATTGTACACCAACCTATATTGTACACCAACCTATATTGTACACCATCAACCTTTATTGTACACCATCAACCTATTGTACACCATCAACCTATATGGTACACCATCAACCTATATTGTACACCATCAACCTATATTGTATACCATCAACCTATATTGTATACCATCAACCTATATTGTATACCATCAACCTATATTGTATACCATCAACCTATATTGTACACCATAAACCTATATTGTACACCATCTACCTATATTGTACACCATCAACCTATATTGTACACCATCAACCTATATTGTATACCATCAACCTATATTGTATACCATCAACCTATATTGTATACCATCAACCTATATTGTACACCATCAACCTATATTGCACACCATTAACCTATATTGTACACCATCAACCTATATTGTACACCATCAACCTATATTGTACACCAACCTATATTGTACATCATCAACCTATATTGTACACCAACCTATATTGTACACCATCAACCTATATTGTATACCATCAACCTTTATTGTACACCATCAACCTATATTGTACACCAACCTATATTGTACACCATCAACCTATATTGTACACCAACCTATATTGTACACCATCAACCTATATTGTACACCATCAACCTATATTGTACACCAACCTATATTGTACACCATCAACCTATATTGTACACCATCAACCTATATGGTACACCATCAACCTATATTGTACACCATCAACCTATATTGTACACCATCAACCTATATGGCACACCAACCTATATTGTACACCATCAACCTATATTGTACACCATCTACCTATATTGTACACCATAAACCTATATTGTACACTATCAACCTATATTTTGCCACTTTTTAAAGTTTCAAAAGTATGGCTGGTGTGCTGAAAATGCTTTCCAAATTAACCTGCGTATTATATTAGAATTATTTCTGACTAGCTGCAGTGGTGAATAATGTTTTTATGACACTGTAGAAAACTGTAACATACAAACCCAAATGTGTCTATTCAAGGACTTTAAAAGCTGTAACTGTTACTTATGGTATCAACACATGTTCAGCTTCTGTACTTTGCAAATTCATACAAAGTACAAAATCATTAAAAGTGACTAAGTTGCTGAAAACATGCTGTAAAGGCGATGTTTAAGACAACCGTAACTGCTATTAAATACAAATTACAATTAAAGTGACACTCTGGTCTACTATAGTCTCATAAGGTAGAAATATTGTGTTTTATGCTCCTTCAAATTAAACTTGGTATCCTTCATAAGAACCATTGTTTTCGACATTTATTCATTCTTTTTGGAATATTAAAACAATATTAATAATTGTGGTAAATCTTCTTTGGGAGTAATAGTGCATCTTTAATATATTAAGTGAGTTTTTTTTCAATGGCATGAATAGGTAATATTTAGATGAAGTGAAGTAATATCTTAATGATTAAGATTAGGCAAAGTGAACATAACGAACAAGCCCTTCTTAATCATTAAGATGTTACTTCACATCATCTCACTGACTCAGAATACAACCTAAATGGTTGACACATAAAGTGTGTATAGGATGAGTGGCAGTAGGTGGACCTTTAGATATCCTCAAAAGTTGAAATTTTCTATGATAAAGCGTTGAAAATGTACTTTGTGATTGCCTATCTTCAATAATGCAATGTCTTAAAATGAAGGTTTGTATTCTAACAAAGAATAAATATATAATCATGATGACATTTGCTGGATTTCCAGAAGGCAACTGTGTGCTAAATTACAAAATACTTTTGCACAAATTCACCAGAAGCATGTGCAATAACGTGACAATCACTGCCACATGTTTCCCCAAGTGATGGGTGGTGTTCTAAAACATTTTCCTCAAAGAAAATGAATTGCATCCAGGGGTTATTTTCTGGAAAAAAATGAAATCTGTCAGAGATCTGCAGAGCATGCCCAAAGATATTAGGAGAGGATTGCACAAAGTTTATTAAATTTCGAGATGGATGATTTTGTTTGTGTTACTTGCTATTGAATTTGTCTGACATTTGGGAGATGTAAACTGTGACTCACAGAACAAAATGAATCTGGTTTTCTTTGCTTCGGTGCCTGGATGGAGCTTCAGGGGGAACATTTGCATGACTGGGTGGTATAATTCATAAAATATCTTAAAGCTGCACTCTCCCAAATTGACAGCTCTGACCTTTTAAAAAAAAAAATTGTCTTAGAATCAGCTGATTTTGGCATTAGTGCCTTTAATTAGTTCAGTCAATTAAGATAAGTCACAATAGAACAGATCTCAATTGTTTGGTAACCTGCTAGAATTTCATTTTTCTTTAAGCTTTAGTTACAATTTTAGCCATAAACGTAAATATGAAAACGGTGATCTGCTATTTTGTCAACAGTACGGTTATATCACTGTTACTAGACATTTATGCAAAAAAAATGGCTCTTTCCAAAACAAAATGAGAAAAAAATGGGTAAAAAAATTAATCTGTGAGAGTGTAGCTTTTGGTCATTTTGTAACTTAATTGATTCCCTTGCATTTTCAAAGTCAACTTAAAAGAAAAGTATGATTGTTTTTATAAGAAAAGTATGTTTTTTCAATTTAGTCAACAAAGTTTTTAAAAAAATACTGCATTATTATATCATGGTTTGACCAGTGCGGAACTAATTAAGTATATTAGGAAATAGGCTGAATTTGTAGAAAATGGCAGGGAACATTTTATAAATGTGATAGTGATCTAGTCTGTTAACATTTTAAAACAGATAAACATGCAAAATTGATGCCAGACTGCTAATAGTGTTTATGAAGATGTATGAATTGCTCATATTGATAATTCCGAACCTTTATACTTCAATTGATCCTTAGACAATACCTTTAAAATTGTTTTGTGATTACTCTTAGTTATAACCCTGATATATTTGCAGTGATCCTAGTCTTACCCTAATATATTTGATTACTCCTAGTCTTCACACTGATGTATTTGATTACTCCTACTCCTAGCCTGATAAATTTTGAAGGGGGTATATTGGAGTCACCCTGTGGTCGGTCTGTCGGTTTGTCGGTTTGTCGGTCGGTCCGTTGCAATTTACCTTGTCCTGGGAACTTCATACAATGGTAAAGTACAATGAGAGGAAGTGCAGTGTTCAAGAAACATAACTCTACTTTAGCAAATTACTGAGTTATTGCCCTTTATTTGTTTATTTTTTGCTGTCAATTTTTTTCCAGACATTAACTTGCAAACTACTAGATAGAATTTATTGAAACTTCATACAATTGAAACTTCATACAATGGTAAAGCACAATGAGAGGAAACGCAGTGCGCAAGAACCATAACTTTATTTTAGCTAATTACAGAGTTATGGCTTTTAATACTTTTTTCTTGTCCCAAGCATACCTTGAAAACTATTGAATGGAATTTAATAAAGCTTCATACAGTGATAGATCATAATGAGAGGAAGTGCAGTGTACAGGAACCGTGATTCTATTTCACCTAATTACAGAGTTATTGCCCTTTGTTACTTTTTTCTTGTCCAGAGCATAACTTGAAAACTATTGGATTGCATTTAATAAAGCTTCATACAGTGATAGATCATAATGAGAGGAAGTGCAGTGTACAGGAACCGCAATTCTATTTCAGCCAATTACAGAGTTACTGCCCTTTGTTACATTTTCTTGTCCAGAGCATAACTTGAAAACTATTGGATGGAATTTAATAAAACTTCATACAGTGATAGATCATAATGAGAGGAAGTGCAGTGTACAGGAACCCCAATTCTATTTTAGCCAATTACAGAGTTATTGCCCTTTGTTTCTTTTTTCTTGTCCGGATCATTACTTTGAAACCTATTGGATGGAATTTAATAAAGCTTCATACAGTGATAGATCATAATATGAGGAAGTGCAGTGTACAGGAACGGCAATTCTATTTCAGCTTATTACAGAGTAACTGCCCTTTGTTACATTTTCTTGTCCGGAGCATAACTTGATAACTATTGGATGGAATTTAATAAAACCTCATACAGTGATAGATCATAATGAGAGGAAGTGCAGTGTACAGGAACCGCAATTCTATTTCAGCCAATTACAGAGTTATTGCCCTTTGTTACTTTTTTCTTGTCTGGAGCATAACTTGAAAACTATTGGATGGAATTTAACAAAGCTTCATACAGTGATAGATCATAATGAGAGGAAGTGCAGTGTACAGAAATTGCAATTCTATTTCAGCTAATTACAGAGTTACTGCCCTTTGTTACATTTTCTTGTCCTGAGCATAACTTGAAAACTATTGGATGGAATTTAATAAAACTTCATACAGTGATAGATCATAATGAGAGGAAGTGCAGTGTACAGGAACCCCAATTGTATTTCAGCCAATTACAGAGTTATTGCCCTTTGTTACTTTTTTCTTGTCTGGAGCATAACTTGAAAAAAAGTAACTTAACTCATTTATAGATGGTCATAGGCAATTGTATATTATGTGCTTTAGAACATCAAATATATCAGTATTAACATCTCAGTATTAGCATCACTGATATTGTTTAAAGCCTTTTTTCTAACTTTAAAAAGAACATAATAAAAAAAATGAATAACTGACGATAGTCCATAAAATAAAGTTGTCATTTATAGGTTGGCTTTCAAAATAGTTGACTGCGGCGTTCGGGGTAAATATCACTTTCAGTGATAGCTCTAGTTGATTATGTCTAGTCTTCACCCTGATATATTTCATTACTCCTAGTCTTCAACCTGAAATATTTCATTACTTTTAATCCTTACCCTGATATATCTTATAACTCCTATAATTCTTCATCCTGATATATTTCATTGCTCCTAGTCCTAACCCTGCTTTTTATGATATCTCCTTGTCCTAAACCTGATATATTTGATTACTCCTAGTCTTTACCCTGATATATTTGATTACTCCTAGTCCTACCCCTGATATATTTGATGATTCCTATCATACCCTGATATATTTGATTACTCAAAGTCTTTACCCTGATACATTTGATTACTCCTAGTCCTAAACCTGATATATTTGATTACCCCTAGTCTTTAACCTGATATATTTGATTACTCCTAGTCCTTCCCTGATATATTTGATTACTCCTAGACTTTACCCTGATATATTTGATTACTCCTAGACTTCACCCTGATATATTTGATTACTCCTAGACTTTACCCTGATATATTTGATTATAGTCCTACCCCTGTTATATTTGATTACTCCTAGTCTTTACCCTGGTATATTTGATTACTCCTAGTCCTAACCCTGATATATTTGATTACTTCTAGTCCTAACCCTGATATATTTGATTACTCCTAGTCTTTAACCTGATATATTTGATTACTCCTAGTCCTTCCCTGATATATTTGATTACTCCTAGACTTTACCCTGATATATTTGATTACTCCTAGACTTCACCCTGATATATTTGATTACTCCTAGACTTTACCCTGATATATTTGATTATAGTCCTACCCCTGATATATTTGATTACTCCTAGTCTTCACCCTGATATATTTGATTACTTCTAGTCCTAACCCTGATATATTTGATTACTCCTAGTCTTTACCCTGATATATTTGATTACTCGTACTCCTAGCCTGATATATTTGATTACTCGTACTCCTAGCCTGATATATTTGATTATGTCTAGTCTTCACCCTGATATTTTTGATTACTCCTAGTCTTTACCCTGGTATATTTGATTACTCCTAGTCTTTACCCTGGTATATTTGATTACTCCTAGTCTTCACCCTGATATATTTGATTACTTCTAGTCCTAACCCTGATATATTTGATTACTCCTAGTCCTAACCCTGATATATTTGATTACTCGTACTCCTAGCCTGATATATTTGATTATGTCTAGTCTTCACCCTGATATTTTTGATTACTCCTAGTCTTCACCCTGATATTTTTGATTACTCCTAGTCTTTACCCTGGTATATTTGATTACTTCTAGTCCTTACCCTGATATATTTGATTACTCCTAGTCTTTACCCTGATATATTTGATTACTTCTTGTCCTAACCCTGATATATTTGATTACTCCTAGTCCTTACCCTGATATATTTGATTACTCCTACTCCTAGCCTGATATATTTGATTATGTCTAGTCTTCACCCTGATATTTTTGATTACTCCTAGTCTTCACCCTGATATATTTAATTACTCCTAGTCCTTACCCTGATATATTTGATTACTCCTACTCTTAGCCTGATACATTTGATTATGTCTAGTCTTCACCCTGAAATTTTTTATTACTCCTAGTCTTCACCCTGATATATTTGATTACTCCTAGTCCTTACCCTGATATATTTGATTACTCCTACTCTTAGCCTGATATATTTGATTATGTCTAGTCTTCACCCTGATATTTTTTGATACTCCTAGTCTTCACCCTGATATATTTGATTACTCCTAGTCCTTACCCTGATGTATTTGATTACTCCTACTCCTAGCCTGATATATTTGATTGATCCTAATCCCAACCCTGATCTATTTGATTACCCTAGTCCTAACCCTGATATAATTGATTACCCTAGTCCTAACCCTGGTATATTTGATTACTGTAAGTTCTAACCCTGGTATATTTGATTACTGTAAGTTCTAACCCTGGTATATTTGATTACCCTAGTCCTAACCCTGGTATATTTGATTACTGTAAGTTCTAACCCTGGTATATTTGATTACCCTAGTCCTTACCATGGTATATTTGATTACTGTAAGTTCTAACCCTGGTATATTTGATTACTGTAATTTCTAACCCTGGTATATTTGATTACCCTAGTCCTAACCCTGGTATATTTGATTACCCTAGTTCTTACCCTGATATATTTGATTACTGTAAGTTCTAACCCTGGTATATTTGATTACTGTAAGTTCTAACCCTGGTATATTTGATTACCCTAGTCCTAACCCTGGTATATTTGATTACTGTAAGTTCTAACCCTGGTATATTTGATTACTGTAAGTTCTTACCCTGGTATATTTGATTACTGTAAGTTCTAACCCTGGTATATTTGATTACTGTAAGTTCTAACCCTGGTATATTTGATTACTGTAAGTTCTAACCCTGGTATATTTAATTACCCTAGTCCTTACCCTGGTATATTTGATTACCCTAGTTCTTACCCTGGTATATTTGATTATTGTAAGTTCTAACCCTGGTATATTTGATTACTGTAAGTTCTAACCCTGGTATATTTGATTACTGTAAGTTCTAACCCTGGTATATTTGATTACTGTAAGTTCTAACCCTGGTATATTTAATTACCCTAGTCCTTACCCTGGTATATTTGATTACCCTAGTTCTTACCCTGGTATATTTGATTATTGTAAGTTCTAACCCTGGTATATTTGATTACTGTAAGTTCTTACCCTGGTATATTTGATTACTGTAAGTTCTAACCCTGATATATTTGATTACTGTAAGTTCTAACCCTGGTATATTTGATTACCCTAGTTCTTACCCTGGTATATTTGATTACCCTAGTCCTTACCCTGGTATATTTGATTACTGTAAGTTCTAACCCTGGTATATTTGATTACTGTAAGTTCTAAACCTGGTATATTTGATTACTGTAAGTTCTAACCCTGGTATATTTAATTACCCTAGTCCTTACCCTGGTATTTTTGATTACCCTAGTTCTTACCCTGGTATATTTGATTATTGTAAGTTCTAACCCTGGTATATTTGATTACTGTAAGTTCTAACCCTGGTATATTT
Source organism: Mya arenaria (assembly GCF_026914265.1). Lineage (NCBI taxonomy): Eukaryota > Metazoa > Mollusca > Bivalvia > Myida > Myidae > Mya > Mya arenaria. The sequence continues at coordinate 52,817,138 of NC_069132.1, read as the reverse complement.
GATTACCCTAGTCCTAACCCTGGTATATTTGATTACTGTAAGTTCTAACCCTGGTATATTTGAATACCCTAGTCCTAACCCTTGTATATTTGATTACTGTAAGTTCTAACCCTGGTATATTTGATTACCCTAGTTCTAACCCTGGTATATTTGATTACCCTAGTCCTTACCCTGGTATATTTGATTACTGTAAGTTCTAACCCTGGTATATTTTATTACTGTAAGTTCTAACCCTGGTATATTTGATTACTGTAAGTTCTAACCCTGGTATATTTGATTACTGTAAGTTCTAACCCTGGTATATTTAATTACCCTAGTCCTTACCCTGGTATATTTGATTACCCTAGTTCTAACCCTGGTATATTTGATTACTGTAAGTTCTAACCCTGGTATATTTGATTACCCTAGTCCTAACCCTGGTATATTTGATTACCCTAGTCCTTACCCTGGTATATTTGATTACCCTAGTCCTTACACTGGTATATTTGATTACTGTAAGTTCTAACCCTGGTATATTTGATTACCCTAGTCCTAACCCTGGTATATTTGATTACCCTAGTCCTAACCCTGGTATATTTGATTACCCTAGTCCTTACCCTGGTATATTTGATTACTGTAAGTTCTAACCCTGGTATATTTGATTACTGTAAGTTCTAACCCTGGTATATTTGATTACTGTAAGTTCTAACCCTGGTATATTTGATTACCCTAGTCCTTACCCTGGTATATTTGATTACCCTAGTCCTAACCCTGGTATATTTGATTACCCTAGTCCTAACCCTGGTATATTTGATTACCCTAGTCCTAACCCTGGTATATTTGATTACCCTAGTCCTTACCCTGGTATATTTGATTACTGTAAGTTCTAACCCTGGTATATTTGATTACTGTAAGTTCTAACCCTGGTATATTTGATTACCCTAGTCCTAACCCTGGTATATTTGATTACCCTAGTCCTAACCCTGGTATATTTGATTACCCTAGTCCTAACCCTGGTATTTTTGATTACCCTAGTCCTTACCCTGGTATATTTGATTACTGTAAGTTCTAACCCTGGTATATTTGATTACCCTAGTCCTAACCCTGGTATATTTGATTACCCTAGTCCTAACCCTGGTATATTTGATTACCCTAGTCCTAACCCTGGTATATTTGATTTCCCTAGTCCTAACCCTGGTATATTTGATTACTGTAAGTTCTAACCCTGGTATATTTGATTACCCTAGTCCTAACCCTGGTATATTTGATTACCCTAGTCCTAACCCTGGTATATTTGATTACCCTAGTCCTTACCCTGGTATATTTGATTACTGTAAGTTCTAACCCTGGTATATTTGATTACCCTAGTCCTTACCCTGGTATATTTGATTACCCTAGTCCTAACCCTGGTATATTTGATTACCCTAGTCCTAACCCTGGTATATTTGATTACTGTAAGTTCTAACCCTGGTATATTTGATTACCCTAGTCCTAACCCTGGTATATTTGATTACCCTAGTTCTAACCCTGGTATATTTGATTACTGTAAGTCCTTACCCTGGTATATTTGATTACTGTAAGTTCTAACCCTGGTATATTTGATTACTGTAAGTTTTAACCCTGGTATATTTGATTACCCTAGTTCTAACCCTGGTATATTTCATTACCCTAGTCCTTACCCTGGTATATTTGATTACCCTAGTCCTTACCCTGGTATATTTGATTACTGTAAGTTTTAACCCTGGTATATTTGATTACCCTAGTTCTAACCCTGGTATATTTGATTACTGTAAGTTTTAACCCTGGTATATTTGATTACCCTAGTCCTAACCCTGGTATATTTGATTACCCTAGTCCTAACCCTGGTATATTTGATTACCCTAGTCCTAACCCTGGTATATTTGATTACTGTAAGTTCTAACCCTGGTATATTTGATTACCCTAGTCCTTACCCTGGTATATTTGATTACCCTAGTCCTAACCCTGGTATATTTGATTACCCTAGTCCTTACCCTGGTATATTTGATTACTGTAAGTTCTAACCCTGGTATATTTGATTACCCTAGTCCTTACCCTGGTATATTTGATTACCCTAGTCCTTACCCTGGTATATTTGATTACCCTAGTCCTAACCCTGGTATATTTGATTACTGTAAGTTCTAACCCTGGTATATTTGATTACCCTAGTCCTAACCCTGGTATATTTGATTACCCTAGTTCTAACCCTGGTATATTTGATTACTGTAAGTCCTTACCCTGGTATATTTGATTACTGTAAGTTCTAACCCTGGTATATTTGATTACTGTAAGTTTTAACCCTGGTATATTTGATTACCCTAGTTCTAACCCTGGTATATTTGATTACCCTAGTCCTTACCCTTGTATATTTGATTACTGTAAGTTTTAACCCTGGTATATTTGATTACCCTAGTCCTTACCCTGGTATATTTGATTACTGTAAGTCCTTACCCTGGTATATTTGATTACCCTAGTCCTTACCCTGATATATTTGATTACCCTAGTCCTTACCCTGGTATATTTGATTACCCTAGTCCTTACCCTGGTATATTTGATTACCCTAGTCCTTACCCTGATATATTTGATTACCCTAGTCCTAACCCTGGTATATTTGATTACCCTAGTCCTTACCCTGGTATATTTGATTACCCTAGTCCTAACCCTGGTATATTTGATTACCCTAGTCCTTACCCTGGTATATTTGATTACCCTAGTCCTTACCCTGATATATTTGATTACCCTAGTCCTAACCCTGGTATATTTGATTACCCTAGTCCTAACCCTGATATATTTGATTACCCTAGTCCTTACCCTGGTATATTTGATTACCCTAGTCCTTACCCTGATATATTTGATTACCCTAGTCCTTACCCTGGTATATTTGATTACCCTAGTCCTTACCCTGGTATATTTGATTACCCTAGTCCTTACCCTGATATATTTGATTACCCTAGTCCTTACCCTGGTATATTTGATTACCCTAGTCCTAACCCTGGTATATTTGATTACCCTAGTCCTTACCCTGGTATATTTGATTACTGTAAGTTCTAACCCTGGTATATTTGATTACCCTAGTTCTAACCCTGGTATATTTCATTACCCTAGTCCTTACCCTGGTATATTTGATTACCCTAGTCCTTACCCTGGTATATTTGATTACCCTAGTCCTTACACTGATATATTTGATTACCCTAGTCCTTACCCTGGTATATTTGATTACTGTAAGTTTTAACCCTGGTATATTTGATTACCCTAGTTCTAACCCTGGTATATTTCATTACCCTAGTCCTTACCCTGGTATATTTGATTACTGTAAGTTCTAACCCTGGTATATTTGATTACCCTAGTCCTTACACTGATATATTTGATTACTGTAAGTTCTAACCCTGGTATATTTGATTACCCTAGTTCTTACCCTGGTATATTTGATTACTGTAAGTTCTAACCCTGGTATATTTGATTACCCTAGTCCTTACACTGATATATTTGATGACTCTTAGTTCTAACCCTGGTATATTTGAACACTCCTAGTTCTAACCCTGGTATGTTTGATTACTCCTATTCCTAATGCTGATATATATTTCATTACTCCAAATGCTAAGCTTGATATTTTTTATTACTCCTAGTCCTAACCTTGATATATTTTATTTCTCCTAGTTCTAACCTTTATATATTTGATAACTCCTAGTTCCTGCCCTGATATATTTGATTACTTCTTACACTAATATTTTTCATTACTTCTAGTCCTAACAATCCTGATATATTTTAATACTCCTAGTCCTAAAACCTGATACTTTTGATTTATCCTACTCCTAACCCTAATTGTTTGTATTAACCATTTTTCCTAACCCATACTTCTTCTGTTTATCATAAGTCTTAAACCTAATATATTGACGCCCTGATAAATTTGATTACTTAATTCTTACACTAATATTTTTCATTACTTCTAGTCCTAATCCTGATATATTTTAATTCTCCTAGTCCTAAAACCTGATACTTTTGATTTATCCTACTCCTAACCCTAATTGTTTGTATTAACCATTTTTCCTAACCCATACTTCTTCTGTTTATCATAAGTCTTAAACCTAATATATTGACATTAATTGTAATCTGCCCCCCTGAAATATTTGCAGTGATCATAGTCTTTAAGTATGCCCTCAAACAGCAGGTTTGTCCCCAAACTGCAGTTTTGTTAAATTATGGGCATGTGTGCAAAAATGCAGTATGTTAATGCACGACATTACTACCTTAGGGTGTCGTAAATGGTATTGGATCGGAAATTACATTGGCATTCAATGGAATAAATTTGTTTTTTAAGACCCAATTGCTTTTGTGTGGTTTAGAAGATGTAATGGGATTTCTTCCTGCAAGACAAATTTATCATTGTGAGTTTTTTTCCTTTCAAAAATAGTTTCTTCCTGTGATAATTCAATACATAATGTAAGCACCAAATTTGTAGACACAAAATCTTGTTAACAGTTTTTTTTATGCTCCCACAAGAATGGGGTAGGGGTCATTTAGATTTCCCTTGTTTGTTAATTTGTCATTTTGTCCTTGATTCTTTCCGTGATTCTGTATATGATTCTGTATATGATTCTGTCCATGATTCTGTATATGATTCTGTATATGATTCTGTCCGTAAGTATATATAATGCAAACTTGTGTCTCTCAAAATTTCAAATATATCCTAGAATGTTGTTGGGTTGATGAAGTTGTGCACCTGCAGGGTGGGGTTTTGTTTCTCGCTGTACTTATTAAAACTAGAGTAATGGCCCTTGAATTAGCAAAAATGGGCATTTTTTAGACTTGTGTTGCTCAATACTCCAAACATATAATTATGACAGAGAGTTATGAAAGTTAAAGGGAATGTTGTTTGGGTGACTATGTTGTGCACCTGGGGTTTCGTTTACAACTACACGTAGAAAAACAAGAATTGTTGCCCTTGAATTAACAAAATTTGGCATATCTAGACCTGTGTCTCTCGAAACTCATTTTTTTTATCCCCCGCCTTGAAAAGGCGAGGGGATATAGTAATGTGTGTGTGTGTCCGTCCGGCCCACATTCATTTCTTTGCATCTCCTCTTACATTTCTCATGAGATTTCTACCAAACTTTCACAGATTGATGATCATAAAGTGAAGAAGCGCATATTGTCGGGCTTTCCCGATTCGACCATTTTTGAAAGAGTTATTGCTCTTTGCTTATTTTACATTTTAAATTGGTTTCTTCGCAACTCCTCTTACATTTTTCATGCGATTTCTACCAAACTTTCACAGCTTGATGATCATAAAGTGAAGCAGCCCATATTGTCGGGCTTTCCTGATTTGACCATTTTTGAAAGAGTTATTGCCCTTTGCTTATTTTACATTTAAAATTGGTTTCTTTGCAACTGCTCTTATGTTTTTCATGTGATTTCTACCAAACTTTTACAGATTGATGATCATAAAGTGAAGCAGTGCATATTGTCGGGCTTATCTGATTTGACCATTTTTAAAAGAGTTATTGCCCTTTGCTTATTTTGCATTTAAAATTGGTTTCTTCACAACTCCTCTTACTTTTTTCATGCGATTTCTACCAAACTTTCACAGATTGATTATCATAATGTGAAGCAGCGCATATTGTCGGGCTTTCCCGATTCGACTATTTTTAAAAGAGTTATTGCCCTTTGCTTATTTTACATTTAAAATTGTTTTTTTCGCAACTGCTCTTACGTTTTTCATGCGATTTCTACCAAACTTTCACAGATCAATGATCATTAAGTGAAGCAGGGCATATTGTCGGGTTTTACTGATTTGACCATTTTTGAAAGAGTTATTGCCCTTTGCTTATTTTACATTTAAAATTGGTTTCTTCGCAACTGCTCTTACGTTTTTCATGCGATTTCTACCAAACTTTCACAAATTGATGATCATAAAGTGCTGCAGCGCATATTGTCGGGCTTTCCCGATTCGACCATTTTTGAAAGAGTTATTGCCTTTGCTTATTTCACATTTAAAATTGGTTTCTTCGCAACTCCTTACGATTTTCATGCGATTTCTACCAAACTTTCACAGATTGATGATCATAAAGTGAAGCAGCGCTTGTTGTCTGGCTTTTGCGATTTGACCATTTTTGAAAGAGTTATTGCCCTTTGCTTATTTTACATTTAAAATTGGTTTCTTTGCAACTTCTCTTACGTTTTTTATGCGATTTCTACCAAACTTTCACAGATTAATGACCATATAGTGACGCAGCGCATATTATCGGGCTTTCCTGCTTTGACCATTTTTGAAAGAGTTATAGCCATTTATTTTTAAAATTTGAAATTGGTTTCTTTGCAACTCCTCTTACGTTTTTCATACGATTTCTGCCAAACTTTCACAGATTGATGACTATATAGTGACGCAGTGCATATTGTTAGGCTTTTGCGATTCGGCCATTTTTGAAAGAGTTATTGTCCTCTTTTTTTTACATTTAAAATTGGTTTCTTCGCAACTGCTCTTATGTTTTTCATGCAATTTCTTCGAAACTTTCACAGATTGATGATCATAAAGTGAAGCAGCGCATATTGTCGGGCTTTCCTGATTTGACCATTTTTGAAAGAGTTATTGCCCTTTGCTTATTTTACATTTAAAATTGGTTTCTTCCCAACTCCTCTTACGTTTATGACTATAAAGTGATGCAGCGCATATTGTCAGGCTTTTGCAATTTGACCTTTTTTGAAAGAGTTATTGCCCTTTCTAAATTTTACGCATTTCTTATGTTCCTGAGAAACTACCCTTACCATTGATTGGCTTTCGTTACCAAAAATGCCCCATGAGGCGGGGGATATAGCTGTCTGTGACCGCTCTTGTTCAAACCAGGAAATCTGTTTGTTTTGATGTTATAATAGTTATATTAATTTTGTTGTTCATTATTTTTTTAAAATGAGATTGAAGCATTTATGTGAGACACAGTTAATTTTTCCAAAAATCTCCTGGGTCTCCTGAAATGTTTACTAAAAAAATTCTCAAAATGGAAAGGCTGAGCCTCTCTGCAATTTTTGCTGTTGGCGCTCTGTTTAAATGCTATTGCTCACTAAGAGAGTAAAAATTATCAACATTCAAACATACTTTCTCCTGAAATTGAAAGTGTTGTATTTAATTTAGGTTTCTTAATTTCTGGTGACACAGAAATTAAGCGCCATAATAGTTCATTGCCCGACATCTAGCTAATTTGCATACAGATCCTAATAAGATAATACATACAAGGATCTTCAATCTTACACTGGCGTGCTGTGAACCATTTCCAGGAAAAAACTTGGAAGAATTTATTATCTGTTCAGAATTAACAATGAGCAGTCACCAAGGAGAAATGGTCAGGTCACAAAGTTTTTCTTGATTTTATCGGATTAGCTTGGCAATATTCTGGTGTTTCACTTCTTATCATCTTTTCTGGACCAAGATAAATTGTACCAATTTCCATATAACAGCCTATTTAGAGTTCCTGGAAACTCTATAACACCTCCTAGTGATAACAGAACAGGAAAAAATTCTTGATTGGATTCTATTGGTATGGCGTTATCTGAGGACTTATTTTTTCGGAGCTTCAGATAATAAGTGTTTATGCATAATTATATATGTTGACAGAAAGTGAAATAAGAATTCATTTCCAAGTGTGCAAAAACTCGCACAATACAATGTATGATCATTTTACATAATTTGATGAAGCAACATTTTGTTAAGTGTTCTTACATAACTAACAAGTTTTACAAATCATGTTTTTTTTTAAGTAACTCTCTCATCGAGGAGCATTTTGACCCAATCATTCTGGAATTGATCGAGGAGCATTTTGACCCAATCTTTCTGGAATCGATGGAGGAGCATTTTGGCAGAATCATTCTGGAATCAATCAAGGAGCATTTTGACCCAATCATTCTGGAATCGATGGAGGAGCATTTTGACCCAATCATTCTGGAATCAATCAAGGAGCATTTTGACCCAATCATTCTGGAATTGATGAAGGAACATTTTGACCCAATCATTCTGGAATCGATGGAGGAGCATTTTGACCCAATCATTCTGGAATAGATCGAGGAGCATTTTGACCCAATCATTCTGGAATTGATCGAGGAACATTTTGACACAATCAGTCTGGAATCGATCGAGGAGCATTTTGGCAGAATCATTCTAGAATCGATCGAGGAGCATTTTGACCCAATCATTCTGGAATCGATCGAGGAGCATTGTTGCGCAATCGTGCTGGAATCAATCAAGAAGCATTTTGACGCAATCATGGGGTAATGAATAAAAGGGCCATTTGGCGCAATCATGTTGGAATCGATCGAGGAGCATTTCGACGCAATCATGGGGTTATGAATTAAAGGGCCATTTGGCGGAATCATGTGGGAATAGATAAGGCCATATCTGGGAGCATTGTCACGCAATTATGTGGTAAAGGGTTAACATACAACATAAAGGGTTTTCATGTTTCATCTGTTAACCCACATACAATTAAAAACTTGTGCCTCACCTATTTCTTGCCCACTCAATTTGTATCCTTTGTTTTTCATATACTCATTCTGAGGCTGCATTTTATGTGTTTTACAGGGAGACTAGTGTAACTGTCTGAATTATACATGGAGTTAGGACAGTTATGCATTGCCCTTACATGATATTCATTCTCTTGACCATTCCTTGGAACCTTCCCCGAAGAGGCGATAATTTGTCCTATTGAATAAAGGTTTATATGTTTGTCACCAGGAGTTGTACAAATGTCTTTGTGTTAACGCCACAACAAACTGTGGTATCTCTATTCATTCGTTTGTTATTAATAAAGCTATTTTGATGTTTGTGTGTGGTTTTGGGTAGTTTGTTTCCATTTTTCAGTGGTGTTTGGGCTCTTACCTTGTGCTTCAGGGCTTACATTCGAATTTTAGACTACTGGGCTTGTCCCAGTAGTTTTCCTCATCTGATTATACTGTTAGCATGTCTCTCCCAGTTGTTTTGTGGAAAAAAAAACTTATGGTCACCTTATGATTTTTACCTTCTATTGCTTTTATGTTATTTGGTAAAGTAGCCTATCAACAATCAATAAAATTAACAATGAAATTAGTGATTATATATTTTATTGACAATAATATTGAACAGAATATTGATAAATTCAGTGAGAGCAAATATTTATTGTCAACTTGCCAACATTATTAAAATTCTTCAACTATAGATTTGTTTTCTGAGTACAAATGGTTCCAAATATCGGTTAAAATGATTGCAGATCTGGTTGCGAAAAAAAAATATTGTCAATTTTATTGAGTCAAAAATGTTGTAACTATATACTATTGATCATAGATAGGCAGCTTATATATTAAGACAAACTAATTATATGAATTTATGTCATAAGCTCTGAGGGAATTTAGAATAAAGTTACAAAAACAATGATTTAAAGGAAGTTCTATTACAAAAGTTAATAAAAGACAATATGTAATCTGATAATAATATGTTAGACAACATTGATTGATCCAGACTCTCCAATAAAACAATGTTTGCTCTATAAATAACCCTTCTTCAGTGGGAACCAAATGCTTCATTACTTATTACGTAACCACATAATCATGGTATTATCGATAGTATGGGTGATAATTATTTGTGAATTATTTCAACTACTCACATAATTTTGTCCTTGGAGTCTTATATCATTTTCAAAATTTCTGAGATTGTGAGTGTTTTATTGAATGTCATCGATGTATATATCTTTGTTGTAACAAGCAATAATGTGTTAAATTGTAATAAACAATTGGCAGATTCAAAATCATACAAAATACAAACAATATTATGTATGGTTTTAATGCATTAATTTAGGGCTTGAGGTCATCCCAAGGAAAGACTTAGCCATTTCAATATGAAATAATGCATTCAAATGCATTTTTTCCGAAATTTCTTACAGATTGACATAAAAAAGTAAGCATTTTGCAAGTTGAAAGGACTGACAGTTCACATTTCATAAATGAGATATCGAAAATAATTTCTACATGTGAAACACGTACAAAATGCTTGTTTAAATGATAAACATTATCAAAAGTTCAAATATTAGAGCTAACTGTTCATACTTTTTTGAAAATGTGACAAAAAATGCCCTATTTTGCCAAAAAATGTTAAGTCACACTTTTGGAAATTGCATCATCTTAAGTTTGGATTTACAAAATTATGTTTAAATGACTGTTTCCGCCACTTGCTGTTTCCCAAATTGTTATTTGTTCATAAAATTGAGCAAAATCACTCAGTTTGAACAAACTTTGAAAACAAAATTTTGCTGATAAAAAATCTGTCCCTATAATTACATTTCTGTATTGCGGTGAAAAGTAGAACAGTCACTTCTGCAGGAAATTCCAGAAATTATTGCAGTGCAAATTTGATGGCATAGAAAACCATTCATCAGAATGCTTGAGGCTTCCTGCGAAGCCATTAGATTGTTAAAGCAAATTGTTGCAAGAACGTTGCAGAAAGCTATGGAAAATAATTGCCATATTTATCAGATTTTTTTTCAGGAATTATTTGCAATCCAGCTGAAGTTTTCCAAATTAATTGCACAGGGTTTGGTAATCGGAGGAAAAAACTCTGTATGATTTGTCAGGCTAGAATTGCATGCTGCAGGGATTTTGGAAAGATTGCACCGAGGGATATTAAATTTTAGGACAAGATGAATGGCATTAAGATCTCTTTTTGTTGAGCTTTACTGCGTTTGGAATGGATTAGAACCTAAGACTTCTCTGTTTAAACGGAACAGTGCAAAACAAAGTATGCGATTTTCTCTGTGGGAAGATATAAATGACTGTAATAACATTGAAACGTTGCAGAAATATTGAAAATAAATTAATAAAATAATGAACAACATATAACCAATATACAACAGCTCAATATTTATTTATTTGAATTTTTTATTTTAGAAATACAGAAGAACAAAAATGTGATGATAAAATATAACATTTGTGTTTCAATGTACTATGATATACCTGTAGGGATGCATGCAATCATACCCGAGTACATAGTAGGGGATGGGTGTTGATTAGAGACAATTGCTATTATCTGAGATGAAAATCAGTCATCATTATAATATTTGGACATCAAGATATAAAAGTAAAGCAAGATCATATATAAAACAGGAAATCAGACAACTTGTTGTTTGAAAGGTATGTTTTTTTACAAAAGAATGCGGGGTGGGCGATTATAGGAGGCAATGTTTTTGCACGATTTTGCAAAAAAAATGGTCGTTTACAGACTGAAAACTGGGGGAGGGTCAATATAAGGAGGATGGGCGATTAATGTAATAGTTAGATGACATGAAGTGAATTCTTTATGATTAAGAATGGGCAGAGTGAGCGTAGCGAACGAGTCCTTTACCATTTAAAATTAAAAATCACTCCAAGTCATCTAACTGACTTAGAAAACAACCTCATTGACTGATACATTATGGACGCAAAATCTGATGCAGGGATTGTGTATTGGATGATTGGCAGTATGCGGACCTTTAAACATGCACGAATGTTGAAATTCTTAATGATTAAGTCAACTACTTAATTGTTGCCTGTCTGCAATTTCATTGGCTGAAAATGTAGGTTGTATTCTAAAGAATAGTAAGGGTATATTTATATAGCAATTTAAAGCCAATAACTCTGGCTTAAATAATTGTCAAGATGCATGTTTGTTCTGCTGTTATAAATCTGGTCTTAAGTGCCTTAATTGTTGCAGTTCTGACTTCGAGCACAATCTGTAAAAGATCCTAGGCTCAGTTTAAAAAAAGATAGTATAAGGCTTAATTTTAAATTAAATTTAGGCTTAAGATAGTAAATTTCCAGGTGAATATTAATTAACTCTGTTTTTGTCACAAACTGCGTTATAACAAAAATATCTAAAGAAATAAACAATCTACAGATTTTTTTTTAAAGCACATCTATTTCAGATTCTACCCATATATTTATGGGTGTCCTTGAGCACTTTTAAGCAGTGCAAGGTTTATGACTTAATAATACACATGTTACTATAAAAAGTAACATTTTACTATAGAAATTTGTTCCCGCAATAATGATTATTGTCTTTGCCCGTGAGTTTATCATGGCACGATTATGGCATAATTGCCTGACGAAGACAAAAACGTGCACACTAATGTCATTTTCGAGGAAAAAAAATGGCCGCCGTATGCTTGGTAGGCACACATTTAAACATTAATAAAAGCTTTAAAGGGATTAAAATGGAACTATCGGTGCAATAATAGTGAAATTAGTTTTACCAATAATGACACCTTCCATGTTTCAGTAACGAGTACTACCCGAAACCGTACCGGACGTTTACATTCGGAAAAGGTCATCAAGCAGTTAGACAAGGAAATGTTTTGTTGAAACGTTTTGTTTTACTAAAAATATTCGCTGAGAGATGTTAATTATTTCAGCGAAATGGCTAGGGTCATTTAAGCAGAGATTCTTTTGAAACTGCTCCTAGGCTTGATCGACCCTAGCTGTGCTCACCTATTGAAATGAACACCACTATCAGTTGATGTTAAACAGGAAATATTTGAAGAATGGAAAAATTGCAGGCTTATTCTAAAAACACCTATGAAAAGGTTTGCTATTTTGATTTCCACTCACTTGTTTTTTTCCGCAGCTTATGCCATTCAAAACCATTTTGTTATATCCCGTTTTTAAAGATTTTCAGACTACATGCTAATTATTTGATATATATTCATTATTTAACAAAATCATGTTTTTAAATCCATTTGAAATCATTGACAAATGACAAAACATATGTATTATACAGGATTATACATGGTTCACCATGGCTTTTGGTTGATAATTGCCCCGGTGAAAATAATTGCCCTTGGGCAATTATTCCTTCCACTTGCACAATTATCAACCAAACGCCATGGTCAGCCATGCATTATTCTATAAACAATTCAGGTAAGTTATTGAAATGGGCCCCTTGTGTTAAAGATTGCAAGGTTTTGAAAGTTTCTTGGGTGATTGTTTCAAGGAATCCTTGCACTGCTCTATACTGAGACTATTTCTAATTTCTAGGCAAGATGAACCCATAAAAATGTGACACTGGATAAGGATTTTATGGTGTTCTCTGAGATATTTTCTTGTAAAATGATGATCAGCTGCATGTGTATATGTCATAAATTCTCCGAAAGATTCCGAGCAAGGAAATTGCCATGGGCTTTGGTCATAAAATTCTTAGATATATGTGAATGTTGATTTATCAGAGTTCACCATTCCGGATTGATCTGGTTGTTAGACATCCTTGAAGTGTTCGGTATTCTTGTAAACCTACAGGATTACATTGGCTTAATGATGCTTACAAGTGCAATACTAATTTAAAAGTCTTTACTAAGTATGGGTTTCACTAAGGCTTCACCTCTTGTTAATACCGCAATCGCCAAGAACAGTTATACAGCTTTCAGGGGCCAATCAAGGAATTGACAAAAGAGGGAGGCGGTGGGGGAGCCTCACTTCGGGGGAACAACCTTTTGACACTCACCGCTGCCTTTGAACCCTTTGAGGGTGGTTTGGGGGTACACTCGCTTGAATCTAAAATGGTGCATTTTGAGCATATCTTATAACTTATTTTTCTCCGATATTGACATAAAAAGTTAAAACTTGGACAATCGGGTGTGTGTGTGTGGGGAGGGGGGGGGAAGACCCCATGTTGTGCTAACAGCACATTGGATGCTATTATTTTGTTATAAGTTCAGACAGTGCTATGGATGTGAAACTTTTCAAATGGTAGAGCACTAGTACTGTTGTATGTCAGTTGTTGTGTGTCAACTCTGCATCATGGTTTTTATCTTTGTGCCGTACAGGATCATTATAAATAACTAAGCTGGTATTTGGCTGCGTTGTCTTAATAATGGACAAGGGACCCGGATGTTCCGATTAGGTTTCTATCTTTTATATTCTTATTTACGTGCCATACAATATGGCAGTAAGCTGGTCTATGGCACTCGGAGAGGCTTTACTTGTCCCTATAGTTCCTATTTTGTTATCATCTGTTAGTCATTTAAATGCAAGGGAAATTTGCTACATTTAGACAGTGTCATTTAAATGCAAGGAAATGTGGTACATTTAGACAGTGTCATTTAAATGCAAGGGAAATCTGCTACATTTAGACAGGGTTGTTAAAATGCAAGGAAATTTGCTACATTTAGACAGTGTCATTTAAATGCAAGGAAATGTGGTACATTTAGACAGTGTCATTTAAATGCAAGGGAAATCTGCTACATTTAGACAGGGTTGTTAAAATGCAAGGAAATTTGCTACATTTAGACAGTGTCATTTAAATGCAAGGAAATGTGGTACATTTAGACAGTGTCATTTAAATGCAAGGGAAATCTGCTACATTTAGACAGGGTTGTTAAAATGCAAGGAAATTTGCTACATTTAGACAGTGTCATTTAAATGCAAGGAAATGTGGTACATTTAGACAGTGTCATTTAAATGCAAGGGAAATCTGCTACATTTAGACAGGGTTGTTAAAAAGCAAGGAAATTTGCTACATTTAGACAGTGTCATTTAAATGCAAGGAAATTTGCTACATTTAGACTGATTGTCATTTAAATGCAAGGAAATCTGCTACATTTAGACAGGGTTGTTAAAATGCAAGGAAATTTGCTACATTTAGACAGTGTCATTTAAATGCAAGGAAATGTGGTACATTTAGACAGTGTCATTTAAATGCAAGGAAATGTGGTACATTTAGACAGTGTCATTTAAATGCAAGGAAATGTGGTACATTTAGACAGTGTCATTTAAATGCAAGGAAATGTGGTACATTTAGATATTCATTCAAATGCCCTATGTTTAGATAGTTATTGAAATGCAAGGAATTCAAAAGTTCTACATTTAGTAAATCAAATGACAATTGTGCTATAGTTATAAGATAGTTATTTAAATGCATGGAAAAGAACTGAACTTTTTTTGTGAAATTGCAAGAGTAAACATGAGTATTGAAACTTATATTACCCTTGGTCAGGTGGTGTGGCTTTAATTCGATAGTTAAAGCGGTAATTTGTAATTACCAGATATTACTCTTTCCCAAAGGTATTTGAAAAACTGGTGCTCACAGGAAGGTATTTGATTGGTATTTGTAAGCGCGATGAAATACCAAATGATGCAGATAGTGTTTTTTTTCAATTAATAATTCATCACATTAAACTCATTTTTTCTGCCTGACCATAATATTTCAGGGCAAGTTGGATATTAATCCTTCACCATTATTGCCACAATTAAATGCATTGACTGCATATTCATACTCCATTCCATTAAATATAATGATGAAGCTTATTTTGTTATTTATCATGTAGAAATTTTAGTATTGTCATTGTTTATTTCATATTGTTTTACCAAAGTAAAGTTCAGAGTGTTTTCTTGCACATGGCAGTCTTTCCTACATTACTGTCATTGCCTGACTTTGTTTTATCATATAAACAATAATTCTGATCGTCCAATTCGCATTTATCCGTACTTCGTAACTCTCTATGCGCTAACGAATATTTTTTTGCTCTGAAATGGAAAAAAATAGTTAGGGTCGGCTCATTTTTATAGGTAGGGTCGGGTTACCCGAAACATACATATTTTTTTTTTAGGCCTTATCACTCAAACAATTATGAATGTTAATAGAAAATAGCAGGTGAATCATGCTGGAATGCATATCTTGTTTGCAGGGTGTCCTTTTTGGAATAATGAAACAACTATCAAGGGTCTAAGAACATGAAAATGTATAAAGGATAATTGCTTCGGTACAAGGTCGTAATATATTTCACCGAGTGAGCACCGAGAATTAAATTTCACAAATGGTGTAGCCATGCCACGAGTGAAGTATTCACTTTTAGTTTTTATGAGGTGAAATACATTGCTATCTTACACTAAAACAAACAACTTTAGTTTTTATCATCATTTATAAAAATTAGAATAAAAAGTAATTTTATTACACTTTTTTTAGAAAAACGCGCCAATTTAAATGCACACATAACATCATTTTGGATATGATGTCTATAAAAGTATGTCCAATCCCTGTGCATGATAATGTTTGATTTGAATTGAAAGCGGGCTATAATTTCAAAACAGTGAAAAATGTCATTTGATGTTTTCAAAGTTTGAAACAGGGGAATATCGATTCTATTTCAGTGATTCATCTCTATAATCGACCGGAAAGCATATAATAAATAGTTGTAATAATCCCTTTCAGGGATAGTTGAAGGACTTGCTTCATAATCATTGAGGAAAACAATGTTTACGGGATAGGTTAAAGGGTGTTTCATAATGATAAATGTGACAGTGCAATAAAGAGATCTAGTTGGTACAACTGTGAAAGCTTATGATTATCGAATGCTGTCTGTGAGGTAAATAACTCTCCGGTATTTCACAGTTTAAGCCCTTTGGTTTTCGTCAGGACTGGCTAGGTGTTAAAATCTTGTTAGCGGAGATACAATGAAATACATCATTTTATTCATAAGGATGGGGTTGATACCTTCATAACTGACAAACGACCTTCTTTAAGTGCGTTGAACTTTACAGTATTGTTTTAGCAGTTTGGAACCATTGTTTCAAGTTGGAGACAACTGTTAGAACTGTCAAAATGTATTCTAGCAAAAACAAAATGTGGAAGCTCCACAGGTCACATTGTGCATCATGTGAGGTTCCATTTTCCCTACTTATTTACCTAAGTGTGCATGTATGTGCATGTGTTATCCTCTGATCATACCTTCTTATGTCAGACAGGCAGCGATTCAATCATAGCTGTCAACCAGCCTCTTCCTCTATGCAATGTTTCTCCCCTAACATCACTTGGAGTTGAAGCAGCCAAAAATGTGCAACATAATTTTAGGCACCTCTTAAAATTATTGTTGCAGGAAGGTTCCACTAGTGTATCTCTTAGAAATGATATTGGCTTGAATGTACCACTATAACATCTCTTGAATTTTGTAGGAAGGCTCCATTGATGGACATCTCTTAGAATTGAAGTTGGCTTAAATGAACCACTTATACATCTCTCAGAATCGAAGTTTGCTTGAATGGACTACTTATACATCTCTCAGAATTGAAGTTTGCTTGAATGTACCACTTATACATCTCTCAGAATTGAAGTTTGCTTGAATGGCCTACTTATTCATCTCTCAGAATTGAAGTTGGCAGCAATGACCTACATTTTCATCTGTCAAAATTAAAGTTGAATTGAAGTTGGTAGCAATGACCTACTTTTTCATCTCTCAGAATTGAAGATGGAAACAATGACCTACTGTTTCATCTCTTCGAATTGAAGTTGGCAGCAATGACCTACTTTTTCATCTCTCAGAATTGAAGTTGGCAGCAATGACCTAGTTTTTCATCTCTCAGAATTGAAGTTGGCAGCAATAACCTACTTTTTCATCTCTCAGAATTGAAGTTGGCTACAATCACCTGCTTTTTCATGTCTCAGAATTGAATTTGGCAGGAATGGACTACTTATACATCTCTCAGAATTGAAGTTGGCAGGAATGAACTACTTATACATCTCTCAGAATTACAGTTGGTTTGAATGGACTACTTATACATCTCTCAGAATTGAAGTTGGCAGGAATGAACTACTTATACATCTCTCAGAATTGAAGTTGGCTTGAATGTACCACTTATACATCTCTCAGAATTGAAGTTGGCTTGAATGTACCACTTATACATCTCTCAGAATTGAAGTTGGAAGGAATGTACCACTTATACATCTCTCAGAATTGAAGTTGGAAGGAATGTGCATCTCATATTTCTGCTAGGTGTCTTATATCTCTATGAGTTGAAAACCGATTGTCTGCAAGACTTTGTGGTAAAAATAAATTGTGAAACTTTTTTTATCAATTATCCCTTAAAAGCTCATGTTGACTGCCCCTTGTACTAAGAAATGTTTTTATATCTTTTGAATCTAAAGGACTTGACTCGTAAATTATATCTCATTTTATTTTCTGCCAATGCCAGTAAGTAGATGTCAGAAAACTCATTCCCTTTTTTAATGTACTTTCTGCTCCAGTTTGTTTTCTTCAGGAATATTACTCCCAAGGGTTCATCAATTTTTCTGAATGGTTTCTGATGTATGTCCCCCATGGGAGTAGTTTTCACTTTATTAGTTTCAATAACCAGGCAAGGAACAAGTGTGAAATGATCACTTTGGCAGGTTTGGTAGATCTTTTATGGTCTGTTTGGAGTTTTCCACAGTTTTTTAGACACTTTATGAGGCCTTTAGATGGAAATTGAATTTCTTTGGAGATAATTTTTATTTAATATCATTTTATTTTGTTCTAGAACTCCAGAAGAAATGGAGTTGGCATTTAGGGGACTTAACAGAGCAGGTGATTTCTGACAGGTGTGATTTTGATGGCGGAATGAGAGCACAAAGCCTGGAATTATTAAACTTGGTGGTTTTTACAAGAAATTTTCAGTGCCAAGAACATCGATGACACTAAGAATTTGACAAATTTCCCAGCTCCTTGGAATTAATTTTTTATCACCTGTCTCAGTATCCATATCCTGACATTTGGGATTTAAACAAATTTCCAAGCTCCAGGGGCGGGATTTCTGATCACCTGTGTCATTGAATCTTTGATGATAACATAAATCATGGTCATAGTATAATACACATTAATATTTTCACATACAGCAGTCTGCCTTTGTTACCACTTTAGATTCAGCAGCCTGCCTTTATCATAACAGCCTGAACCACCACAGCAGTTTGTTTTTAACACGACAGCAGTCTGTCTTTACCACCACAGCCTTAACCACCACAGCAGTCTGTCTTTGCCAACACAGCCTTAACCACCACAGCAGTCTGTTTTTACCATCACAGCAGCCAGCCTTTATCATAACAGCCTGAACCACCACAGCAGTTTGTCTTTAACACCACAGCAGTCTGTCTTTACCACCACAGCCTTAACCACCACAGCAGTCTGTCTTTGCCAACACAGCCTTAACCACCACAGCAGTCTGTTTTACCATCACAGCAGTCTGTCTTTAACACCACATCAGTCTGCCTAAGCCACAACAGCAGTCTGCCTTAACAACCACAGCAATCTGTCTTTGCCATCACAGCCTTAACCACCACAGCAGGCTGCCTTTACCACCACAGCAGTCTGTCTTTACCACCACAGCAGTCTATCTTTACCACCACAGCAGTCTGTCTTTGCCAACACATTAGTCTGTCTTTACCACCACAGCGGTATGTCTTTGCCAACACAGCCTTAACCACCACAGCAGTCTGCCTAAACCACCACAGCAGTCTGCCTTTACCACCACAGCAGTCTGACTTAACCAAAGCAGTCTGCCTTTATCATAACAGCAGTCCGCCTTAACCACCACAGCAGTCCGCCTTAACCACCACTTCTGGATACAACAGTCTGCCTTAACCACCACAGCAGTCTGCTTTAACAACCACAGCAGAATGCCTTAACCACCACAGCAGTCTGCCTAAACCACCACAGCAGTCTGCCTTTACCACCACAGCAGTATGCCTTAACCACCACAGCAGTCTGCCTTTACTACCACAGCAGGCTGCCTTAACCACCACAGCAGTATGCCTTTACCATCACAGCAGGCTGCCTTTACCACCACAGCAGTCCGCCTTAACCAGTACAACAGTCTGCCTTTACCACCACAGCAGTCTGACTTAACCACCACAGCAGTCTGACTTTACCACCACAGCAATATGCCTTAACCACCACAGCAGTCTGCCTTTACCACCACAGCAGTATGCCTTAACAACCACAGCAGTATGCCTTAACAACCACAGCAGTCTGCCTTTACCACCACAACAGCCTGCCTTTACCACCCTAGCAGTCTGACTTTACCACCACAGCAGTCTGACATTACCACCACAGCAGTATGCCTTAACCATCACAGCAGGCTGCCTTTACCACCACAGCAGTCTGACTTAACCACTACAGCAGTCTGCCTTAACAACCACAGCAGTATGTCTTAACCACCACAGCAGTCTGCTTAACCACCACAGCAGTCTGCCTAAGCCACAACAGCAGTCTGCCTTAACAACCACAGCAGTCTGTCTTTACCACCACAGCAGTCTGTCTTTACCACCACAGCAGTCTGCCTAAACCACCACAGCCGTCTGCCTAAGCCATTACAGCAGTCTGCCTTAACAACCACAGCAGTCTGTCTTTACCACCACAGCTGTCTGCCTTTACCACCACAGCAGTCTGACTTTACCACCACAACAGTCTTCCTAAACAACTACTACTGGATCCAGCAGTCTGCTTTACCACCACAGCAGTCTGCCTTTACCACCACCTCAATCTTCCAAAACAACTACTACTGGATCCAGCAGTCTGCTTTACCACCACAGCAGTCTGCCTTTACCACAACAGCAGTCTGACTTTACCACCACAGAAGTATGCCTTAACCATCACAGCAGGCTGCCTTTACCATCACATCAGTATGCCTTAACCACCACAGCAGTCTACCTTAACCACCACAGCAGGCTGCCTTTACCACCACAGCAGTATGCCTTAACCACCACAGCAGTCTGCCTTTATCATCACAGCAGGCTGCCTTTACCACCACAGCAGTCTGCCTTAACCACTACAACAGTCTGCCTTTACCACCACAGCAGTCTGACTTAACCACCACAGCAGTCTGACTTTACCACCACAGCAGTATACCTTAACCATCACAGCAGGCTGCCTTTACCATCGCAGCAGTATGTCTTAACCACCACAGCAGTCTGCCTTTACCACCACAGCAGGCTGCCTTAACCACCACAGCAGTATGCCTTAACCACCACATCAGTCTGCCTTAACCACCACAGCAGGCTGCCTTTACGACCACAGCAGTATGCCTTAACCACCACAGCAGTCTGCCTTTACCATCACATCAGGCTGCCTTTACCACCACAGCAGTCTGCCTTAACCACTACAACAGTCTGCCTTTACAACCACAGCAGTCTGACTTAAAACCACCACAGCAGTCTGACTTTACCACCACAGCAGTATGCCTTAACCATCACAGCAGTCTGCCTTTACCACCACAGCAGTCTGCCTTTACCACCACAGCAGTCTGACTTTACCACCACAACAGTCTTCCTAAACAACTACTACTGGATCCAGCAGTCTGCTTTACCACCACAGCAGTCTGCCTTTACCACCACAGCAATCTTCCAAAACAACTACTACTGGATCCAGCAGTCTGCTTTACCACCACATCAGTCTGCCTTTACCACAACAGCATTCTGACTTTACCACCACAGAAGTATGCCTTAACCATCACAGCAGGCTGCCTTTACCATCACATCAGTATGCCTTAACCACCACAGCAGTCTGCCTTAACCACCACAGCAGGCTGCCTTTACCACCACAGCAGTATGCCTTAACCACTACAGCAGTCTGCCTTTATCATCACAGCAGGCTGCCTTTACCACCACAGCAGTCTGCCTTAACCACTACAACAGCCTGCCTTTACCACCACAGCAGTCTGACTTAACCACAACAGCAGTCTGACTTTACCACCACAGCAGTATGCCTTAACCATCACAGCAGGGTGCCTTTACCATCACAGCAGTATGCCTTAACCACCACAGCAGTCTGCCTTTACCACCACAGCAGGCTGCCTTAACCACCACAGCAGTATGCCTTAACCACCACATCAGTCTGCCTTAACCACCACAGCAGGCTGCCTTTACAACCACAGTAGTATGCCTCAACCACCACAGCAGTCTGCCTTTACCATCACATCAGGCTGCCTTTACCACCACAGCAGTCCGCCTTAACCACTACAACAGTCTGCCTTTACCACCACAGCAGTCTGACTTAACCACCACAGCAGTCTGACTTTACCACCACAGCAGTATGCCTTAACCATCACAGCAGTCTGCCTTTACCACCACAGCAGTCTGCCTTACCACCACAGCAGTATGCCTTAACCATCACAGCAGTCTGCCTTTACCACCACAGCAGTCTGCCTTACCACCACAGCAGTCTGACTTAACCACCACAGCAGTCTGCTTTTACCACCACAGCAGTCTTCCTAAACCACCACTTCTGGATCCAGCAGTCTGCTTTACCACCAGTACTGTATATAGCTGTCTGCCTTGACCACCACTGGGGATGGTTTCAATTTATATCATGTGCATTTCAGCACTTTTAAAGACCTTTCAAGCTTTTATTGTTAATAAAACGATACAACATGCACTTCCTGTCATAAATTTCCTGTAAACATTGGAAATCATGCGCATAAAGTAGCATGATTAAAGAAATCAGATAATACACCAGCACTACCTTCACAAAACTTGTTTATGCATTTGCTATAGAATGGTTTATAAGAAATTTCGGCTTGTGCTTATACATGTAGAAATTTAGAATATTTTATAAACAAGAACATGGCAAATAAAATTGTTCAAGTTCACTTTTTATGTGTATATTCGAGAAAGAATATGAAATTAATGCACTTAAATGCATAATTACAGACTGAAACAGGTTAATTTGTTTTTGGGAGTTTCTTAAAACCCCAATTAACCCATTATAGAATAAACCATTATTGTTTAGAGGCGTAATTTCTTAGTTGCAATCCCAAGGTGCGCCTCCTTAAATGCCTAATCCTAAATCTGCCCCTGATGCTTGGTGTATAAATACAGGTGTGCATTGGTTGCAATAGTTTTGCTGGCAAGAATGACAAGTGCAACTATTAGATAATAGATTACATAGAAGATAATGGCTGTTAACCGGTGCTTGGTATAATCTTTTTTGCGAAAAGATATTGCAAGCAAGAATGTCAAGGGCCACTTTTGAAGTACAAATTATATCTAAACACATTGCAATGAACAAGTGCATAGAATATAAATACAAGTGTTCATTGTTTGCAATAGTTTCTTGATTCTTAGAAAGTCTGTCAGGTAACATTATTTTTGCTTCAAGTATTTGGAAAAAAAACATTAAGCTTTATATTAAATTATATAGATACATTTATGATGTTCTAATTGGTTCAGTATCTGAGCTGTTCTTTATACAAATAATGGATTCGGTATCAAATTTCTCATGTCACCAGTTTATACATTTTCCAGAACTGTTTAGTTATTTAATCTCTTTAAGGAGCTTGTTAGTTCATTTACAATTGGTGTATGTTTTTCCTCCATCTCACTTTTTAGTAAGAGATGATTTCTTTTTCGTTTTTGTCTTTTGATATATACTAATTGTTTGAAATGTTTTGAATGAGCTTATTATAAAAAGTATGTTAAACAAACGACCAACACATATAACGAGTATTGAGAGCTTGATTGGTAATACAACCAACTACAGCTCCAAACTATATATTTATAAGAGTAAGTGCGCACATAATTACAATATAAGAAACCCAGATAAGCGCAATTGACAGTAACTGATAAACAAGCTTTTATAATTTAGCATAACAACACATAACACATGAATAGTAGTAATTCATAAAACAAATATGAATGAATGCAGGAATGAATATAATCATCCTAAGCAGAATGATAAAAGAACAACAACAAAAAAGGTAAAAATTAGGGAGTGGTAAGGTTGGAATTTTAACAAGAATTTACTATACTGTTAAGCGCACAGAGAAATGGAATGAATGGCACTCTCCGAACCTGCCTGTCTAGAGGTTGTTATGGTCAGGTGAGCACAGACTGTGCAGTAGCTCAAATATTTAAACAAAATTAAGAATCTTAATTCTACATAATAATTGCTGTTGTTCCTGTGTTTTTGCTTGTGATTTACTGATGGCTGGAAGTATTCTCAACAAATGTTGATATAATTTTATGCATGCTCGAATATTGTCTTAACAGTCCACCGTTTTGAAAAGCGTTGGTAACTCTTTTCAACAGAAGGCTTAAAGGTTAAATTATTCCTCAGTTGATGTAAGAGTGCTCGTTGGCGAGTGGTTTGTCAGTTGTTGTTTTTTCTTGACTGTACGGTTGTGGGTTTGCTTCCCACTAGAAATAGGTTTTTTATACTTCAATGGTTTATTTGGCTGCAATTTTAGTATCAAAGAGTAAAATCATAACATAAGTGTTTTCAGTTGCATAACCATGAAAATAATATTTTGTTCCTTTGATTATTACGAGATAGATTTTACTGTAAAAGAACCCCCAATAATTCTCCAGCCTCATCACAATAAAGAGTGAGGCAGCTGAATTCATCTTCATGAAGTGCAAATAACAGCATAAACATATTATTTAAGAAGCATTCCTGGGGATTGTGTGATAGTGTTTTACAGCCTCATTTAAATGCAGTGTCTTGTGCAATGGAAATTGCTTTTTCCATAATAAAAGTGTGCAGGCTTCGTGCAGAAAGTGTAATCACAGGTTTATTGTAATAACGATATTCATCCGTGCTAGCTTCTGAAAACAGCATGGATAGATTCGCTGTCACTTTTAAATTTTGTATTTTTTAGATACATTTATAATTAAGTTGTTTTGAAATTATTGTACCGGTATACATATATGATTACAAACAGGAAAAAACGCTCATCTTTTTTAATTAAGTTCATAGTATAGTTTATTCCCAGATGTAAGTGTTTTTTTCTCTTTTCTATTAAAGTAAGGATTGTCAGACAAAATGCTTTAAAGGTTTGACATTTAGTTGATAAAAACAGGCTCAATGATTATTTAAGACCCTCAGAAGTCTGCAGTTGATAACTTTGATTTCAGTTTATTGTGAAAAATCAAACAATTACTGATATTATCACAGACAATAAGCTATTCTGGGCAAAAAGCAGGTTGATTTGGAACATAAAGTGAATCAGATTACAGATCCTGATAAATTTAAGTGTTTAATTTAAACTATGTTTTTCCAGTCTGTACAGGACATCTATGATAGATTCTGTTTCTTGCATAGATTCTGTTTCTTGCATAATTTTGTCATTCTTCAGCAATTGTGATGTTGATGAAACTTTGTTAAAATGTTTTGTGCATTTATTATCCCCCGCCTTGGAAAGGCGAGGGGATATAGTAATGGTAGGCGCAATTCCGTGCTTGTGTGCGTGCGTGTGTGCGTCCGTCCGTCCCACGTTCATTTCTTTGCATCTCCTCTTACATTTCTCATGCGATTTCTACCAAACTTTCACAGATTGATGATCATAAAGTGAAGCAGCGCATATTGTTGGGCTTTTGCGATTCGACCATTTTTGAAAGAGTTATAGCCCTTTGTTTATTTTACATTTAAAATTGGTTTCTTCGCAACTCCTCTTACCTTTTTCATGCGATTTCTACCAAACTTTCACAGATTGATGATCATAAAGTGAAGCAGTGCATATTGTCGGGCTTTCGCGATTCATCCATTTTTGAAAGAGTAATTGCCCTTTGCTTATATTACATTTAAAATTGGTTTCTTCGCAAATCCTCTAACATTTTTCATGCAATTTCTACCAAACTTTCACAGATTGATGATCATAAAGTGAAGCAGCATATATTGTCGGGCTTTCCTGATTTTACCATTTTTGAAAAAAGTAATTGCCCTTTGCTTATTTTACATTTAAAATTGGTTTCTTCGCAACTCCTCTTACGTTTTTCATGCAATTTCTACCAAACTTTCACAGATTGATGATCATAAAGTGAAGCAGCGCATATTGTCTGGCTTTCTTGATTTTACCATTTTTGAAAGAGTTTTTGCCCTTTGCTTGTTTTACATTTAAAATTGGTTTCTTCGCAATTCCTCTTACGTTTTTTCATGCGATTTCTACCAAACTTTCACAGATTGATGATCATAAAGTGAAGCAGTGCATGTTGTCTTGCTTTTGCGATTTGACCATTTTTGAAAGAGTTAATGCCCTTTGCTTATTTTACATTTAAAATTGGCTTCTTCGCAAATCTTCTTACGTTTTTCATGGGATTTCTACCAAACTGTCACAGATTGATGATTATATAGTGACGCAGCGCATATAGTCGGGCTTTCCCGAATCGGCCATTTTTGAAAGAGTTATTGCCCTTTTTTTACATTTAAAATTGGTTTCTTCCCAACTCCTCTTACCTTTTTCATGCGATTTCTACCAAACTTTTACAGATTGATGATTATATGGAAGCAGCGCATATTGTCGGGCTTTCCTGATTTGACCATTTTTGAAAGAGTTATTGACCTTTCTTTAGTTTACTTTTAAAATTGGTTTCTTCGCAACTTCTCTTACATTTATGACTATATAGTGACGCAGTGCATATTGTCGGGCTTTTGCAATTTGACCTTTTTTGAAAGAGTTATTGCCCTTTCTTAATTTTACGCATTTCTTATGTTCCTGAGAAACTACCATTACCATTGATTGGCTTTCGTTACAAAAAATGTCCCCATGAGGCGGGGGATATAGCTGTCTGTGACCGCTCTTGTCTAAAATGCCTTTGTCTTTGTCTAAAACAAACACACGATTTCACTTTCAGTAACTTGAAATCAGTTGCAATAAAACAATAAAAATAGCTAATTTACTATTGTCACATTTCAAACCTATTGGTTAACCACAAGCCACATTGTAAATCTTGTGAGGTTATATTTTGGGTATGACACTGTGTGAACAATAGTCTTACCCATCAAATTTAATGTGCCTTACCCCCAATGCTGTGTGCATGTATGTGAATGTGTTTGCTGTGCGCATGTATGTGAATGTGTTTGCTGTGTACATGTATGTGAATGTGTTTGTTGTGTGCATGTATGTGAATGTGTTTGCTGTGTGCATGTATGTGAATGTGTTTGTTGTGTGCATGTATGTGAATGTGTTTGGTGTGTGCATGTATGTGATTGTGTTTGCTGTGTGCATGTATGTGAATGGGTTTGAACTGGGAATATGCTTGCTTGTGCTGCGTAAGGTTAAATATACTCGCACTCGGGCTTTGCCCATTACGCAGGTGCTCCGATAAGAATGTTAGTCATTTGAGGTTTTTTTAGCACAGTGCACAGACAAAATGTAACCCTGGTTAGAGCTACCCTGGTGCACTTTGTATTAAGCACAGCTGTAAATCCCCCTAAATACTAACAAATCCCCCTGAATTTTCAGCCTTTCTGAACAAATCCCCCTGAATGGTCTCCATAAAATATGGCATGTATGAGCACTGTCACACGGGACCACACAGGACCCCCATAAAATGTCCCTTTGTACAATTTATTATAAGGACAGTTATCATAAAGAAGTTTTTAGTTTTTGGCTGGACAAAGCAACATACTTGATGGTTATTACCGCAGTTAATACCTTTGATTTCCATAAATTGTGAACACAATACAATTAATGGCTGATGTTATCAACAGATAATGGCCTATTCTGGGCAAACAGCAGGTTGATTTGCAACATGAAGTGTTCAGATTACAGATCTTGATAAAATTCAATGTAAAATAAAGTAGCATTTGGTTGCTGCAAAATTTATTATAAAGTTATTACATGTACCATTGTACTTTAATTTACAGATAAAGCATGACGTGGTAGATGATTGTATGTACATAAATGAACTTCAATGAGTTTGTTGCTTTTGATATTATCTGGTAGTGTTTTACATTGGAGTGAATTTTTTACTTTCAGGACAAGCTGCTACAAAGGTGATCTGCACTGTTAGGGATTTATTGATGAATGTGCAGGCTCATGCGTTGGTGATGTGTTAGAGTAAGCCATAATGCAGCCAATGGTCAGCACAGAGGATATGATGGGGTAAAGCCCAAATTCAGACTTTGGCAAGCACAGTGGTATGTTGGGGCAAAGCCAATTCAGCAAATGGTTTGCATATAAAAATATGATATGGTAAAGCCATAATAAAACCAATGGTTAACAAACAGGATATGGTGGGGTAAGGTCATAATGCAGCCAATGGTCAGCACAGAGGATATGGTGGGGTAAAGTCATAATGCAGCCAATGGTCAGCACAGAGGTTATGGTAGGGTAAGGCCATAATTCAGCCAATGGTCAGCACAGAGGATATAGTGGGGTAATACCATAATGCAGCCAATGGTCAGCACAGAGGAAATGGTGGGGTAAGGTCATAATGCAGTCAATGGTCAGCACAGAGGAAATGGTGGGGTAAGGTCATAATGCAGCCAATGGTCAGCACAGAGAAAATGGTGGGGTAAGGTCATAATGCAGCCAATGGTCAGCACAGAGAAAATGGTGGGGTAAGGTCATAATGCAGCCAATGCTCAGCACAGAGGAAATAATGGGATAAGGTCATAATGCAGCCAATAGTCAGCACAGAGGATATGGTGGGGTAATACCACAATGCAGCCAATGGTCAGCACAGAGGATATGGTGGAGTAATACCATAATGCAGCCAATGGTCAGCACAGAGGAAATGGTGGGGTAAGGTCATAATGCAGCCAATGGTCAGCACAGAGGAAATGGTGGGGTAAGGTCATAATGCAGCCAATGGTCAGCACAGAGGAAATGGTGGGGTAAGGTCATAATGCAGCCAATGGTCAGCACAGAGGATATGATGGGATAAGGTCATAATGCAGCCAATGGTCAGCACAGAGGATATGATGGGATAAGGTCATAATGCAGCCAATGGTCAGCACAGGGGATATGATAGGATAAGGTCATAATGCAGCCAATGGTCAGCACAGGGGATATGATGGGATAAGGTCATAATGCAGCCAATGGTCAGCACAGAGGATATGGTGGGGTAAGGTCATAATGCAGCCAATGGTCAGCACAGAGGAAATGGTGGGGTAAGGTCATAATGCAGCCAATGGTCAGCACAGAGGAAATGGTGGGGTAAGGTCATAATGCAGCCAATGGTCAGCACAGAGGAAATGGTGGGGTAAGGTCATAATGCAGCCAATGGTCAGCACAGAGGATATGGTGGGGTAAGGTCATAATGCAGCCAATGGTCAGCACAGAGGAAATGGTGGGATAATGTCATATTGCAGCCAATGGTCAGCACAGGGGATATGATGGGATAAGGTCATAATGCAGCCAATGGTCAGCACAGAGGATATGATGGGATAAGGTCATAATGCAGCCAATGGTCAGCACAGAGGATATGATGGGATAAGGTCATAATGCAGCCAATGGTCAGCACAGGGGATATGATAGGATAAGGTCATAATGCAGCCAATGGTCAGCACAGGGGATATGATGGGATAAGGTCATAATGCAGCCAATGGTCAGCACAGAGGATATGGTGGGGTAAGGCCATAATGCAGCCAATGGTAAGCACAGAGGTTATGATGGGATAAGGTCATAATGCAGCCAAATGTCAGCACAGAGGATATGGTGGGGTAAGGTCATAATGCAGCAAATGGGCAGCACAGACGATATGATGGGATAAGGTCATAATGCAGCCAATGGTCAGCACAGAGGAAATGGTGTGGTAAGGTCATAATGCAGCCAATGGTCAGCACAGAGGTTATGGTAGGGTAAGGTCATAATGCAGCCAATGGTCAGCACAGAGGATATGGCGGGTAAGTGAATTATGCAGCCAATGGTCAGCACAGAGGATATGATGGGATAAGGTCATAATGCAGCCAATGGTCAGCACAGGGGATATGATGGGATAAGGTCATAATGCAGCCAATGGTCAGCACAGAGGATATGATGGGATAAGGTCATAATGCAGCCAATTGTTAGCACAGAGGATATTGTGGGGTAAGGCCATAATGCAGTCAATGGTCAGCACAGAGGTTATGATGGGATAAGGTCATAATGCAGCCAATGGTCAGCACTGAAGAAATGGTGGGGTAAGGTCATAATGCAGCCAATGGTCAGCACAGAGGATATGATGGGATAAGGTCATAATGCAGCCAATGGTCAGCACAGAGGATATGATGGGATAAGGTCATAATGCAGCCAATGGTCAGCACAGAGGAAATGGTGGGGTAAGGTCATAATGCAGCCAATGTTCAGCACAGAGGTTATGGTAGGGTAAGGTCATAATGCAGCCAATGGTCAGCACAGAGGATATGGCGGGTAAGTGAATTATGCAGCCAATGGTCAGCACAGAGGATATGATGGGATAAGGTCATAATGCAGCCAATGGTCAGCACAGAGGAAATGGTGGGGTAAGGTCATAATGCAGCCAATGGTCAGCACAGAGGATATGATTTGATAAGGTCATAATGCAGCCAATGGTCAGCACAGAGGAAATGGTGGGGTAAGGTCATAATGCAGCCAATGGTCAGCACAGAGGTTATGGTAGGGTAAGGTCATAATGCAGCCAATGGTCAGCACAGAGGATATGGTGGGTAAGTGAATTATGCAGCCAATGGTCAGCACAGAGGATATGATGGGATAAGGTCATAATGCAGCCAATTGTCAGCACAGAGGAAATGGTGGGGTAAGGTCATAATGCAGCCAATTGTTAGCACAGAGGATATGATGGGATAAGGTCATAATGCAGCCAATGGTCAGCACAGAGGAAATGATGGGGTAATGTCATAATGCAGCCAATGGTCAGCACAGAGGATATGGCGGGTAAGTGAATTATGCAGCCAATGGTCAACACAGAGGATATGGTTGGTAAGTGAATTATGCAGCCAATGGTCAGCACAGAGGGTATGGTAGGGTAAGGCCATAATTCAGCCAATGGTTAGCACAGAGGATATGGTGGGGTATGGTCATAATGCAGCCAATGGTCAGCACAGAGGATATGATGGGATAAGGTCATAATGCAGCCAATGGTCAGCACAGAGGATATGATGGAATAAGGACATAATACAGCCAATGGTCAGCACAGAGGATATGATGGGATAATACTATAATGCAGCCAATGGTCAGCACAGAGGATATGGTGGGGTAAGGTCATAATGCAGCCAATGGTCAGCACAGAGGAAATGGTGGGGTAATGTCATAATGCAGCCAATGGTCAGCACAGAGGAAATGGTGGGGTAAGGTCATAATGCAGCCAATGGTCAGCACAGAGGATATGGCTGGTAAGTGAATTATGCAGCCAATGGTCAGCACAGAGGATATGGCGGTTAAGTGAATTATGCAGCCAATGGTCAGCAAAGAGGGTATGATAGGGTAAGGTCATAATTCAGCCAATGGTTAGCACAGAGGATATAGTGGGATAAGGTCATAATGCAGCCAATGGTCAGCACAGAGGATATAGTGGGATAAGGTCATAATACAGCCAATGGTCAGCACAGAGGATATAGTGGGATAAGGTCATAATGCAGCCAATGGTCAGCACATAGGATATAGTGGGATAAGGTCATAATGCAGCCAATGATCAGCACAAATGCAGTCAATGGTCAGCACAGAGGATATGGGTGGAAAGTCCAAAATGCAGCCAATGGTCAGCACAGAGGATATAGTGGGATAAGATCATAATGTAGTCAATGGTCAGCACAGAGGATAAAGTGGGATAAGGTCATAATGCAGCCAATGGTCAGCACAAATGCAGCCAATGGTCAGCACAGAGGATATGGCAGGGAAAGGCCAAAATGCAGCCAATGGTCAGCACAGAGGATATGGTGGGGTAAGGTCATAATGCAGCCAATGTTCAGAACAGAGGATATGGTGGGTCAAGGTAATAATGCAGCCAATGGTCAGCACAGAGGATATGATGGGGTAAGGTCATAATGCAGCCTATGGTCAGCACAGAGGATATGGTGGGGTAAGGTCATAATGCAGCCAATGGTTGGTACAGAGGACATGGTGGGGTAAAGCCATGATGCAGCCAATTGTTGGTACAGAGGACATGGTGGGGTAAGGTCATAATGCAGCCTATGGTTGGTACAGAGGATATAATGGGGTAAAGCAACAGTGGATATGGTAGGGTAAGGCCATTATGCAGCTTCAGTGGATATGGTGGGGTAAGGTCATAATGCAGCTTCAGTTGATATGGTGGGGTAAGGCCATAATGCAGCTACAGTTGATATGGTTGGGTAAGGCCATAATGCAGCTACAGTTGATATAATGGGGGTAAGGCCATATTGCAGCTACAGTGGATATGATGGGGTAAGGCCATAATGCAGCTACAGTGGATATGGTGGGGTAAGGCCATAATGCAGTTACAGTGGATATGGTGGGGTAAGGCCATAATGCAGCTACAGTGGATATGGTGGGGTAAGGCCACAATGCAGCTACAGTTGATATGGTGGGGTAAGGCCATATTGCAGCTACAGTGGATATGGTGGGGTAAGGCCACAATGCAGCTACAGGGGATATGGTGGGGTAAGGCCATAATGCAGCTACAGTGGATATGGTGGGGTAAGGCCATAATGCAGCTACAGTGGATATGATGGGGTAAGCCCATAATGCAGCTACAGTGGATATGGTGGGGTAAGGCCATAATGCAGCTATAGTCGATATGGTGGGGTAAGGCCATAATGCAGCTACAGTGGATATTGTGAGGTAAGGCCATAATGCAGCTACAGTGAATAGGTGGGATAAGGCCATAATGCAGCTACAGTGGATATGGTGGGGTAAGGCCATAATGCAGCTACAGTGGATAGATGGGGGTCAATGCCATAATGCAGCTACAGTGGATATGATGGGGTATGGCCATAATGCAGTTACAGTGGATATGGTGGGGTAAGGCCATAATGCAGCTACAGTGGATAGGTGGGGGTCAATGCCATAATGCAGCTACAGTGGATATGGTGGGGTAAGGCCACAATGCAGCTAGTGTTTCACATATAGGATTTGGTGCCATCTCAGAAAGTTGTTCAGATTAGACTCTTATGCAGACAATGCGCGCGAGAACTTATTCAGGCTCCTGCTGGTATGTATATATATGGGTAAGGCTATAATGTAGCCAAAGGGCACAAGTACCTTTTCAGGCCAGGACAAGAATGTATTGAGTTTAGGCTTTAATGCAGCTAATGGGTACGAGAACCCATCGGGATGTTTTGAGGGTTATGCTATTATGAGCATGCAAGCGCCCATTCAGGCTCGCACAGGGATATGCTGGGTGTAGGCTGAATTGCACCTATTAAAGTGCAAGAAGGCCATTAGGCTCTCTATGTATTGTCTACATGTACGTCATTCAGGCTTAACAAAAAACGAACTACTTAAAATTGTGATATTCCAGAGAAATCTATTTCTTATTTATTTATATGGAACATTGTTTTGCTTTGGAGGATTTGTGCACAAAACCGCTTTGTTTTATTGAGGCTGCTGAAGTACTTATGCACTTAAGTATGGTGTTTAATGGAGCACAACAGCTGTAGTCAACATATTCTGTTACAGGACATAAATACTATGATAGAAAACAACTTATTTACTCCTAGGCTAACGACTAGATCCACATAGAAATTTCCAGGCAATAAGAATAATATTGCCATTGCTGTTCTTATACTTAATAGTCAATTACCATTGATTTATGACCAAAAGTACATTGATAATTGCTTTTCCATATAAGTACAAACATAGGGCCATTGAAAATTAGGTTTTTGGAGAAAAAATCCTCTGATTAATTTGGTATTATTTTTATCACCATTTAATTTCAAGTTCGAGTCTTATAGTTTTTAACTGTTAAAAGTGGTTTCAACAGACCCCTTCATTGTTTTATAACAAACAAAGATGGGGGGGGGGGTAATGTTTAAAAAGATCATAGTTGTTTGTTTCAATGTAAGATCATAATAATTTATTTTATGGAAACAGCACCAACAACATAAATTTCATGAGTGGCGTGAATATTTACTTTTAGTGGAATATACTGTGATCTTACTCTGAAACAAAAAAGTCTTCTGTTTGCCTTGAGCTGGGAGATAAAAAAAATGACAGTTCTAGATTTTCAGAAACACCTGCCAAATTGTCTGCTTACGAAACATAATTTTGAAATGATGTTTAAATGGTGTTCCAGCCCTGTTCATGCTGATGCTTGAACGGGAAGAGAGAGTCGGCTGAAAGTTTACAACATTGAAAATTATCAAATGTTTAATGTTATTTGAAGCAGTGAACCGTATTTTTTATTTCGCTAATAAATCCATTGAGTGTTGGAAAACATACTTATTTTAATTATTGTTAATTTCCTTGAATCAATTGCACTCTTTAGGAACCTCATCTACACAATTGACATCGTTTATCCTAATAATTAAATACACTGTATTGCCAAACAAAGTTCATTCATTGGTAGTAAAAATCCTCCTGATTTCAAAAACTTTTGTGATAGTTCAACGCATAATACTTTCCATTGATAGAGACAGATCAGCACAGTACATACACAGCCTTGTGGAACCAGGAGGACCCTGGGAGCACGGAAGACATTAATCATGTAGACCATGCATTGTGGTGATTTGTCAATGTCGAGTCCCACGAGCTCAAATTGGGACCCTGTCTCCTTTGTAAGAAGAGAAAACTCATTTACCTTCATTAAAGAAAATGGCCTGTCTTTTGCCTTGCCATATCTCCCCAGGGTGCCATATAAATTGCTTTACAAAGTTACGAATGTCCAAGATCCTTTCTTCCAGTGTCAGTTAGCATAAACTTTTACACTGAACTTTCTGACACATCATCAATTTATACTCTATGAAACACAAGATTTGCATGATCCCTGACATTTCTTGGAATTAACTGTCCGCACCTCTTTGAAATCACGTAGCTAACACGAGACACTGATTTTGTCCTTAATATCAGTTGGTTGATAAATAGTGATATGTTCTGAAAATCATGTTCTAATAATTTGTTTCATGAGTTATCTAGCTATATTTTGATTGTGTTGTCGGGGGGCGCTGCAGAGATAACTCTGCTGGATTATCTAGGAACTCTCCCATTGGCACATGCTTTGTTCGGAACGTTTAGGAATGCTTCTGGGGTAACAAATATACCATCACATAAAAAGTAGTGTTTGAAAGAGTAATCTTCAAACACACAACTACCTTCATGACAAAAAGAAAGACATATCAAGTACAACATCTACTTATCGTAATGCAGGATAAACGAATCCTCCAAATTGACGGTTATAAACATTAGGGAATTTTTATTTTAAAAGATCTTGATGGTGTTTTATAATTAAAAAAAAACACTATTAAAAGATATTAAATATAATACAGCTTATGCGTCAACTAAAATGCCAGTTTTTATTTCGATCATGGGGCCAATTCTGGAATACGATGACATACTTTTCTATTTAATATTGCACTCAGCAAGAAAAACAAGAACTTAAAAAGATCCAACAAGAAGCTGCAAAAATTACGAAAAACGCCTATAAACTTGTATAAGCCTTATGAAAGAAGTCGGATTGGACGCAGGGGGAAATCGTCGGAATGAACATAAACTAAAAATAAAATAAAAAGTTCCAGAATATGTATATTTTATTTGTAATTTAGTACCACAAACTGTCGGAAACTGAATACCTTCTGGTTACACTGCACATATCATCACCAGCATGTTTCCGCTCGCACGTTAAATTTATCACTTTTAAGTCATTTCTGCCGTCTGAAATCCGTAGTTTTAATGAATAGAAAACAATTTAAGGCCGCTATGTAACTGTATGGATAAAAAAACTTTGATTTATCATTGTTTTAAAAAAAAACACGCATTAACAATTGCTTGGAAATAGAGAAAAAAATTAGGCCGCCAACTTCACGCCGCTAGGCCGCTAACTTCACTTACATTTATATTTGACTGGTGTTAACTTATTCAATCCAACTAAACTAAATCAACTGGCATTTATCTGATTATGAATACAAATGATGAGTCAAGACACCGCGCCAGGCCAGATTTTAGAACATGCCGCTTGTTACCATCCTGGAAATAGAACCCTTCAAGTGTTTCATACGTGACTTCGCGCGAATTCTAGTGCCCTAGCTACTGATCTCAGTGCCAAAAACATTGTGGAAAGTCCGTATTGTATAATATGTGGCGAGGTGTAAAAAAGTTATCACTTTTTTAATGTAAATGTTTCTCGGCAGCTACTTGAGAACATCTCAGAAAGTTGCCATAAACGTTTGAAAATCTATATACGGAAATCAACAGGTTCTAGTTATCCAACTAAATCCACGGTACTTTACTTTTTTTATTTCCTATTTTAGCTCATTATACTTTTTATTCCTCATGCTCGTCGTATTTCCATAAACTTAAATACAATTACATTCTCAAACAATCTTTTTTTATTTTTTTTTATTTATTTAATGTTTGCGTTACAAATAGTTTTTAGCTGAAACGCCATGATATACTTCACTACTGTTCAAACTAAACAAGAGTGAGATGTCTACCATCCTTCAGTTCAATACTATATTGAGACATTGTATGGATATATGACTGCATTATTTGTATATTTCATTCCAGACAACGCGAAAACTTTTTCTTCTTCACAGGACATTGCGACAGGTAAACACTGAAAGTTTACCTGTCGCACCAAATTTTTACCTGTCGCAATGTTACAAACAGTATTCAGTTACATCAGCCTAAACCTTGATTTTAAGCCTCTTTTTTAAATAAGTTTTGTAATTTCCCATTATAACAGGTTTAGATCATTTTGGTTAGATTTGTCTTACAGTACAATAATAAATTACAAAAAAAGCCAAACATAATGTAAAAAAATCAATATTCGGATCTTATAAATGTCATAATTTTTTTCTTCCCTTGCCTCCCAAAAAAAACTCATCTGGTTCGTCTACCCATGGAACAGCTAGATCTTACTCTTTTTATTCATCTTTAAATTAAAGATACAATACGGTTAAAAAATGTAACGAATTGTACTACTAGTCAAACTCAGGCACACCATTTATGCAAAAACGAAAGTAGAGTTCTTGTTATTGGCAATGTTAAACAGAGCGGAAAGAAAGTCAGCTCGGTATATTAATCATCATATTTAAATTAACACGATTGCCGGGAACCACTACATACGGAATTTTGTAATTTCCGTAAAATAAAAGTATAAGTACGAGCTGAAATCGGAACCTTACGGCTTTTACGGAAACATGTCGAAACGGGGTTTACAAATAGTGAAACACGGATTAACACGCTGAATAATCATGATATAAAAATAACTCTGAACATTTATTTAGAAACTGAAAGTAAATTTTCCGAAAATTAAACGGTGCTGACTTTAATTTTTCACCGGACATTGTGACCGACCAAAACAATAGTTTCGTCGGTCAAAATTGAAATATACCGGACATGTCCGACTGTCCGACGGACATTCGCATTGTCTGTCATTCAATAATAAGAGATGTTTAAACCAAATTCACAATCAACAATTCTTTAAAACACAAGGCCTGAGAATTTATGGTGTATAAGCTTTGTTACACGTGCACTGGGCCTTGCCCATTCGGCGAGTGCTCCGATATGATTGTTAAGTCATTTTAGGTTTTGACGCATAGTGCACCGACATAATGTAACCCTGGTTAGAGCTACTCTGTTTCTTAAACGTGCACCAGTGTTTTCCACTGTCAAACGGGACACCCATTTAACGTCCTTCACGGAAGACCATTAGTATTTTTATTGGTGCGGCGGGGAATCGGACCTGCGACCTCTGGATTGATAGTCTAGTGTACAACTACCGCTAGACCACGGATCTGGCAATTCTGAGAATATGACAATGCATCGTACTTTCGTAGATAATAAGAAAAGATTGCATAAGGTGGGATATTTCCAACATTACAAGTCTTCTGTATTTATAAACATATTTCCTTGGTGAGGTACTGTTAAAGTGACTCGCTCATGTTTCTGGACCAAAAATAGTTTTCCCGGTAATGCATATGAAAACACTTATTTTATCATTATTTTACTCTTTAGATATCGAAATTGCAGAAAAATATACAGTTAGGCCACACCAAATTAATGTTTAGTTCCTCGAATTTTTGCCAAAAAAATTTCTCAGTTTTCATAAAAACCGAAGCGAGCGAAGAGCGAAAAATATATTTTTGCTTATATTCAATATAAATGGGAAAGATTGTTCAAATAATTGCCCTTAAACCCATTTTAATGCCATCTTGAACTGAACCTCTAATGGACATTGGGAAAATGTTGGAATACATACTATTTATTCATCCGTGTTTAGTACAAACATTATATGGATATTTCTAATTTCTTATATAATTAAAACGTACTTTAATATGACGATCATTCATAATAATAAATAACCCTGCTTTTAGTAAAAAGTTTGAAACGACTTATATAAATCTACCTGAATCAGTGTAATATTATTTATACTTTGCGGAACGGAACGAAACGGAACGGAACAAACATTGAGGCACCACACGGGGCACAGCATTTTTTTACTAATATGTAAATATATTAAATAATAATAATGATATATTGAAACTGCCTAGCGAACAGTCGATCAAGGGCTTTTTCGAACTGAACCATCTGAAAACCCACTTCTAAATGGATATTAAAATCTTCGGGACTGCAAACAGTTGTTCCGTTTCGTTCCGCAAAGTATAAATATCCCCTAGGATAATGATATTTAGCGGAACGGAACGGAACAAGATTTTTTTTCTTGTCAATGGAATTTTTCATCCTGGTATATTACAGGTACACGAATTTATTACATGCAACCTAGCTGTTTTAAAAAACTATGTTCTTGACTTAGTCAATATAGGAAATCCTATCGCCATAAAATTTATATATTTAAATGTTTTGCACTTGTTGCAGTAATTTAATATTTATTATTCATATAAACTGACGAATGAAAAAAAATGAGTAGACAATCTAAATATTTTTTGGCGATATCAGGACCTCTTTAATATGTATCGAATGGCCGTCATATCCAGTACACTCATTTTGTATTATATAAAATTCTAAAAAATATTAATAATCATCGTAAACAAATTAAATTTGAAAACATGCTGGCCATATATAAATTGATATTACATGCACTAATAAAGTTGAAATATCACTATTACAGTCGGCATTGTGTACAAACCATGTCTTCAACTTTATAAATTGTGATTCCGTTTCGTTCCGCAAAGTATAAATATCCCCTAGGATAATGATATTTAGCGGAACGGAACGGAACAAGATTTGTAGCTGCCAACTTCCCTACATGAATCAGAGGTGGAGGACAAATGATGTCAGACTAAATGTCTTATCAAATCGGCACGGAGAACATTGCCCGCCCATGATCGAACTTAGACACCGACGCTCCTACTTATTGATCTAAGCGGGCGGGTTGGAAACTTCTATAATTATCGTAAACAAATTCAATTTAAAAACATATGATTTGAATGTGCATGCACTAATAAAGCTGAAATACATGTATCACTATTACAGTCATCATTGTGTACAAACCATGTCTTCAACTCTATAAATTGTGATTCCGTTTCGTTCCGCAAAGTATAAATATCCCCTAGGATAATGATATTTAGCGGAACGGAACGGAACAAGATTTTTTTTTCTTGTCAATGGAATTTTTCATCCTGGTATATTACAGGTACACGAATTTACTACATGCAACCTAGCTGTTTTAAAAAACTATGTTCTTGACTTAGTCAATATAGGAAATCCTATCGCCATAAAATTTATATATTTAAATGTTTTGCACTTGTTGCAGTAATTTAATATTTATTATTCATATAAACTGACGAATGAAAAAAAAATGAGTAGACAATCTAAATATTTTTTGGCGATATCAGGACCTCTTTAATATGTATCGAATGGCCGTCATATCCAGTACATTCATTTTGTATTATATAAAATTCTAAAAAAATATTAATAATCATCGTCAACAAATTAAATTTGAAAACATGCTTGCCATATATAAATTGATATTACATGCACTAATAAAGTTGAAATATCACTATTACAGTCGGCATTGTGTACAAACCATGTCTTCAACTTTATAAATTGTGATTCCGTTTCGTTCCGCAAAGTATAAATATCCCCTAGGATAATGATATTTAGCGGAACGGAACGGAACAAGATTTTTTTTTATTTTAAACAAATTCAATTTAAAAACATATAATTTGAATGTGCATGCACTAATAAAGCTGAAATACATGTATCACTATTACAGTCCGGCGTCCGCCAGTCTGTCCGTCCGTCTGTTAACATTTACCTCGTATACACACTACAGGCTTCATTATTCAAGCAATCTTAAAGAATGTTGATCAAAATGTATCCATTTAAAAAAAAGTTCATTGTACATGCAATCTTGATCTAATTTGACCAGACTGTATTCTTCTATGAAATTTTGGTTCCTTTCGAAATTGGTTTAGGTCAGGTCAAAAAATAGGTCGTGAGCTTAGTTATTTACAAAAAGTAACAGAGAAGCCATGCAGCACATCATTGAAGTCTGAGACTTCTTGCTTATTAGAACTTAAATGAATACCTGCGAAATACTTTTATTAATCGTGAATGGAATGAAACACCAAAAACTGATTTTAAGAATAGTAATTACATTACACACTTTTCACTACATACTTGAATGTTTTGACGAGCAGCTATGTTACGACGTAGAATAAGTTACTCGTGGTACAACCTGGTGCCTAAGTGTCATTGATGATGCAATTTATAAACAAATACAGCGTCGCCTGCTCATCCAAATTAAATAAAGTGTTAATTGAATTGGCTAGAATTTGCGAACACTATTATACCATTATAAGTTTTGTAATTTATCACCCCATCTTACCGACTTTGAACCTGTAATTTATTTACATTGAGCAAATATGTTCCAATACACAGTCGATTCAATACATTGTTCCTCATCAGAGAATCAGACGCCCGGATTAACCTGTTTATGCAACGAATCATAAATCTGATTAATGTGCACGTGCCATGGATGTATCAAGCTGAGAGATAGCTGTACATATGGAGTTCTATTAATTATTGTGCGTAAGATGTTGATTAACAAATGACTGTTCAGTCTAACCCACAAGTGTCTTAGCTCTGGGAGATAGTTTTACTACCGACTGCAGGTTCTCAGCGGGTATCAATTAACACCTCCTTGATAATGGACTGGAGAATTGATGAGGGATTATGATCCCTAACTGCCCTGTAACATGTAAAGGGGTTTCTTATTTTCAAAACGCCGTTACAAAAAATAAATTATTAAATATGAAAAACAAGATGCAATTCCATTTCACTTACAATAATGTCATAAAATTTGAACTAAAATGTTCACATAAATTTAATTTGTATATTAAGTGTACAAGAGATAATATGCATGGTTATATAACATAGGGAAAAAACTTATGGAAATGTAGTGGTCAGTCAAAACATTTCTTACATTTTTGTTGTTTTTATAAAGTTTTAAAGTGATATCCTCAGTATTTCTAAATGATTTTTATTAATTCATTGTAATTGATTAAATTGAAGTGAAAGAACTTGTTTAAAATGATTTTTACACAAAGATTTCTTATACATACTTTAAGACTCAGCACCGCCAGATTCTGCTGTTTTTTTCTATTTATTTTACTTAATTATTCTGACCTCCTTTTTAAGATATTATGATGATTTTTTTATATTGTTTTTTAACATATTGTCAAATAAAACAATAATAAAAAATAATTATATAACCATTTGGTGATGATACTTACAAAACAAAATTAAGGTATTTTTGACAAAATGACTGCACAACCCGATTTTGCCTTTTTTTCTCCTCCATTTATTTTACTTAATTATACTGACGTCATTTTTTAAGAAATCATACCAATGTTTTTTATATTGTTCGTTAAAATATTGCCGAATAGTACAATCAAATAGAACAATAATTCTGTAAACCGTTTGGTCAGCATAACTTCAACATTTTGACAAAATTGACCGCGTCACACGATGTTGCTGTTTTTTTTTTTCTTTTATGAACTCCTATGACACACATGTACATGTATGACACATAGACATGTAAAGAGTCTTTCGGACGAGACTTTAAACCGAGGTCCCGTGTTGATGTTCTATCTGCATCTGGCACGTATAAGAACCAGGG
Source organism: Mya arenaria (assembly GCF_026914265.1). Classification (NCBI taxonomy): domain Eukaryota; kingdom Metazoa; phylum Mollusca; class Bivalvia; order Myida; family Myidae; genus Mya; species Mya arenaria. The sequence continues at coordinate 52,775,440 of NC_069132.1, read as the reverse complement.
AAGCTTCTGGAATTGGAGTGTCTTCTGTATCTTGCGCTATCCTCCGCAACCTAAAATCACTAACACTCTTCTGGAGGCGTCACCCATATGGGCAACCGGTTGCGACGATAAATAAACGCAAAAACAAACAAACATAGACTTGTATGCATATGTCATAGCTACAATTTAAGACTATAAGCAAGTATGTAGGGGCGATACTGAGGTCACAACATTGATTATGGCTTAAATAAATGGTATTTTTAAATTTTAGTTTCAAATCTTTTGGTTGGACAAATGCTATTTAATAAAAATGACGTTTTGTCGAAATTAAACAAACTTTAATTGCTAAGGCTTTGAAGCTATGTCGAGTATTTTAAAATACTGTTATGTTTCAGAACATTAAACTTATCACCGTGCTATCGATTTGCCTTTTCTGTTTCATTTTACACACTACTACAACTGGTAAGATATTTCGAATATGGGTGAGAGAAAGGGTTCTTTGAAGATGTCCAACAGCGCTTACATTCATACTGAATAACTTAATGACACAATTACTTCGTTATCATTTATTAGTTCATGCATATTCAAATTATATATGGCAAATGTGTTTTCAAATTTATTTTGTTTACGATAATTATATAACTTTCCAACCCGCCCGCTTAGATCAGTAGGTAGGAGCATCAGTGTCGCGAGTTCGATGCGGAACGAAACGGAATCACAAGTTATAGAGTTAAAGACAAGGATTGTACACAACGCTGACTGTAATAGTGATATTTCAACTTTATTAGTGCATGTAATTTCATATAATATATGGCAAACATGTTCTCAAATTTAATTTGTGTAAGATTAGATAGTTTTCACATTTCTGTATTTGATTAATATGTTGTTATTTCTAAAAACAAAGTGACGAGTCTTCATTAGCAGGATAGGTAGTTTGCTTTTTAATTTATGCATCATAACTGATTATATATAAGTGAAGTTTATACAAGCATTATAAAGGAGGAAATGAGTCATAAATAACAAATCTTGTTCCGTTCCGTTCCGCTAAATATCATTATCCTAGGGGATATTTATACTTTGCGGAACGAAGCGGAATCACAATTTATAGAGTTGAAGACAAGGTTTGTACACACTGCTGACTGTAATAGTGATATTTCAGCTTTATTAGTGCATGTAATTTCAAAAATATATGGCAAACATGTTCTCAAATTTAATTTGTGTAAGATTAGATAGTTTCCACTTTTCTGTATATGATTAATATGTTGTCATTTCTAAAAAAAGTGAAGAGTCTTCATTAGCAGCGCAGGATAGCAGGATAACTGTTTATATATAAGTGAAGTTTATACAAGCATTATAAAGGAGGAAATGAGTCATAAATAACAAATCTTGTTCCGTTCCGTTCCGCTAAATATCATTATCCTAGGGGATATTTATACTTTGCGGAACGAAACGGAATCACAATTTATAGAGTTGAAGACATGGTTTGTACACAATGCTGACTGTAATAATGATACATGTATTTCAGCTTTATTAGTGCATGCACATTCAAATTATATGTTTTTAAATTGAATTTGTTTACGATTATTATAGAAGTTTCCAACCCGCCCGCTTAGATCAATAAGTAGGAGCGTCGGTGTCTTAAGTTCGATCCTTGGGCGGGCAATGTTCTCCGTGCCGATTTGATAAGACATTTAGTCTGACATCATTTGTCCTCCACCTCTGATTCATGTAGGGAAGTTGGCAGCTACAAATCTTGTTCCGTTCCGTTCCGCTAAATATCATTATCCTAGGGGATATTTATACTTTGCGGAACGAAACGGAATCACAATTTATAAAGTTGAAGACATGGTTTGTACACAATGCCGACTGTAATAGTGATATTTCAACTTTATTAGTGCATGTAATATCAATTTATATATGGCAAGCATGTTTTCAAATTTAATTTGTTTACGATGATTATTAATATTTTTTAGAATTTTATATAATACAAAATGAGTGTACTGGATATGACGGCCATTCGATACATATTAAAGAGGTCCTGATATCGCCAAAAATATTTAGATTGTCTACTCATTTTTTTTTTCATTCGTCAGTTTATATGAATAATAAATATTAAATTACTGCAACAAGTGCAAAATATTTAAATATATAAATTTTATGGCGATAGGATTTCCTATATTGACTAAGTCAAGAACATAGTTTTTTAAAACAGCTAGGGTGCATGTAATAAATTCGTGTACCTGTAATATACCAGGATGAAAAATTCCATTGACAAGAAAAAATAAATCTTGTTCCGTTCCGTTCCGCTAAATATCATTATCCTAGGGGATATTTATACTTTGCGGAACGAAACGGAATCACAATTTATAGAGTTGAAGACATGGTTTGTACACAATGCTGACTGTAATAATGATACATGTATTTCAGCTTTATTAGTGCATGCACATTCAAATTATATGTTTTTAAATTGAATTTGTTTACGATTATTATAGAAGTTTCCAACCCGCCCGCTTAGATCAATAAGTAGGAGCGTCGGTGTCTAAGTTCGATCCTTGGGCGGGCAATGTTCTCCGTGCCGATTTGATAAGACATTTAGTCTGACATCATTTGTCCTCCACCTCTGATTCATGTAGGGAAGTTGGCAGCTACAAATCTTGTTCCGTTCCGTTCCGCTAAATATCATTATCCTAGGGGATATTTATACTTTGCGGAACGAAACGGAATCACAATTTATAAAGTTGAAGACATGGTTTGTACACAATGCCGACTGTAATAGTGATATTTCAACTTTATTAGTGCATGTAATATCAATTTATATATGGCAAGCATGTTTTCAAATTTAATTTGTTGACGATGATTATTAATATTTTTTTAGAATTTTATATAATACAAAATGAGTGTACTGGATATGACGGCCATTCGATACATATTAAAGAGGTCCTGATATCGCCAAAAAATATTTAGATTGTCTACTCATTTTTTTTTCATTCGTCAGTTTATATGAATAATAAATATTAAATTACTGCAACAAGTGCAAAATATTTAAATATATAAATTTTATGGCGATAGGATTTCCTATATTGACTAAGTCAAGAACATAGTTTTTTTAAAACAGCTAGGTTGCATGTAATAAATTCGTGTACCTGTAATATACCAGGATGAAAAATTCCATTGACAAGAAAAAAAAATCTTGTTCCGTTCCGTTCCGCTAAATATCATTATCCTAGGGGATATTTATACTTTGCGGAACGAAACGGAATCACAATTTATAGAGTTGAAGACATGGTTTGTACACAATGCTGACTGTAATAATGATACATGTATTTCAGCTTTATTAGTGCATGCACATTCAAATTATATGTTTTTAAATTGAATTTGTTTACGATTATTATAGAAGTTTCCAACCCGCCCGCTTAGATCAATAAGTAGGAGCGTCGGTGTCTAAGTTCGATCCTTGGGCGGGCAATGTTCTCCGTGCCGATTTGATAAGACATTTAGTCTGACATCATTTGTCCTCCACCTCTGATTCATGTAGGGAAGTTGGCAGCTACAAATCTTGTTCCGTTCCGTTCCGCTAAATATCATTATCCTAGGGGATATTTATACTTTGCGGAACGAAACGGAATCACAATTTATAAAGTTGAAGACATGGTTTGTACACAATGCCGACTGTAATAGTGATATTTCAACTTTATTAGTGCATGTAATATCAATTTATATATGGCCAGCATGTTTTCAAATTTAATTTGTTTACGATGATTATTAATATTTTTTAGAATTTTATATAATACAAAATGAGTGTACTGGATATGACGGCCATTCGATACATATTAAAGAGGTCCTGATATCGCCAAAAAATATTTAGATTGTCTACTCATTTTTTTTCATTCGTCAGTTTATATGAATAATAAATATTAAATTACTGCAACAAGTGCAAAACATTTAAATATATAAATTTTATGGCGATAGGATTTCCTATATTGACTAAGTCAAGAACATAGTTTTTTAAAACAGCTAGGTTGCATGTAATAAATTCGTGTACCTGTAATATACCAGGATGAAAAATTCCATTGACAAGAAAAAAAAATCTTGTTCCGTTCCGTTCCGCTAAATATCATTATCCTAGGGGATATTTATACTTTGCGGAACGAAACGGAACAACTGTTTGCAGTCCCGAAGATTTTAATATCCATTTAGAAGTGGGTTTTCAGATGGTTCAGTTCGAAAAAGCCCTTGATCGACTGTTCGCTAGGCAGTTTCAATATATCATTATTATTATTTAATATATTTACATATTAGTAAAAAAATGCTGTGCCCCGTGTGGTGCCTCAATGTTTGTTCCGTTCCGTTTCGTTCCGTTCCGCAAAGTATAAATAGCCTATAATATGCAACTGTATTTAGACATAACTTAGGATTGATTTTGGATTTGTAAAAAATGATCACTTACACACTCGCATTATCAAACATCAGACTCCATATAACATAGACTAAATTTTGTTTTTATTATCACAGGAAATGCAATGACATGTGCTTATTAAAACAAAAAGAACAAGAGTATTTTTCAGAGTACTTTTTTTGGTTATTTAGATGTTTTTATGCACCAGCCAATTGTATATGCCCCCCCCCCCCCAAGTCCGGAATAGCGGGGACTTTGACTTCCGGTCCCTCAAAACCCGGGTAAAATACCCGACCTGCAGGGACACACTGCTGGTAAAATCCCTGCCAAATGGCCCCGCAACCCCGAATACCTATGTAAGGCACATTCCCGACTATTTTCAATATGAAGACAAAACCACATTCACTAGGCACTGCGAGGCCACCTGAAAGGTAAAAACACAGCCCATTGCCTCTGCTGTACCCGGTATACCACGGAAACAAGAGTGAGGGGTGGGCGGGGCAGTGGTTACAATTGACAAGTGCATTACAATCCCGGATTATGTTGCAAATAAAAACAAAATATAAGGTGATAAACTTAGGCTTACTTATATTGAGGTATATCCAGACCAGTGTTTATATCGCTATTTGTGAAAAGATGTTTGTTCAAAACTGTTGCTTTGTCAGAATTTGATCAAAAATGAGCTTGATACATCAATTTGGACCACACAATGACTCATGTTCCAGTTAAGTTGACCTGTGACATCTTCAGCATCGTCGTAACGAGGTAAAATGTTGGTCCCTTGTATTATGACTTGAATAAAATAGTACTAAGTTGATCATTCCGATTTCCATTCAAATCGAGTCACTAATTGCGCAATATAATCGCTACCAGTCTCAGATACACATGCTTTATTGCATAATGATTGCTTTAATTAATGATCCTTTAGTGTATTAGACGATCAGCAATGACTTCAAGCATGCTCAAAACATATTTATTGTCAAAAATAAGATTTAATTTCCAAACTTCGAGCCACATTGTTTATACCGGAAGCGGCCATTTTGATTGAATTTATTGAACCCATGCTAAACCGATCGATATACAGTATAAAAACACTACGCATCGGTAACCCTTTACAAAAACAAGAAAACTAGCGTAGAAAAATTATACTTGATTATTTTTAGCCTTTTAATAAATTATTACCTGAAAAAAATCTGCTTGGCGATCAAAATGGAGGTGCGGGCGCACAAAAAAAAATAAAAATATTTTTTTACATTTTCAAAAAAAATAGGAGCGGTAAATCCGCGGAACGAAATATCAATTTGGTGTGGCCTTATAGTAAAAGTATTTTTGTTTTAGTGGGGTTCAAACCGACACCGGTAAAGTCAAGAAAAAAAAGAAAACAGCCTGTTAGACCACATGGCCTCCGGTACAAAAGTGGTGGATATGTTGACCTGTAAAGGTTACATTGATTACATCACGTGATAATGTCAATCAGCCAATCACGCAACACCACAGACATAATTAATTTTCAATCGCGTTATAAACGCTTATGAAAATTTAGGTCTTCAAAGACGATATTTGGGCAGAAATCATCATTTGCTGAAGGGTTCCAGGTTTTGGTATTTTTGTTTTAAAACTCCTTATGATTTGCCATACCATATTTCGTAATTAAAAAATGAGCATTTTACAAACCACGAGCGAGTCACTTGAATGGGCTCCTTAGGAAAGGTATGAACAACGTACTTGAACTGGAGACATGTCATAAAAGTTCGATAAGTTTACTGGCTATATTGGCAACAGTTTGTACAACCTGTTTCAAGCATGCATATCTTCCCTGAGTTTTATGCATACCATGGTTTGGTAAGATGTGCAAGAAATATAAATATTCCATGCAGAAACATGCTTTACTCAATACTTGGTAAAATAATTGAAAAGTTTTGCCCAGTGGAGGCAATTTATTTAGGTACGAAGACAAATATACAAATGGCTGAGCAGGTTTTCTCTAATACAATTACACTCCTTCTCTCTTGCTCCCAGTTAGAATAACAAGGTTTTGATTGAATTTAGCAAAACAAAACATTGTGAGATTGGATACGGATAAATTATTTATAGGAAAATTCCTCTGTGCATGTGGAATAAAATAGAAAATATGTCATTTGGTTGAGTGTTGTCAATTTATCAAACAAAATCGTAAAAGAAAGCCAAATTCTCCTTTGGAGGGTTTGCTGTAATTTGTACCCTAACAGAGGCAGATATAGTACCATGAATGTTTTATGTTGTTGTCTCCATGCTTAATCAATTTTACAGAAATTCGAGAAAGAAATAATTGGAAAAGCACTGATGTGTTGGCCTTATTATTTTCCTTTCTGATTTAGAGGTGAATTTTAATATGGTTTTAAATTTCCGACAGATTCAATTTAGAGTTTAGTTTTTTGGGGGGTAGAAAAATCACTCACAAGTTTAATGTTTTCAGAAATATAATAATGTTTAACATTGAACATTATATACTCATAAGAACAATGGGATGTAAATAATTAAAGAGACTAATTGTAATTTTCCATTTTTTTTATCCGGATCGATGTATGAAGTGATTTTGATTCACAGATAAACATTTGTTTTTAGTTAATGCATTGTTTGTTCAAATATAAAGCAGTTATAGTTGGCACTTTGTCCGTTGTGGTGTTAAAGTTGTTTGTTTGGTAATTATTACGTAACCATAGTTTGTTAGTCATTTGGGTTGCAGTAAGAACATGCAAACACAATCAAAAAGTAACATATGTCCATTTGTCACGTTATCATCTATATTTCTGTCCATTTTATAACGTTTGCATTCTTAATTCTGTCCGATAAATAACGATATCAAACACAAAAGGGGTATGAATTCAATATAAACTACGTACCTAATGAATGAATACTTACAAACGATAGTTTACAGACGACATTGTTATGTTCGAATAATTGACTCTGGGAAAGTCATCAAATTTCAACGATTTTTTCGCTTTATTAAGCGCTTGTCTTAATGCTAGCGTGACATAATGTTAACGTTACATCGAAGGACAGAATGAGCCAAACTTGGATTAAGTTTTTATGAACGGTATTCACCACTATTTTTATCATTTCAATGTCAACTGTGAACCAGTCCAATATAAAAGTAATCGCTACCCGGATGTTAACCCTCAGTTGGTGTAAATTATTCACGAATAGAAAAGGTGCTATCGTCATGCTAAAATGGGACAGAATCGATTTTGCGTAACATTAACACATTTTTAGACCTAAAAAACTTTATGATCGGGAATGACCAATTTCTTGTTACATGCAATACTGTTTTTATCCGACACGTAGTCTTTGTTTTCAGTGATTTAATAAAGGTGTGTTTAGGCTTAAAACAGTAAGCAGTGGATCATGTCTGCTAATGTTACACAACAATTGGAGGACAGATTACCGTAACGTTATCACCATGCGCAATTACCGAAAATTTAGGTATATTACGAACGAAATGCAATCATTTTAGATATATTATTGTTTTAATTAACATTTCTTGCAAACATTAATCAACAGACAAGAAAAAAATACTTACCAGATGTTACTGAAAAGCATCCTCAAAAAAGTGGTATATTGGTACCGGGAAGATTTTCTGTCTTTTTTGTCCTAAATATCGGCATATTTTAACATTTTTTTACCTTATTTAATACAATATTTTCATTATTTTAATACAAATCACTTCTATAAGGTGTTCTTATTGGGTTGGGAAAGGCAATTGCTGTATAAATGACGTTGACATGCAATAACAATAAATGAAAGAAAATGGGCCACATAATTGCCTTTTTTGTGAAATCTGCCATATACATGTTTGTTGTCCTGGAGGTACACTCCAGATGTTGTAAACATTATACACAATAATTCCCCCATTATATTTAATATGTATACACTTTTACAATGAAAACTCCCCTATTCTGTACAGAGACACTTCCTGGACAATCTAGTCTTTCTTTGGTAGTTAAAACAAAACATCAAATAGAAATTTGGCCTTGGTTTGATTTTAGGCTTTATTATTTATAATAAAACTGTCATAATTCCTTCTGATCCATTTTCTTTTGCCCATAAAACCCACTTAAAAGATGCTTTCCAATAAACAGAACTGCTTAATTCTACCCAGGTCATTGTTGATGTATATCTTCCAACTCATATTGTTCTTCTTTTCTCTAAAGCATTAGCCGGTTTGTTTTTATATCATTTTATGAATAATATTGACATTAACCAAGTGATTGGAAAGTCAGATGCTCATAGAAATGGGCTCTAATGAAATGAAATGGGTTTCAGGCTCTGAATAGAAAAAAACATTACATGGTGCCATTTGCTAGATGAGAAATGTAAATAAGATTTTATTTTGTTGCCGCTCCCATGCTGCCTTTACAAAATAGACTTTCATTTGTGACCGGCCTGGTCGAATACAAGGAAATGGGGAAAAGGTGGTGGGTCCAATACAGATTGATAGCCTTTGCTAGGCTTGACATTAATTGACAAGTAGTTCATTTAGAGAGTGAATACATGTCTGACATATGAATACGTGGTTGATATGAAAGTTTGTTTCCTGTGAAAGGAATATTCTTTACTGTAGTTCTAACCCTAAGCAATGAAGTAATGCCAGGAAAAATGTTTCTTCTCAAGCGTGACAACAATTTTATGGTGCTTGTGGGCGGTAACATGGTAATGGTCAAGTGTCTATTTATGTCAGTAGACAAAATTACATATTAAACCTGGCATCAAGAGACTTCCAGAACACTCCTTTAAAGTAATGACATTCTCAGTAAATGATTATCAAAAACACAAGGCAAAGTTTAAAACCCCCGATCTATCAACAATAATAAAAAATGAATGTTGTTTGCTTAACAAAACGGGAACAATGGCTGCAAGATTACACCATCATTTATTTACTAAACCCAAAACCATTGATCTGGTCTGGAGACCGAGAGTCATTGACAGATTCTGCTCTTGAATTCCAGAGGGTCCTCTCGTTCCGATTATCCGAATTCTTCTGAGGTCGAAGATAACACAATCAGATTAGCTGTATTTCCATTTCTGTTCAAACAGCCACAAAGGTTATCTGCAAAGGGATAATAAAGGAGTGGCCATTGATCAATGGTAGAAAGCTAATTTTTCAAAGACGCCATGTACACTGATAATGGCTAATTCACCAGATAAATCTAATTATTCCATGTCAGTTGCTATTCAGTGTTGCATTAGGAAAGACATCACTGGTTTTTCCATTAGTTTATGATTTCTTGCATTTTCCCTGTATCCTTGATCCCATAGGTACCATACAGATAGACAATAATAGGCAGAGTTTTGTACTTAAGGAAAACAGGATTTGAGTGTGCTAATACTGTGGACGTTTGATAGATGAACTTCGCAAGCATAGATTGTATACTGTAATCCAAGAGTGTACAATTCGTACAAACGTGATCACAGTGCTGTGAGTGTAATCCGAAAACTTTTCTTCTTTGGTAGTATGGTCTTACGTTTATATATATCCCACTTGAATTTCTTCAAACATTATTTATATAAAAAGTTGTGATATACTAAGATTTATTATAAAGATGCCTTAATGGTGTATAGCATTTATAACAGAAAATAGCTATGTTTTTCTAACTATTAAAATAAAATGCAGGTCTAAGTTCATGAACTTAAAATGTAACATTAAGTGAAGTAGTGTAATGGAAAGAAAAGATTGTAATGAAAGAAAGGCAGCGTTATGTATTTTTAGCAACATTATGTAATTAACTGCAATGATGTATTTAAATGAAAGTAGAAAAGTGTATGCTTGTCACAATTATATAAAAAAAAAAATATAAAATAGGAAAAGTCTGGGTAAAGTAATGGAAGGCAATATTATGTAGCATTGTAATGAGAAGGCGGAGTAAAGTAATTGAAGGCGAAGTTATGTAGTAGGGTAATGAAAGACAGGGTAAAGTATTAGAAAGCAATGTTATATAATACTGTATTGAAAGGCGGGATAAAGTAATAGCGGACAGTGTTATGTATTAATGTAATAAAAGAATAAAAGGCGGGGTAAAGTAATGGAATACAATGATATTTATTAATATTATGAAATGCAGGGTGAAGTGATGGAAGGCAATGCTATGAAGTAAAGTAATGAAAGCAGGGTAAAGTAATGGAAGACAACGATTTGTATTTAATGCCTAATAATGACAGGCGGGTTATGGAAATCCGTGTTTAATGAAAATTATTAAAGAAAAAAACAACAACAATAATTAACTACACACTGTACTAATAATAAAGTGATTTCTTCACATTTGTATCTTTCAATCAAAAACACAAGGCAAAGTTTAAAACCCCCGGTTAGTTGTTTCAATAACCAAATGAAAATACTAGATTATTTAATATCAACCATCAACATCAAACTACTATAATAGTATGTAGTTGATCATTCGAACCTAACTGGCAACTAGCGGGTAGTTGAATATTGTAATGAACAACTATCAACATGTAGGTAGTTGGATATTGAAATCCCCAACTACCAACTACGTACCCCTCAATTTTACCATCACGTTTGACTAACTTTCGTTTGAAACGGTTCATTTTGGGTGTACTGTTTGTATACTGTTTTGCGATATTGTCATAAATTGTAATAATAGACAAAGCTTTTAAGAAACAAATCAATCTTGCTAGGGTCTAAATTAAGTGCTTTTAAGAAGTTGATATTTCAATGCAACGGAAATACAGATTGGATGAAAGAGAATCCTTTTTATGTAAGTAAATATCAGCACTGAAAAATCAGACACAATTAATCTTAATTCTTAATCTCAGTGAATTAGCATCTCTTCTGTAAACAAGAATATCCTTTACTTGTTTTTTTTATCATAACTATATTATTTACATCAAAATACAATATGGTGCCACATGTTCATCTAAAAGGATTGGATCCATTTCAATGTTTTTGGTTTTAAGGTCATAATTATATTCATCCAGAGGAATGGGGGCTTTACTACAGCGGAATGAATGGAACTTAAAGGAAACAAAAACATTATTGTAAAATATGTCTAGAGCCTTTGTAAAACATATCTAAAAACGTATTTCCCATTGTTGGAAAATTGTGACTGTAGAAAAATAAGACAAAGCTGGACATAAAACATTCAGTAGAGGACAAAAAGCTTGCAATGTTCTAAATCTCAGACATGAAGTAACGTTGAATAATGTTTGCCCAATAAATATTGGGCTAAGCTAATGCATTGAAGATTGATCTTATTTGGGAGTTTTCTCCTTATTTGCTTAATGCCGATGTCAGAAGAGAATGTGCACAATTTCTTTTTGAAGGACGATATACTAAAAGAACGTTTAAGGGAAGCTGTAAGTGAGTGATTATAAAATGCAAATATGAGTTTTTAAATCTAAAAATGTTGCATTGCCCCATGCAACACATGCTATGCATACAACAATTCTCTGTAGTGCGTGCATACAATGGCACACATCCCAATGCACAAACGTTTATTTACAAAATATGTATGGCCTCCATTGAAAAGCCAATTCTGTTCTTGACAGGGTACATTATTTAATTAGGACTTTAACGGAAACTGAACAAACATTACCAGAATAAATATGCCGTCAAGATAGGCAATCAGTGCTTTCAAGAAGATAGTACCATTTCCAGTTAATGTTTGTCATTAGTGGGATTAATTTCCTTTCCAATAAACAGCTAGAAAATGAACAGCCATTGTTTCAATAGATTATCAAGTTAATTGGCAATTTCAGTAACTCTTCTGGAAGAATTTGAGTCTGAAATATGGACCTTGAAAAGTGCTTTAATTTTCTAAGCTGCTAGATAAGAGACAAATACTCGTATATCATTCAGAGAAAAAATTGAACTGTTTTGGAAAATTTTGGAGATTTTTTCTCTTTTGGGAAGAACAAAATGTGCTTTGTAATAGGAAACAAAATGCATGTTGTAAACAGAGCAAAAACAACAACATCAATCAGAAAGTGCATAATTTATATTAGCATTACCCTTGGTGTTTTTGAATGAACAAATCTGAAGCTGGAAAAAGATCATTCATGGTAGAGAATACGTGAATGTATGGCAATAGGTTAGTTTGATCTAGTTCCCTAAATGCAAAGTATGCCATTCAAAAAAACTCGGGATATAAATAACAAAAATAGGATATATATTTTGTCTATTTTTATATTTTCTGACCTACAAATTAAAAGCGGTGAACACTTGATGTGGTAGGGTTTGTGGAAGGAACCTTGTTCAATTATATAGTATTTTAGTTGAAACAAATTTGTAATTGTGTAGGAAGGCAACATTTTCTAAGAAAATTCAATACTAAATAATAAATAGCACGATCACCAAAATTCATTTCCCCAGCTACATCTGAGGTACTGATTGAAATTAACCCCCTTAAGCCTGTTTCACTTTTAAAGGATCTTAGATGTAGCTTGACAAATATAAAATCTATTATATTAACGTTATATAGGGGCAACACGCAAATAGTATTTTATTCACAATACTGGCTCAAATTCAATTCACACATTCAAAGTAAATTCAACAATAACGAAAAATATCTTGGACAAAAAAGAACGTTTAAAGTTCTTCTACTTTAAAGTCAGAACTTTCAGTCAGAGTCTTTAAAATCAGCGATTCCAATCAATCCATTGGCAAGTTATTTTACAGTCCATTCAAATTACTTGGGTTCTAATCCTAAAATTAATTTGAATTAAGTTGATTAATGAAAAGGTCCCCTGGTATTGGTCATTGTTAAGTGATCTGTCATTCTGAATCTTGGCATGACCATTCTTAAAATGTGTTCGATTTATAATAAGATCAAGGCTTTTCCAAAAGTTTCATTAGTCTTTTCATATTTGACTCATGTCTCAAAAGCTGGCTTCTCCTTCCAAGAATGTCCAGTAAAATAGTGTTAGGCTTATGATAAGATAAAGGCTAAATCCATACTTGCAACTGGTTGACTGAAATGTTTGCTTCTTATTCCAAGAAAGCGCAGCAAATAAGCTAATAGGTAAGCTTACAGTGAAACAAACAGAAAGTCCAGAAAGATCTGGGAGATTGTAGGACAAAATCCCCCCACCCAGACAAAAAAAAACGTCGAGTATTGCAAAGACAGACAAAATCCTCCATCCATGTTCAAATAGACAACATCAATGTTTACAGACAGACAAAATCCCCCTTATGGTTTTTAGCTATCTTTCGTTATAAAGAGAAATATTATACAACTTTTATTAAATTATATACTTCTATCAAAAAGAGGATATTGTTTACCTATATATATGTATGCAAAAAAGGTGAGGTCAAATTTTGAGGGAGAAGGGCGAGATTTTACCTTTCTCCAAAAAGGAAACGCCAACAGTCGTATCAGAAACTCGCTGGTATATATACCTACCTAAATAAATACATTGAGAGCATACTGGAAATGTATTTCTTGCATACCGGACGTGTGTTTCCGGTCATGTGACCAGTGCTGGAAAACCCCATCTTACACCCCCATGTAAGATGAGTCACGCGCAACAACGCGCCACTTCTTATATCTTTTATTGTATGGTTTATGAAAAGTATATTATGCCATTTCAATAAAGCGCAATCAAATATATATGTATGCAAGACTTTTAATTGAATTTGAAAATAAATTATTGTTAAAAACGGGATTTTTAGTTATATAAAATAACTGCGCTTTATGACGTTAGTAAACAACGTTATACGCGCTTTTTGGTGAATTGTACAAACGTTCGTTTTCTACGTCATTTTTCCACAGATTGATAATTTTAGATATGCAAGAAAAAATATTTTAATCATGTTTTAAAATAATTAATCATGTTTTTTTGGTCCGGATCGAAACATCCGACCCTCAGGCACGCTGCGTGGCCGGTAATTCGGCAAGCCTTGTTACCGGCTTACACGCGTGCCCTCGGGTCGGATTATTCGATCCGTACCGGAAACGCATGATAGATACTTATGTTCTAAGCTTTCCAACAACGATACAAACAATCGTCTCCCAGAAATGTTATGAATGGTGTTTCATATTTTACACACGCACAAAACCTGCATTGATGTTGCAATGATTTGTAATCGTCATTTAGATACAAAAAATAAGTATCTCCAGGGAAGTTTTCATCAATGGAATGCACGAAAACATTCTCTGGAAGATAGGAAAATAAACTTGATGACCAGCATTATCTCAAAAGGGAAAAGTGTGGCGTCCTTTTCAAGTTTACATTTAAATAATAAATTGATCCAATTACGGAGCTTAATTTAATACTATAGCTGAGGTAAGAAAATAGACTTACATTGGACTTGTATAGGACTTCTGTCAGGAATAAAGGCCCACGTTTTTATTAAGATTATGTCTAGTAAAAACTACTTATGTAGTCAAACATTTTATTCGTCCCTCTTTTTATTTTTCAATTGAAATGATTAAAATAATGGCAATCTTTTTGGCGCCTTTGAATGAATTGCAATATAACTATAAGTTACCATCAACTTCGGTAGCGTCATGCCCAAGTACCTGTTGAAGATAAAACGCACTCATGTTCACAATATCAGTCGCTATGACGTGTTACTCTTGCGTAAATACGTTTCTAGTTCTGCCCTTAGTCATCTGACTACCAATGGACACGCTTCGGCAATGCAATTAATTTGTGTCTTTGCTTGAACTTAGTTAATTAACCCCCAATAAGCGATGAATGTATTCAGGGCATTGCAGCTTCCCTTATTTGTAAAGAGAAACAAATAGAGAGATTTGGAAAAAAGTTTATATATGCGATAGCAGATTCTTACAAAAAGAGGTTTTGTAATTGCACTCGAACCTTGCGTACCGAATATACCTTAATATTTGAATCTGCTATAACAAACAAATTTTATATACACTGATGTTTTCACTTTTTAAAAATATATTTCCCAAAATAATTGTATTGTGTTCTAGTCTGCGTACAGAAAAATGTAAAAATTTGCGACAATGCCTACCAGTGTCCACGTATTTCCTTCGTGAGTCCCGAGTACCCCTTTAAAAGCTCACAAATGGAGCATACTAAATAAGGGGGTTCAGTACCTTAAAAGGTTACTAATTCACTTGAGGCATTGCTGTTTATGGTCTTATATATACTTGGAGATTACTCGACTAGAATGTTTTATAATTATGCATATACTTACCAGAAAAAAAGGCATTACAAGATTTATCAACTAGACAAAAGTGGGGTTTTCAGATTTTCAAAAATTGTAATTCCTTGTTTATGAATATGAAAAAATGGAAATGGTTTTGTTTCAATCAAAATAATATTAAGTAAATGATGATGACATGAGAATTTGAATATCTCAAAATCTAATGATGCCAGTTTAAACATTATATGGCATTTTAAACTGGTTAAGAACTATATTATCGTTAAAAAGATACCATTACGGCACATGTGATGTAAACTTGATGTAAACTGACAAGATGAATGCTTGATTTAGAAGGAAGATTAAAAATAAATTTCCACTGGAAAGAATGCATCATTAATTGGTTTCTTTTCCGAGTCAATCTCAATGGAAACTCTTGTTTTGAAAATAATCATTGATAACACTGTAGCGATCATCTGATATGGGTTCCAGCCATAGGTTTGGGAGAAAAGCGAACAAGATGTTTTGTCAAGATACAAACATATTTCTGTAAAAAAGTTCCAAATTGTTTTGTTGATTGATGGCTCTGATTTCAAATGTGGAATCAACACATCTGTTTAAGTGGCCTGAATCCATTTATTAGTAATTTATGAGGTTTTGAATTCACAGAATGAAGCTTGCTACATTACCATCATTTACAAAAGCAGAAGGTTGAAATTATTTTCCCCTACTTAAGTTGAATGAAGACTAAACATTTTGTTAGGACAAGCATACATATAACATACTGACTGCCTGGGTTAAAGTTTAAACCTGCCAAAATGTATTCGTATTTTGTTTTTATATTCATATGAATTTGAGTTTTCTCATTTATTAATCGTCTTTCAATTTTCATAGTGAGCTTTTGGCTTTTGTCAAATATAAGCGCTGACATGTTGATCATTAAACTTGTTATATTTTTTTGGAATAATACAACTTCTAATATTTATGAAGGCATCCAGATGCTTTGTGAAAACATTGTGGTTTAGAATGTGTCAGTGTACTTCACTTTCACTAATATTGTCTGACAACATTTTGGGTTTCTTCAAGTCACTTTTAATTTTTGCCGATTCATCTTTATCCAGGATGAGAAATTCCCAATGGTATTAATGTTGCCTCATTTTATTGACCTAAATAATCGAGAATGTTTTGTCTTTTATGCTAAGGCAATTGTTTTCTGTGGGATTTTAACCCTTTGAGAATTCATTTAACATCAACATATTTCAAACGAAAATACATTCTCGACTGTCACCATGTTTGTGGTGATTATTCATTTTGTAAATTACAGCTCCCCTGATCAGGAACTGTCAGTAAGGATTGTGTGTTAACGCCCACTTATCTCTATGTTTGACAGACATTTTGCACCTCAATGTACTCCATCAATGTTACTGAAATATTATGACCTTCATGACCTTTCTACTGCTGTATCATAAACATTCCTGGTTTATGTTAATTTTCTAAAACCTGGCCTGGCGTGCTGACTCAGCATTTTGTGTCTGTCCAGGCCATAGTTTATACTAATTGAGAGTACAAGCACTGCATATACTGGAAAACAATAATGGACCTTTACTTAGGAATTAAACTGCATGTTTAATGTAATAAATTTTCGTCAGTTTTATTTAGATAAAAAAGTAGTTTAATTCAGCCTTTAAACCGATCATTCAGGGGAAAAAACAACCGTAAGTAATTGCAAAATAGATGAGATGGTCAAATATAAAATAGACTAGTTGCCATACTAGCAAAAAAAAAACGAAACATTTTGCAACACACGTGTTGTACGTGTGTTTAAAAGAGCTGTTAGCTAACTTCACCTTCCTACGTGCAACATGAATATCAATTTACGAACACGTTTAATTAAGACTCTTAATTGTATTAAGACAAACTACTACTGGCCCCTCCTTTTTCACATCATCTGGCCATGTGACTTCCCAGTGTGTTTTCTGGGAACCATTTCCTCGCTTCATGCGGGCTTATCAGACTGGATGCTCTGCAATATGTTTTAAGTATCCTCCAACCCTTTCCCATTGTTTTCTATGCATCATTAATTAATTGTTTTTCCTCTGAGATGGATGACAATTAGTTTATGATTTTTCACCACAAATAATGTTAATTATGCATACTATCTTTTTTGTTTCTGCATTGTTACTTTATTGAAATATTGACGTTATGTTATTCAATTGAAGTTGCAAGTGATTGTTTATATTTGTGTTCACACTGTGATGCGCTGTTCATATAATGCAATTGTTTGCCATATAATATTATGTCTTTGCTTTTTATGTATTGTTTGCGCGCATCTGATTTTTGAGCAATAGTTTAGTTAATCGATTGGATGTTTATTTAAAACCCTGAATCTGCAAGTTGCACTGGCAACACCAGTTTGCTGCGATTGTGGCTTAGATGATGACTTCTTGGACATGGAGGACCTGTACCCAAACTATTTCAAGGCCCCACCTCTCTGATCTGGTTGTAGTAAAAAAGGCATGGAGGCAAAATACATGAGGAAACGGGTTTGTATAAAAAGATGAGTATAACTGGAAGAAAAATGTGAACTCTAAAGAAATGAGTGAAAACAAATAATACGACAGGTAAGTGTTCTTTTACTTTAAGTAGCACATTTCAAACAGTTTATTTTCAATAGTTTGCAAAGATGTTTAAGTATTATAAAGTCGATTTCAAACTGTTTATTTGTCTCTTACTGATGCATTGGATATATGTTTAAGTAAATTGTCGTTCTAGTCATGAAGTAAATTCTTGTCATATTTTGAAGATATATAGCATGGTAGCATTAATAATATTTATTTTGTTTTAATGTTTTCCTATATTGCCATATTGTTTGTTACACATTTAGTTTCCGATAGAAAAACCAGTGTTTTTGACGTTTTAACAGGTGGTTACAAATGCATCCAGTTGTTTCATCGTGTTCTTTTGTTTAGATTAAAACTCGTTTTGAAAGTCTTCTTTTTTGTTAAATATGTTACTCCGTGGACGAATAACAAACCTACTGACAGGTTACTGCAACTATGATCTGCAGCTGTGTCTCGTTGTAGCTACCGGCCTGTAGGCGCTCTGAATACTGCTAAAAACAACATGCGGATACAAGATAAGTGATTTTGTATCTCGAAGTATATACCGAGAAATATGTAAATTTTAATGTTTCCTTTAGTTTATGAAAAGTAAACCTGCACTTTTTTTGATTAAATAGATCAATTCACCAGTATATCTTGTTGTATAAAGCGAAACAAGTATTAAATCTATAGCTAGAAAGTATTGTTAATATTAACGAAAGCTTGAATGCAGCCTTATTGCTCGCTCCAAAAATCTCAAACAATATATATATAGATATTATTTTAATTTGCTCGCTCGCTCCATTTCTTTCCAGAAGAAAATCCAATGACCAAAACATCATTTTGGTATTGCCCAATCATATATTAATAATACATTTGACAACCATTAAAAGATGCATTTATAAAGCTATAAAAGATAATAGAAATTGAATTCAAAAAGATGCAATTATCGAAACAAATTTCTCTTGAAATAGTGTCACTGATTACTTTTGCAATATTGTTCAAAGTTGCGTCTAGCTGCACCTTTTTCTTCCAATCAATAGCCTTGACATTAACTGCTCTCAGATTTGTCATTTAACGTGATAGGAAACAATTATATGATACAAAGAGAACCGGAGTCCCTGGGATATAAGTACATCTTTAAATTGCAACTTTAAATGAATGCAATTAACTAGATGACATAAAAATGGGTAATTCTACCACGCAATTCAAATTCAATATGCTGAAATGGCAAAAAGCAAATCAGCAAGTATTGTCATAGGCATGCAGAAACATTAACGTATCCAGTCGTATTTTTATAGACATGGCGTTGTCAGAGGCATTCGGTGACAGTTGGGTCAAAAAAAGTATTTTATACGCGTTCCTTTTCATAGAATATATGGATAGTTGGGTCTTCAAAGGTATTGCCATAGGTATGACGTAGTCATAAAGCACGCAGTGAAAGTAATGACTCAAAGGTATAAGCATTATTATGACGTATCATTAGCATGCAGTGGCAGATATTGTCAAAGGTATTAACATTGTTATGGCATTGTCATAAGCATGCAGTGACAGAATGCCTCAAAGGTATTAACTCTGTTATGTCATTGTCATTAGCACGCAGTGGCAGATATTCTCAAAGGTATAACCATTGTTATGGCATTGTCATAAGCACGCAGTGACAGAATGACTCAAAGGAATTAACATTGTTATGGCGTTGTCATAAGCACGCAGTGACAGAATGACTCAAAGGAATTAACATTGTTATGGCGATGTCATAAGCACGCAGTGACAGAATGACTCAAAGGAATTAACATTGTTATGGCGATGTCATAAGCACGCAGTCACAGAATGCCTCAAAGGAATTAACATTGTTATGGCGTTGTCATAGGCATGCAGTCACAGAATTTCTTAAAGGAATTAACATTGTTATGGCGTTGTCATAGGCATGCAGTCACAGAATTTCTCAAAGGAATTAACATTGTTATGGCGTTGTCATAGGCACGCAGTCACAGAATGTCTGAAAGGAATAAACATTGTTATGGCGTTGTCATAGGCATGCAGTCACAGAATTTCTCAAAGGAATTAACATTGTTATGGCGTTGTCATAGGCATGCAGTCACAGAATTTCTCAAAGGTATAAACATTGTTATGGCGTTGTCATAAGCATGCAGTCACAGAATGCCTGAAAGGAATTAACATTGTTATGGCGTTATCAGAAGCATGCAGTGACAGAATGTCTCAAAGGAATTAACATTGTTATGGCGTTATCAGAAGCATGCAGTCACAGAATGCCTGAAAGGAATTAACATTGTTATGGCATTATCAGAAGCATGCAGTCACAGAATGCCTCAAAGGTATAAACATTGTTATGGCGTTATCAGAAGCATGCAGTCACAGAATGTCTCAAAGGAATTAACATTGTTATGGCGTTATCAGAAGCATGCAGTCACAGAATGCCTGAAAGGAATTAACATTGTTATGGCGTTATCAGAAGCATGCAGTCACAGAATGCCTCAAAGGTATAAACATTGTTATGGTGTTATCAGAAGCATGCAGTCACAGAATGCCTCAAAGGTATTAACATTGTTATGGCGTTGTCATAGGCAGGCAGTTTTACGTTGGTCTGCAAAGACATTGCTTTAAGCAATTTCTTTGTATGAGGCTTAGAGAGATAGTTTGGTTTTTAATGTTATTAATTGCGTTGTCATAGGCATTTAGTAGCATTTGGGTCTGAAAAGGTAATACCTTAGCAATGACGTTGTCATAGCCATGTAGCGACAGTTTGGTCATAACTGTTATTTTCATAGCAATGGTGTTTTCAGAATCATGCAGTGACAGTTGGGTCTGAAATGGTATTGTCATTGCGATGGCGATACCTTAGGCATCTGGAGTGACATTCAGGTCGATAAGTCATTGTTTCACCTTGTCTCAAATTGCAAATCATATTGTCATTACATACAAAAACGTTGTTGCAAGTTGTGTCACTGCGGCATAAAAGATTTAGAACTTATCCCACTATGCCATCATAATAGGCATTGTTAAGATAATGCTACGGACTTTTTCAGATTTTAAAATATCAACCTTTTTTTATAATTGACTATAACAAAACATTAACAAGTTCATGTCGGATTCGGTATCTGATACATATCTGGTAAGAACATTTAATATAAAGTAAATTTAACCAGCATTAATATTTGGATGACTCCCATTTAGAATAGTCATGGTTACTTGAGTAACTTGAGTAATGTTTATTTACCTGCTAAAAGATAAAATAAAGTTCACCAGGAAATAAAGTTCTGATTTGAATGTTTTGACATCTTTGTAAGTCCGACCCCGTTAATCATTCAATTGGTCTGTTTTATAAGTAAACTGTTTTATGCAAGACGATTCAAAGCGATGACTGTGCTTATACAAATCTTCATTTGTGTTTTACTAATGCCCTACTTTCGGAATGTTTAGACAGTAGTATTTCCCAGATATGAATTTGTTTGATACTTAATATAATATATAAAATGCTATTTAAATTGAATGAAAAGGAATGGACAATTTGTTTTCATTTTATGCAATATACGTGATCTAATACATATAATGAGATACTATAAACATGCTCATGACCGACAGTAACTCGCCTTGGACGAGAGTGCTCAGGGTGCTTCAGTCTAGTGCACTCAATGTTTGCACACCTGATTATGGTAATACCGATCATCATTTATGACAATGACAGACAGCTATTTTATGGCCTGAATAGCGAACTCATATTTTATATTTCTGCATTGATTTTACTTGTAGAGTTCCAACAAAGGTCTGGGGTAAAAAAAAATCAAAACAACATAGGATTGAACGTCAAGAAGACAGTATAAGCTTGAACCACAACTTTTTTCTTGCAATTACGAGAGCTTTGTTGTCATTGACAGCAATTCGGTGCAAAAGAAATTTACTCATATGGGATTCAACCTTGACACTGATTCAAGATACAGCAAAACTAGTGTCATGTCATGGTATGTTTAAAAAATTGAACATTTTACTATTCATATCTTATGCTATTATGCTTTTCTATGAAAGATCGTGTTACTGCTACATTTGCATGCATTTCAGAATGTAGATACAAAAACATATATCATGGCCATTTTTTTCTATAAAAACATCCCAATATTATTTACGTGGAACTGGTATGACATGTCAGAAAGCTTGCCAGGAAGGTCAAAATGTTACATTGATTTAGTACATTGAGGTGCCAAGTTTATGTCAAAGCCAGAGATAAGTGGCCGTTTACATCCAAGCCTTACTGACAGGTCCTGGCCAGGGGAGCAGTTATTTACAACATAAAAAATCACCACAAACATGATAAAACCTCAAATGAATTTCAGTAAAAACTTTGCGGTCTTGGAATTTGTTGTTTAGATATCCCTAGGTAATAAAAACATTTTTGCGACTGAATAGAAAACCCCACATCATTAACATATTTTTGAAGGCGATATTTATTGTTATCAATGGCGTAGCTAGAGACAATTTGATGTGCAGGCACAAAAGTAGGACGTCCTAAATGTTTAAAAAAGCGTAGCTTGCCAATGGTGCGTTTTGCCGTGTTTAAAGGGGGGGGGGAGGGTAGGTTAAAATATCGAAGTCAAATAAAGACTTTTGAGAAGTTTTCCAAATCAATTGAACAAAATTAACAATTAACAAAAAAAGGCAAATTGGTATGCAGATCCGGGCCTTATGATCTAGCGAAAGCTACGCCGCTTGTTATTATTCCTTACGTGACCTGCCCATGTTTAATTCTCATATACCAACCCTTTGCAATTTCATAATTATTATTATTATTATATCTCACGTGACCTGTCCAAGGCATGTTAAATACTCATATACCCATCCTGGGCAATTTCATACTGCCACACACTTACAGACCGGATTTGACCAGTTGACATGATGTTGTCACATAGCACGCGCGTGTTAAATAGAAATTTTTGGTTTCTGAAGTGAAAAGCGCTTATTAAAATGTGTTGTAAATCTGCAACTTCCGCCTTTGCAGATTCTCCAAACATTTTCAATATAATTTGTTGTGTCTTGAATCTTTCTTTTTTGCATATTTAGTCTTTTAATTGTTACAGAAATAATTACAGAATAAATTGATAAAACCTGAATGTTGTTTAACGGTAGAACAATTCACGTATTTTAACATGGTAATGTTATACATCGATAGTAAGAATAAACGCCGCATGTATGAATACTTTTTTTATTATGATCAGATTGCAAGACGACTAATAACAAGACGAATTTATAATCCACAAGCCCCAGGACTGGGCGGCATGTTTTAAAACCTGGCCTTTCATAATAATTATAATTAGAAAAAAATATCGGTTGATTAAGTTTAGTTTGAATGAAACGTTATAAGACCAGTCAAATGTGTTTTAACATAAAAACATGGATTTTAATATCTATCTACCACTCCTCCAGATAATTTGTAAAAAATGGAATACTATGAATATTTTATTGACAACGTTGTAAATCATGTCTGTTTATATTTAAATACACGTGATTTAGATTTGAATTTAAATGCATTGTTTTGAAAATAGTTTAAGCTACCGTCCAATTATATAGGTAGCGGCAAAAGACATACGATAACAGTTGATTTGATCAGAACTCATACTCCCAGACATTTAAATGGGCTTCAGATTTTTTTTAATAAGATCATCTCTTATACATAACTAATAACATTTAAAGTGTCCTCTCAGTTTTATGATGAAATAATTGAAATTGTGTTTTCAATATACATAACTCTGGACTGAAACTGATAACAGCTTCAAATACAACTACTTATTCATCGAAGTAACATTCATCATAAAGCTCAATTACATAATGAATTAACTAACTTAAACATTTGTCATGTTTTCAAATAAACTGTGCATGAAGTTTTGACTTAGTTCATGTTAAACTACAAAAAAACAACAACGTAAAATGGAATTTCTACATCATTCTTGAATAAAAAACAAAGCATAAAAATCATCACAAAATTAATAAGAAAACTATTTGTAAACCAATATATGTAAGTTTAGATATATATGTACCGATAATTGTTGATGATTTTCCCATGCATGCAACAAAATAGAGGCTAGTTGTTTGTAACAGTGTAAGGTCGTGGTATATTTTACCAAGTCAGCACCAGAAGCTATTTAGTTCACGATTGGCGTAGCCACGAGTGAAATTATTTACACGTTTTTTGTTTTATAAAATATGATTAAATAGGATATAAAACAACATTATTTTTTTTTCTGAAAAGCGTGCCAAATTGAATATGAGCGAATCGTTATTTCAGAATTGACATAGTTGAAATCGCAGCCCTGTGCGCACTGACGTTTGATTTGGAATTGAGAGTAAAAATAAAATACTTTTTTTAAACAATCTAAATAAAACTCATTATTTTAATGCAGTTAAATTTCTAAATAAAAGTATATCTTTGTTTGCTGTATATGTAGAGCTTGCAATCTCAATATGTAAAAAATCTGGCCTGGCTCGGGCTACGCCATGTCAGTTTTTAGATGATGCAGGGCTGGGCAGCATTCAGCTTAATTAAATCATTTTTATGATTAATGCTCCTTGGCACTCTCTGTGATAATATAAATGGTTGCTCTTTGGTGATAACCCTGGGCTTTTCAAGGCGTTCGACCCCCTCCTATTAGTTCCATAAATTGTCAAAACGTTAAATGGACGAACATTGGTTATGGGCGTTGGTCAAAAATTTTATGATCAGACAAAATTTGCTGGATAATATATCAATGGTAATGGTTCTGTTAATAACCATGGTAGGGAAATAATTCCCCATAAATATTATTATTACATTTACTTATTTGACAATACTTTTTTTATAAGAACATTAATGAGTACTTTTCCTCCTCTCATTTTAGTATCCTTTATTTTTTTGCAGCACCGAGAAAATAATGCCTGAATATTTCATGTTTTTATCATCAAGATACAAAGGAAACAAAGGGAAGCAGGTGATTAAAATTGAAGTAAAAAATTGTAAGACGAGAACACAAAAAATAAGAGTCATAGTTTATAACCAATTTTGAGCATTAGACATAAATAGGCAATTAAAGGCCAAGCTTTTCAACAGATTCGTATCAAGTGTCCTTCGGTTAATTTCCCTCCGGTGTCATTTTCCCCTGTTCAATCAATCTCTGCAGCACTCGATAACATATTCATGGGATATCAATGAGATCACCGGACTAAAAGTGAACCTGATAAGGGCGCTAGGTACATTTCTTGGGCATGTTCTAAAACCTGGCCTGGCCTGGCCTGGCCTGCTGACTCAGCATTTTGTGTCGGGCCAGACCGGGCAAGGCCAGGCCAGGCCAGATTTTATTCATAATGAGGGTAAAGGCTCTGAAAAAACTGGAACACAATGATATACCTTTATATAGAAAAAAACTGCATGTATAATTTTTTTTTTCTGAGTTTTATTAAAATAAAACATCTAGTTTAATTAAAGGCATAAATAATTAATTTTCTCATACAAAAATCAGGTTTTCAATTGAACTATGCATGTTGTTTTGAACAGCTTGATGTTAAACTATAAGAACTGTAATGTAAGATGGAATTTCTACATCTTAAATAAAGACAATACATAAAAAAATCATCACAAATAAAATATATACGAATGTAAAAAATAAAATATATGTACGTTAAACTTGAGTTTGAACACATTGATTTAAAGATTCGATGTAAACCCCACTTCTGTGTACTTAAAAAATATATCTGATTAGTGTTAAAAATGTTCCCATGCATTCAATTAAACTACTTTTTTATCTAAATAAAACTCAATACATTAAACATTTAGTTTTATTATCAAATAAAGATATGTCATTGTGTTCCAGTATATTCCCTGCTTGTAATCTCAAATTGTATGAAATCTGGCCTGATCTGGCCTGGCCTGGCCCGGCCAGGTTTTAGAACATGCCCATTTCTTGATTCATTAGTGTCCATTGATAAAGGTTGAAAAGCTAATTAACATTTTGAAATCTTCTATGCCCCTCCCCCCATTGAAAGTCAATGCAGGCTTGTCGATTTTGTTAAAGGGAATTACTATGAAATCAGGAAATTTGGTGTTGAATAAATTTCTTGAGCAAATTTCACTCCGTTCAACAACCAGTTGCAACACAAAATACTCTCAATTAAAGAAGAAAAGAACAAGATGAGTCTAGCCGGTGGAAATTTTTCTTACATTCAGATGTGTTTAAAACACAACTTACGGCTAAGAAGTGATATAACTCCATGCTCGATTTTTCATATACAACTGGTGTTATAACTATAAAAAGTAAGTTACCGAGTCACAGAAAAAAATGTATTCATACGTGCTGTAAAAAAAACCCGTTAAAAAACCTAATAAATATTTGCGGTGTCAACAAACTCAGCTTCACGATAAAACGATTTTTGAAGAAGGCTGGGCTTACTCCAAACAAACGACTCCATGATTACAGCGGCAGAAAAATACCTCGTACATAAATTGAATGACAACAACAAATTGCGAACCAGATGACGCATATATCGGGTCACAAGAACACTACATCTATAAGCAACCATAGCCAAATGAATCCAAATCATCACAAGGGAAAATCAAACATCGTTTATTCAGTTAAAATACCCCGTCTGTTTCCATTCAGACTGTTTGGTGCTCCAATTCACGGAGGTAATATCCATGTGAACATTTATTAAATGAAACAAAACAATGCTGTAATCCACCAAAGCTAATACACACAATTAGAAACGACTGTAACGCTGACCAACGGTCTTTCAAAACTTCAAACGCCATTTGACTAATCGCGTGATGAATAATGACGTCACGCAATTACGACATCACTCTTATTTCTAATTTGCTTGATTTAAATTGACTGAAATATATATTGTTCTTGTTTTAAGTAAAACATTTGAAAATCGTTTTATA